>NC_044979.1:179498410-179858493 GCF_008728515.1 Papio anubis | reverse complement strand
GGGGCTGTGGAGCCCACGGAGCACAAAGTGTGTCCAGGGATGGCACGCTGAAAGAGTGACAGATACACAGACTGCAGGAGATGAGGAAGGCAGAGACACGGGGCCGGGCCAGGACGATCTTCCTGTGCGGCAGCCGCTGAGGTGGGACGGGACTGACAGCCCCAGGGAGCAGGATCGAGGGGCTCCTGGGATGGGAAGATGGGAGAGCTGGGAGCGTTGTCGCCTGCAGAGCTGGTGTGTTTTCTTCCTCTGGGAAGAAGGGAAGGAGGGGAGGGCCAGACCCAGGAAGGGACAACTAGAAACTTGTTGAAAAGCAGCATACACAGATCACAGGTCCAAGTAGGAAGCAGGTGAACCCGTGCTGTGATTTTAAGCATGAAAGGAGAATGTTTACCTGGCACCCAGGGATGGCACGGCAGTCGGTCGTCTTGACAGAAATCGCCTGGGTGGGTGGTGCCATAGCCCGGCCCCTGGCTCTGGGGGCTAACATTACCATGAGATCAGGACCACACGAAGCTGATCATGATGTGTCACTCAGAGAATCGCCCCATGGACGAACCCAGGGGAATCTGTCTGGGTCCAACGCTGGGCACGGATGTTGGTGTTTATTAGTGGAGGTACAACCCGGGCTGCTTGGGGGAGCGGGAAGAGGGGAAGGAGGGCAGAGGCCCTGCATCTCCATCCCACACCCTACACCGTGGGTGAAGAGGCGAGGCCAGAAGCCGCCCACCAGGAATCAGAGGAGCCCCCAGCAGCACCCACTGAGGGGGACAGTCGCCACAGACCCTAAGCAGGAGCAGCTCTGCCTTCGGGTGCCCAGACCAGGTGCAGGCAGGCAGCCTGGTGCTCCCAGATAAACAAGACCTGGCAGCCCTGGCCCCTGCCCTGCGTGTGGAGCACGGCTCCCTTCACTCCTGACAGCCTCATTCTGGAAGCCCTGGAATTCCTGCTGATGGCAGCCTTCCTTGTCTTCCTGTTTTGGAAAGCCTTTTGGAGATTTCTGGAAGGTGGTCTGTGACTGCACATCTTCAGCTGGTTGGCGATTCCACCTCACACCCATCTCACAGGTGTGGAAACTGAGGCTCAGGTTCGGGGACCTGGCCACAAACACGCAGCAGTAAGTGGCCGAGCCAGGGCATCCACAGGTGTCCCTGCGTCCATGTGAATCCCCTCCTCCGTGCCTGCCCTGTGGGGATGGAGCCTGCAGCCTGGTTCGGGCCGTGACGGGAGTGCCTGGAACGCCTCACACCATGGTGAGGTCTCAACCCTTCACTCATGGGGCCCATCCCTTTGATGGACTACCTGCTCTTCATGACATGACGTCGGGACTGGATTCTGAGCTTTGTTGATCTTTGTGTGTTCTGGAAGGCAGTCAGGAGGTGTTTGTGGAACGTGGTTACTGAAAAACTCAGGGCTTCTGTCGCGGGTGAGGCGGTGGAGGTGGCAGCCCAGCCTGGAAGACGGCCGGTCTACATTTTCAGGCCGCATGTGAAGGGCAGCTTTGAATTACACCAAGGACTGGAGCCGTGGTCCTGGAGACACACGGGCATCCTCAGAAGGGGGCCAGCAGCGAAGGGGCAGAAATGGAACCACCTGAGCCAAGGGGAGGGTCTGGGCTAGCGACCCGGGGAGAAGTCCCAAGGGGTGGGTGACATCTGCCTGAAAGAAACATCAGAGAAGAGCAGGGGCTGGAGCAGGACCACAGCGGACAGAAGGAAGCACGGCTGCAGCTCCCCCAAGCAGACCAGAACTCCAGGAATGGGGACCTGGTTGCTGGGGGCACCGCCATGGCCCAGGTCCTGCTCGCGCCACAGGAGGGCCCTGGGCAGGCGCTGGGACCACGCACACATAGATGGGCTTCCTCTCCACCCGGCCTGAGCCTCATTTTCACAGCTCAGTAATTCCTCAAAACTCACAAAGCCCACTTTCATGTTTTGCCAACATTTTTCACATTGTGTTGAAATCCTTTTAGGTCCTAGAGATGTCTTAATTTGTTTACTGTTTGGTTTGAGTTTTGCAATGTCTTTCATGAACGTGAGCTTTGAAGCGGGTGAAGCCGACATGCTTTGAAAGTGCGTGTGTGCCGTAGAGAGGCGCCCTTCTGGAGGGGTCTGCGGGGGTGTGGGGTGCAGGTGGGGTTAGAGGAGCTGTGCACACAGAGCTCACTTTCTCCCAGAAACACAGGGTGGGCGTTCCCAGGGCACTGCAGGTTAAGTGCAGTGCTCCAAAGGAATGGTCGGTGGGCATGGCAGGACTTTGCAACCCAAAGGCAGGTATGAGTGAGGAGCTGGCTGCCCACCCTGGGGAAGGCAGTTTGATGTCCCATTCTTCCGCCTGCCCTCAAAGTCTTTCTGCCCATCCCACCAGGAATTCTAGAACTTTCTTCCAGGTGGGAGAGACCAAGCCTCCAATGACTGGGCCTTCCCAGCTTGGACCAAAGGAGGAGTGAGTTCTGTCCCTAGAAGTCTAGGCACAGGGTCCTGCTCCCTGAGCTGATGGAGTCACCAAATGTGGCCTCCAAAATAGGTTTGGCTTCTGAGTGAGTTTGCTGCAGACCTCAGAAGGTGTTGCAGCTTCCAAAGCTTGGTGGTTCTGTGATCGTAGCTGTCGGCTTGTGGGGTCCTCACAAGGACAGCAGCAGCCACCATGTTAGCAGGGACCCCTCGTCACAGCTGGGCCCCCGACTTGGTGCCACACACTTCCTGAGGGTCCCGCCCATGGCTCCTCAACACACATGTACATGCACACTCAGGCACATGTGTGTGTAGTCGCCTCCATGGTGATCGAAGGGCAAGAGGTGCTGTGGGGCAAGGACGCAGCGGGGGCCACTCTGGGAACAGGCACCCGGCAGGCAGCCGTGGGGTGGTTAGAAAGACAGGCAGGAGCCCCTAAGCAGCCTCATGAGACCTGGCTGTGTCTCTCTGAGCCTCCATCTGCACATCTGTCAAGGGAGCAGCATGAAGGGGCCCCTCCCAGTGGTCAGCACTGCCCAGGACAGCCTGACGGGGCTGGGCAGAGCCTGGGCGGGAGGGCTCTGGGAAGGTGGCAACTGTGCCCTATGACTTCTGTCTTCTCTGTGACGCAGGAGCTGGCAGTGGCCTAGGCAGCTCGGAGAAGGTGCCAGGCTTGCGGGTTCTGCAGGGCTGGGAAGAGCACAGAGGGGCACCCAAGAGTTGGCTGGGGAGTGTGTTGAGCCCAGTTCCCTCAGGGGAGAGACCTGTCATCCAGTAGCGTTGCCCCACCATGGCCGCCCACGATGCTTGTCCAGCCTTAGCCGGCTACCCTTGGAGAGGATGCCAGTACGCCCCCCACCAGCGCCTGTTGGGGAACTGCCTTCTCCTGGCGGCTGGGGAGGGAGCCCCAGGGGTGCATCCTGCCTCCCTCCCCTCCCTTGGCACTCCCAGACCACAGAGGCATCCTCTTTCTTTGCCCCATCAAAGCCGGAACCCAAGGGACTCTTTGCCCAGCAACTAATCCACTGATTACCGGGTGCCCACCCGCCCTTGAGGGAGCTGTTGGGGGCTCCAGGTGCTCCTGGCCGCCAAGTCCCGGAAGCACTATCATCCCAGCAAGATGCTCCTGAGCTGCCAGGCACCGTGCCAGGGCAGCAGGGCCAGGCTCTGGGGAATTCCATTGGAGGGAGGGTGGGAAGGGCCTGCCCAGCCCAGCAGGTGCCTGGCCGCTTGGCTCCCGTGCCAGCCGGGGTTTGGCAGGGCCTTTGATGTGAAAATTCTTTTTCTGTCTTCTATGAGTCCCTAACGTGCTTAGAATCTGGGAGTGGCCTGACAGCGAGTCCCACGCTGCACGCCCTCTGCCTGGGTTGGCACAGCCCCTGTGGGGCACCTCTTCACTTCTGAATGGGAGAAGGCCCCAGCTTCAGCAGAGGGACAGGTTCACTCCAACCTGCAAGGGGCTTCTGACTGCCTGGCGTAGGGAGGAGGGGCTGTGGACAGCCAAAGACAATGACTGCCCTGCTGTGGACTCAGCCAGCTAAATGCTGGGAGCAGGAGCTGGTGACACCCCGAGCCAGTTTCAGATAAACTAACTTTTCTTTTTGCCAGAGTATGTCTCAAGTATTACATAGGAGACATGCAGACTAAAGAATTATTCATTGTCTGAAACTTAGATTGAACAGGGACCCTGGATTTGCTAAATCAGATGCACAGACCCTGGCTGGGTGCAGGGAGCAGAAGGGTGACTTGAGCAGCCTCCGAGCCTCCCCTGGCTGCCCCGCCCCCAGGCTGTGTGGCCCTGCACTCCAGCAAGGGCTCTGCTTTGTAGCGGCAGCCAGGCAGGTGGCCACACAGCGCCGACTCCCGCCACTGCCATGTCCTGGACAGACCTCCACACCCACCCCCACAGCTGACACGTGCTTGTCCTAGAGCAAATACACACCCCACCTTGGGCTCCAACCAAGATTCAACTCAAGGTTTGCTCCCTACCACCCCATGAAACGTGGGCACAGTCCCTGCCATGGAGGCTGCAGTGCTGCAGGTCCCTCCAGACCAGACTGCCCATCTTGGGCATTCCCAACCCAGAGTCTCCACCAGCCTCGGGGCTGTGGCCAGAGCACTGCCACCTCCACCCCACGCCCCTGCCATCTGCCCCTCTCCAGGGCTCACATAGCAGCCCGTGTGCCACCCATCCCTAGGGATGTACCGAGTCCTCTGATGGGTCTCCCGAAGCCCCTGTCTCCATCCCTAGGGATGTACCGAGTTCTCTGAGGGGTCTCCAGAAGCCCCTGTCTCCAAGGACCCCACCCTTCTTTCCCCTCTTGGGAGTGGGACCCACCCCACCCCACCCCCACAGCACTTGGCTCACCTCTGTCCTGACACCTTTCTACCTCCTGTGGGTCTCAGAGCTGTCCACATACATCTGACCTCCTCGCTCTGCTCAAAAGCCTCCTCTGGCTCCCCAGTGACCTTTGGCTGGGGGCCCGACTGCTTTCCACAGCACCCAGGCCCTGTAGGCCTGCCCCAGCTCCTGCTCCGCACTCTGTGTGCACCCAGCTCTCCTGGCTCCCTCAGTCCTGTGTCTGTCCTGCAGCTCCTTCTGCCTGGATACCCTTCCCTGCTTCCTGCCGCCAACTCCCCGTCCTTCCTCCATGCCTTTGGGCCCTCGTCCTCTGTGCCCCCAAGGCCCCAGGCAGCCCCTCCATGGTTCCCCATCTGCAGCAGCCCCTGTTCCAGGGCTCCTTTGGGCAGGGAGGGCACGTGACTCATCCCTGAGATGCAATGCCCGGCTCAGCCCCAGCTTGCAGTAAGCTCTCTCTACACAGTGCGCAGAGAGCCAGCTTGGGGTCTTCCCGCACCCTGGGCTGCTACAGGGCAGGCCCTCCGGGGCTTTCCCTGAGAGGGAGTTTCAGGCTCTTCTGGCCCCAGCAGTCCATCAGGATCTGCCTCAACACAGGTGAGCATCAGCAAGTAGCTGAGAAGTGGGGGGGCTCCACTGGAAGGACGCCCAGGGCTGGAAGCATGTCTCTTCAGTCTTCCCCAGCAATGTGAGGAGAACTATGCCGTGCGGGTGCACGTGTGTGTAGATGAGGACATGCAGGTGGGTGCATGTGTGTGCCTGCAGGGATATGCCTATGTACAGGCATGTGTGCAAGTATACACATATGCACATGTGCACACATACTGTACACATGTACACACATGCATGTGCATGGTTGCGTGTGTATATACATGTGTGTATGTGTATATGTGTATACATGAGCAGGCCTGTGTATCTGCATGTGTATCCACATGTGCACGGGCGTGCATGTAAAAATGTAAGCATATGTGCCTGTGTGTGTGCCTGTGTGTGTGCATACACAGTGCATATCCATGTTTGTGTGTATGTGTACATGCAGGTGTGCAGGTATGGGCCTGTGTGTGCCGGTGTGTGCGTGTGTGTGTGTGTGCAGGTGTGTGCAGACGTGTACATATGAGTACACACATGAGGATTGCCCACTCAGTTGGTTTCCTCAGCACAGGTGTGGGAGGAGCCCAGGGTTTAACATTCTGATTACTGTTTCCCTTCTGCTAAGTCAGAGAACTGGCCTGTGCGTAACACTCCCACCCGCCCACCTGTGAGGCAAAGTCCAGATGATGCAGAAGGTCCCACCGGCCCAGAGTGTCTCAGAGTCCCCTTGAAGGACATGGGGTGGCCTTGGACAGCTGTTCTCCAGCAGATAGAATAGTCACATCTCGTGGAGCCGCAGGAGGGGAGGGCGCGCTGACCCAGGAAAGCCTCAGGCAGACCCTGGCCCCGCGCCCCCACACCCCGGGGTTCAGCGCTGCCAGGTGTCCTAGTCCCATGTCCTTGCCTAGTGAGTCTTGGTCTCTTAGCTTAAGCTCACCCATCTGCGCTCCTCTGACCGGCGTGGATCGGCCTTGGGACCTTGCCTGGTGCCCACGGAGCTGCGTCCTCACCTGTGGCGCCCTCCCCTGCAGCACCGCGTCCTTCCCTGCAGCACCGCGTCCTCCGGCACCGCGCCCTCCCCTGCAGCCCAGGCTCTCCGGGGTCGGGCGGGCAACGGCGCCCCCTGCTGGGCGTGGAGAACGCACGTTGACGTTGGGCCCGGAGTTTTCTCTTTCCTGCAGCACCTGAGCCGGCCGGGCAGGCGCGGGACAGTCAGGGGGACCGGAAGGCGCCTGGGCAGCCCTGTCCTGAACGTACAAACAAGGGAGGGTGCCTGACCTACTGCGGAGGGCAGGTCGCATCAGACCCGGGAGCGTCTGAGCCGGGCCCTTGCCAGTTGATTTGGGCAAATAGAAAACGTCCCAGTGGTTGCTGTCACGGGAGGCTCTTAGAGCTGCCTCGCACCTGGCCCAGGTGGCGCACGATGTCCCTCAGGCAGAAGGCTCTCTGGACGGGGGTGAGTCAGGAAGAGACGCAGCCCCGCAGCAAGACCAGCTCTGTCCTCAGCCACGACTGCCTGGGACCGTGTGCAGGGATGCCCGGCCTGGGGGGACACTGTCCCCAGGGAAGCAGCCGCCCGTTCCCCGTGCAGCCCTGCCACCTTTATCCCCAGTGTGCTGGCATAAGCTTCCGCCTTGCGGGCCCCACGTGCAGACAGGCTCCTGCAGCTCAAGGATGGTGGCAGAGGTGCCTGCAGTTGGGCCTCCATGTGCAGCCCCAGACCTGTTGCCTCTTGAGGGTGGTAAGTGATTTGTGGAGGAATGGCAAGCACAGGAACCCAGAGATGGCTTCTGTCTACAGAGCCAGAGGGAAGCCTCGGCCAAACTGCAAGGCCAGGGAGAGTGTGTAAGAGAAAACTCGAGAGTTACTTCAGTGTCTGAGGCTAGGACTAGAGGGATCAGGGTGGGCTTCCTGGAAGAGGTGAAACAGCAGGTGGTGCTCATAGGACACACAGCACTGGGGCCTGGAGTAGGTGGAGGCATGGATTGCTGAGAAGCAAGTCACACAGATGGTTGCTGTGGGTGGGTGGGGGTGGGCACAGCTGGCACTAATATGCAGGAAGAGAATGGTGGCCAAGGAGGCTGCCAGCAGGAGTGCCGCATCTGGCACCTGCAGCTCAGTGGGCACTGGGCTGTGCCAAGATCCCATGTCCTGCCAAGTGGCAGCCCTGAGGACAGCCAGGGAGAGTGCTGCTCACCCACACCTCTGCACCCCCTCACCCACACCTCTGCACCGCTCACCCACACCTCTGCACCCACTCACCCACACCTCTGCGCCCACTCACCTACAACTCTGCACCTGCTCACCCATACCTCTGCACCCGCTCACCCACAACTCTGCGCCTGCTCACCCACACCTCTGCACCCGCTCTCCTACACTTCTGCACCGCTCACCGACACCTCTGCACCCGTTCACCCACACCTCTGCGCCCGCTCACCCACACCTCTGCGCCCGCTCACCCACACCTCTGCACCTGCTCTCTTTTGGTCCTAGACATTCGGTGCTGCGGACTGGGAGGTCTTCCACATCGGGGAGAGGATCTTCCTCGCTGTGGCGAACAGTCACAGTTACGATGTGGAGATGCAAGTCCAGAATGATTCCTACGTCATCAACTCAGTCATCTACGAGCTGAACGTGACCGCGCAGGCCTTTGTCAAGTTCCAGGACATCCTCACCTGCAGGTATGTGTCACCGCAGGCCGATGGGAGGGTGGGCTGACCTCTGGGAGGTCCACCATGCCAGAATCCCCGTTAGGCTCATCCTCACCACCCTTCCCGTGGAAAGACTGGCCTGGGGAAGTCAGTGCTGCCCTGAGCCACAGGTTTGGTTCCCAGAGCCAGGCGCTGTGTGCAGAGTTCTGCCCCTTCACACCTGTCACCTCCTTTCATCTGGGCAGTGGAGGCAGGAGGGGGCTTCCTGCCCGTCGTGTGGAGGGACAGCCAAGGCCCCACGGGGACAGGTGCGAGGTGCAAGCTTCGAGTGCCCACAGCCTGCTGGTGCCAGCTGCCACTAGACACGATTACTCCCTTTCCCTGATGTTGCATCCTCCCCGACAACACCAGGACACGGAGACTGGCGTGTTGAGACAGACGTGCGATCCAGGGAACATGGAGGGTGGGTGTGTATGTACAAGAAAGTGATGGTTCCAGACTGACACACTCTGCGGGGCCACAGGAGGTTGCGTGGGCACCACATTTTGGACAGCAGGCACTGAGAATCTGTAACCGTCCTGACCAGCATGGGGCTTCCTCTGGGGTGGGATTCAGAAATCTGTGAATAAACCTGCAATCGAATCTGTATTACTCAGATCCCAGAGTCAAGGGCCATGGGTCAAGCTTGGAGCTGGAATCCAGCCCGTGCCCACCCTGGGATGGAGCTGGCGGCTTTCCAAGGTTTCCTCGGGTTTCATGCACTCCTATTTCATTCGGTAACGATTCACCTGCCCCTCCTGGGCACTGGGCTCTAATCTCAGCTTGAGAGACACAACAACGCATACCTTTAGACCCTTCAAGGAGGAAAGTCTCCAAGATGAACTGCTCTGTGGAAAGGGCTGGGTGAGGTGCAGCGAAATCTCATGACCCGAGTACGGAGGAGCGAGCCCAGCTGCTGTGTGCTGCTTAGCTGTGCGCACCCATGGAAGTGCAGAGAAGACTCTGCAAGACAGTGCCTCACCGTCAGCAGTCACCCTAGGACCAGGCGGGCTGCAGGGGCGTGCAGGCAGGCCAGGAAGCACTTTCCTATTTGCACTGTTACTTCTGAACTGCTGATTTTACACAGGACGACAATGTTAACTTACTCGTATCTTACTTATTTTATTTTTAAAAATTAAAAAAAAAGAACTCTCAGAATAAAGAAAAAGAGCCAGCAGCGGTGCCTGCCGGGGGCACTGGGGATTCTGGGGTGAGTGGGTTCTGTGGCCCCTGCATGGCCTGGCAGCCATGGCAGGAGAAACAGGCACTGGGGGGCGGCGGCAATTGTGTGTCGCCAGCATGAATCCACCCCATCCAATGTCAACGCCGAGAACAAAACATAGATGAGGGTTTTTAGAACAACGTTTAGAATAAGACAAGTTGGAGAATGAACTGTGATTAAAAATTAGTCGTGGAGACGATGCCAGTCTAGAAACGGATGAGGCAGACACCTCAGTATTTGAAAGCTGCGAGAGCTGACGGGACGCAGCTACACACTTGTGACTTACAGCCGTGTCACCACTGGACAGTGGTGTGGACAGTTTATGAACTAAATTATGAAACACAGAAGGTATTTACTAATTAATTGAGGTAATGTTTAATAATTACCATCAAAACAGCACACAAAAGTCAAACTCCTGGCCCTTCTACTCAGAATGGGGAGTTCCCTGCACTTCTGGGAGACGTGCTGTGGCCTCACCAAGTCCAAAACCCTTTCCAGGGTGCTGAGGGGTTTCGTGGCTTCTGTGTGTAACCTTGGCTCTGACTGCCTTCAAACGGTCTGCTGTGTTTGCTTTCTACAATTCAGTGGTTCTGTTAAATCCACAAATACGTGCAGCCATGGCTGCAGTCAATTCTGGAACATTCTCCTCCCCTCAGAAGGAGCCCCCACACCCTTTGCCAGCCCCTCCCTCCCCACCGGGCACCCCCGGGCTCACTTCCTGTCTCTGTGATTTCCCGTTCTGGACATGCACAGAAATGGAATTGCAGAGCTGTGGCCTCTGTGCCTGGCTTTTTCTCGCAGCACCGTGTCCTCCGGGTTGGTGGTGTGGCCGCGTGGGTCCGAGCGTCCCCCTTCTCGTGGCTGAGTCACGCTCCATCCGCCCATTTGTCTGATGATGGGCATTTGCCAGAGGGCATGATTCTGAAGAATAACATCTGTCCTACAGCGAGTGTGACCCAGGGCTGCTTTGGAGGCAGAATCGGGCACTAGATGACTTATTTTGTGGTGAAACTGAAGCCGGCTTCTGATGTGAGCCTTGGAGCAGCCAGACAGGATCTTCCACCACTGGTACATCCAGCGTGGCCGCTTGTCTTCCTCGGGTCTGGGTTTTAGAGCTCAGATCCAATTGAGGAGTAACCCCGCGGATTCACGCTGACTCGGAGCCCGCGGCCGTGCTTCCAGACCAGAGCATGTGATCACAGGCATCCTCGTCCTCCTCCCAGTGACGAGGGAGGAGGACGAGCTGGCACGGGCTCCATGGGAACCAAATCATAACCCGCCATTAATGGAGGTGGCTCCAGATGTCACCCTGACTGACCGAAGGAGTGAGGAGCCCAAGGCCCCATGGACTCTGCCCGCCCTTCCTGTCGCTGGACACCTGCATGATCCCTCCCTCTCCCAGGGTCCTGTCTGAGCTCCTGCTGCAGGCCGGCCCCTCAACTGCCTGCAGGGAAGCACTGGGATGAGGCCCCTCTGCTGTCCGAACTGGCCACAGCCCTGAGGCTGCTGCACACAGAGGCACTGGCCTGGCCTGTATGTCAGTAAGATGCTTGTGTGTGCATGGCTTCAACCTCCATTTCCTCATCTCGAGATGTGGGGCTAACGCTGACACTTCAGCAGGTGGGCTCCTGGTGGGGAAAGGTTCCAGGGGAGCCGCTTATCAGCCCCCACAAACTGAGCTGTCCCCAAGCACAGATGCACCCTTTGCAAATTCAGGCGAGACTCCTGTCTAAGACAGGACACAGCAAATTTGTTTGCAACAAGAAACAACTTCCGCTTGTAGGAGAATATCTGTGAACCAGCAGGTCCTGCAGGCCCTTCCTGGAGTGACCTCACGGCTGCTGACCTCCCAGCTGAGGACACAGTGCTGAGAGAAGCAGCCAGGCACAGAGGCCACAGCACTGCGATTCCATTTCTGTGCAGTGCCAGGAGCCTGAGACGACTTCTCTGATTGATTCAACCTCTTAAAAGTGTACTTTTGTACCCCAGTGTGCATAGCACCATTATTCACAGGAGCCACATGGAGGAAATTCCCTAAGTGTTCATCAGCGGATGGATAAACACAACGTGTCCGTTCACACAGAGGAGCATTACTTGGCCTTAAAAAGGAAGGAGATTCTGACACGCACTACAACATGGATGAACCTTGAGTCACTGGAGTCTCAGCTAAGGCACAAAAGGACAAATACCGTGCGATTCCATTTATATGAGGTCCCTAGAGTGGTCAAATTCATGAAGACAGAAAGTGGCGTGGTTGGTGCCGGGGCTGGGGAGGGGGTGGGGGGCGATGTTTACTGGGTGCAGAGCCTCAGTTTTGCAGGATGAAAGCGTTCTGGAGGTGGATGGTGCTGGCGGCCACACAGCAGTGTGAACGTGCTTAATGTCCCTGATCTGTGCACTTAAAGATGGTTGAGGTGGGAAATGTTATGTTATATATATTTTACCACAATTTAAAACTTGAGGCTAGACATGGTGGCTCATACCTGTAATCCCAGCACTTTGGGAGGCCGAGGTGGGCCTGACTTGAGGTCAGGAGTTCAAGACTGGCCTGGCCAACATGGTGAAACCCCATCTCCACTAAAAATACAAAAATTAGCCAGGTGTGGTGCCACACACTTGTAATCCCAGCTACTGGGGAGGCTGAGGCAGGAGAATCGCTTGAATCTGGGAGGTGGAGGTTGCCGTGAGCTGAGATCTCGCCACTGCACTCCAGCCTGGGTGACAGAGTGAGTCTCCATCTCAAAAATAAATAAAGTAAAATAAAATAAAATAAAATTTGAAATGTTTTTTAAGCAAACAACTAATTTACATTTTCCTGGAATACACCAACACATATGTGACTGTGAGAAAGTCATTCCCCACCTTGGCCCCGGCTCCTCCTCCGTGAATTTTAGAGGTGGCTTCGGGCCAACCCCCCAGTTCCAGCGATGTCTATTGTGTCCTAATATCCGCCCACTTGTTCCCGCAGTGCTCTGGACTGGGAGTTTTTCTCGGTGGGAGAAGATTACTTCCTGGTCGTCGCTAACTCCTTTGATGGGCGCACCTTCTCAGTGAACAGTATTATTTACAGGTAATGAGCTGCCGAGGCCGGCTTCCTCCCCGCACCTTCCTTCCCCTTGGGGGCTCACCGAGGCCGGCTTCCTCCCAGCGCCTTGCTTCCCCTTGGGGGCTCACCGAGGCCGGCTTCCTCCCAGCGCCTTGCTTCCCCTTGGGGGCTCACTGAGGCCGGCTTCCCCCCAGCGCCTTGCTTCCCCTTGTGGGCTCACCGAGGCCAGCTTCCCCCCAGCGCCTTCCTTCCCCTTGTGGGCTCACTGAGGCCGGCTTCCTCCCAGCGCCTTGCTTCCCCTTGGGGGCTCACCTCCTCTCGCAGGTGCCACTGGCTCACAGCGAGTCCCAAGTGAGGTGTCATTTCCCGAGACTGGCTGGGCCCAGTGGACAGCCCGTTGCTGGCTGCACCTGTGTGGGGTCTGAGCAGCCCCTGCCCCAGGTGTAGCCACGACCCACGAGTGCTGGCGCTTCTGCCTTTGGATCCCGGCAGGGATGCGGTGTGTGGACATCCTGACGTGGGAGTCGTTGATATTTAATTTTTAGCTCATAGACACTGTGGTGTTCTCAACACATTTATTTCTAGGAGTTTTCCAAGTATTGTACGTTTAACGAACGGGGTTGGCTTTTTTTTTTTTTAATTTTCATTTGCAGCTGCTCATAACAATCATTTTTTGTGTCTAGCCACCAAACCAAACTATTAGTTCTAATAGCTTCTCTTAAAAAGATTCTCAGGAGACTTAGGAATATACCTCTGAGAATAAAGAACATTTCCCCTTGATTTCTAGTGTTCTAATTGATTATTTAGCTTGCTTCCCTAGATAAAGCTTCCAGAACAATTTTGGATGGCGGCAGAAGCGGCAGCTGTCCTGCCTTACTCTAATTTAACGAGCACATCTGAGCATGGCCGTTCGATGGGCTGTGGGCCGTCCGGGTCAGGGCTGGGGTCTCCTTTGGCATCTGTGAGTGCGTGATGCGGTCCACCACGTTTCCTGCTGATGTCATGATTTATAGTGAGAGATCTCCTCGCGTTCTTAGACCTGATGCTGCTTGGTGATGTTGCAGAGTTATTTAATAAGCCACTGGCTTCCAATTGCCTATCTTTAAGCTTTTAGCATCTATAATAGGAAATGAGATTGCTCAGTGGTTTTCTTTCGGGGACTTAACTTGATCCAGTTTAAAATGAAGCCTAACGGTAAATATACACTGCAGGGTTTTCTAATTGCACCTGTGACACTGCAGGGCTTTCTGACTGCACCTGTGGACTGGAATAGTCTGAAGAATAGGATTTTTCTCTCATTTCTGACAGCTGGGTTAAATTCGGTTATAAAACCATCTGGGCCTGGTAACTTTTTAATAATATCTCCTTTTTATTTATTTATTTTTTTGGGGGGGAACAGGGTCTCACTCTGTAGCCCAGGCTGAAGTTCAGTGGCATAATCTCGGCTCATTGCAGGCTGAAATTCCCAGGCTCAAGCAATTGTCGCACCTCAGCCTCCCTAGTAGCTGGGACCACAGGCATGGGCCACCATGCCTGGCTAATTTTTTTTCTTTTTTTGAGATGGAGTCTTGCTTTGTCACCCAGGCTGGAGTGCAGTGGTGCAGTCTTGGCTCACTGCAACTCCGCCTCCTAGGTTCACGCCATTCTCCTGCCTCAGCCTCCCGAGTATCTGGGACTACAGGCACCTGCCACCATGCCTAGCTACATTTTTGTATTTTTAGTAGAGATGGGGTTTCACCGTGTTAGCCAGGATGGTGTCAATCTCCTGACCTTGTGATCTGCCCGTCTCAGCCTCCCAAAGTGCTGGGATTACAGGCGTGAGCCACCGTGCCTGGCCCATGCCTGGCTAATTTTTGTATTTTTAATAGAGATGGAGTTTCTCTATGTTGGCCAGGCTGTTCTGGAACTCCTGACCTCAAGTGATCTGCCCGTCTCAGCCTCCCAAAATACTGAGATTACAGGTGTGAGCCACCCCGCCTGGCCATAAATACTATATTTGAAGGTAATGAGAAAAGGATGGACTTTACTTGATAATTCCATATGATTCGGGAGATTAGCTTCATGTAATCTGGAAGAAAACAAAGCTTACTCCACTTCACATTGTACACAAAAATAAATGTTAAATGGATTAAAAGTCCAAGTGTGAAAAAGAAGAAAAGCTAAGGGCAGTTGCATAACCTCAGGGTTCTATGAAGAAGACAAGCCTGGAAGGAAAGGCACTGGGTCTGACCACCTGCATTAAAAGCTTTCTATAGAAACAGACATCCCATTCAAAAGCAAAAGACAAACTCTTTGCCACACATACGACAGAAAACAAACGCTTACAAACTAATAAAAGATGTGTTTTTAAATTTGGAAAAATGGACAAATGATATGAATAGGAATTAGCTGGGCGTGGTGGCTTACACCTGTAATCCCAGCATTTTGGGAGGTCAAGGCAGGTGGATCATGAGATCAGGAGATCGAGACCATCCTGGCTAACACAGTAAAACCCTGTCTCTACTAAAAATACAAAAAATTAGCTGGGCATGGTGGCAGGCGCCTGTAGTCCCAGCTACTTGGGGAGGCTGAAGCAGGAGAATGGCGTAAACCCGGGAGGCGGAGCTTGCAGTGAGCCGAGATAGCTCCGCTGCACTCCAGCCTGGGAGATACAGCGAGACTCTGTCTCAAAAAAAAAAAAAAAAAAAAAAAAAGATATGAATAGGAATTTTTAGAAGAAAAGATGAACAGTGTGAATAAACATTGTAAGTGATTTGTCCTCAAAGCAAAACCCTGACAGGTTCTCCCCCATTTGTTTGGAGGCATTTTAAAGATGGGTAGTGGAGTGGGTGGGGGATCCTGGGGGATCCCACCCTGCTCTTTCCCATGAGAACAGGAGCCACCACGGCTTCTCCAGAAAGCAGTATGGAAGAATTTATTTTCATACTTTGATATTTAATATTTAATTAAATTTAAACAACTCGTGCCCTTTGATGTCGGCGCCCTGCCTTGGGGACTCCACGCCTCGGAAATGGGAGCCCCTGGGATAAACGAGTCCTTTTGAAGGCAAACCCTGGTGACCAGCGGCTGCCCAGAGTGAGAATGAGGGCTTGGGGCAGCCCCTGACGTGGGGCTGCAGAGCAGCGGGCAGAGAGCTGGGCTCCTGTGTCTGAGGACAGAGGGGCTCCCGCCTGTGTGGTGGCCTGCGTGTGTCTGAGGGGGACCTGGGGAAAGTCACGTACCTCACGATTGAGGCTGACCCTCAGAACTACACGTGTGGGGGTCCCTGGGGGCAGGATCTTGGGTGGATAGGAGGTAGCGCTGGGATCTTGGTGAGATCTGGAATCTTTCCTCTTCTGGGCCTCAGCCTCCTGCTTTGCAAGATGAGAAGGCCCTCGTGGCCCAGAATCAATCTCTCTCTCCTCGTGGCCCAGAATCAATCTCTCCACGCCGTGCCAGTGGGGGATGGAAGAGGCTTGGATGTGACCCAGAGCTGCTGGGTCCCTGACAGCGCGGGTGGGAGCCCGGGAAGAAGAGCCACCCCGCAGAGCCCAGGCTGACCTGGCTGCCGCTGTCTGCCCCACAGGTGGCAGGGCTACGAGGGCTTCGTGGCGGTGCACAGCCTCCCCACCGTCGGCTGCAGGGACTGGGAGGCCTTCAGCACCACGGCCGGCGCCTACCTCATCTACTCCAGCGCCAAGGAGCCCCTCTCCAGGGTCCTGCGGCTGAGGACGCGCTGAGGCCGCGGCTATCCAGGAGCAACTGGGGTGGCCAGGCGGGGCGGGACCCCAGCACCTCCCCCCAAGTGGCCCTGGACATCCAGGTGGGCCAAGCCTAGGGCAGCCCAGGCCTGGGCATCAGGCAGGGTGCAGGTGGGGCCATCTGCAGCCCTAGTTTGGGCAGGGACATCCATCCACCTCTGGGTCCTTCTGAGCCACAGCCCCAGTGACAGTCTGGGTCTTACAGGTGGAGGCCCAGAGCCCCTGCCAGCACTCGCCCATCTGAGTGTCAAGCAGGATTTCACTGTCAAGGAACCGTTTCTATAAACTTTTACCTCAAACAACAGGACCTCGGCTTGTGTCCCCGCTCCTGCAGTGTGCGCCCGGCCGCCTGAGCCAGTGTGGTGCCGTCCCACCATTGCCGCCACCTATTTATTGTGTTTTATCTGAAGGGAACTGTATTTATATTGCTGTTCACAAAAGCACAGGTGCTACTCTCTCGGCAGTGGGTGGGCACAGCCCCTCACCACGGACACCTCCCTGCACAGGGAGAGGCGTCCCTCCCAGCCTCAGTTTACCCATAAATGCACTGGAGCGAGGTCAGAAATCACAAGCCTGGGCATGGCCTGGGTCGCACCCTCCCCACGGCCCCACCCACAGGGACCTCAGCTTCTGGGCCCGGGATGTTTTCCCCATTCAACAGCATTTTAACCACATGTCCTCCAGCTGACTGGGACTCAGTCTGCGTGCCTCCGTCTGCCTGTGTGCTGGCTGTCCTAGCGCCCTGGTAACAGCATCCTCTGCCGGCTCTGCTGTGGTCATCTCGTCTCTGCAGCCAGGAGAGCTGTTTGTCCATCTGTCACAGGCAGCGAGGATGAGAGGGGTTGATGGGCGCAAGGCCCCGGGGCTCCTCCCTCTTAACCTATGTGGATGCCAGAGAAACCCCTCCCCCATGAGAAGAGGCTCAGATAGCAGCCCCCGGGGCCATGCAGCCCAGACCAGACCTGCCAGGGTCTTGCAGGAACTGTACTCCTGCTTCTGCGACACAAATCGGAACAGCAGCAGTCCTGAGAGGGTTTACAATTTGCTTTTTCCGCCAATCAGAACTGTGGACAAAACTTCCTGTTTTCTACACCACAGCTGTCTGTTCACCTTCAGCTCAGAGAGCACTCCTGACCTTTCATAATGAAATGGAAGCCTCCCCTTGTCTGGCAAATAATAAACTCAGTGTCTACTTTACCCGGCTTTGGGACCTTCGTGTTTTCCCGGGGCTCGCTGTTTTCCAGCCATCACTGTGGCCAGTGGAGAGCCACTCCCCTCTGGGGCGGTCTCCGAGAGCCTCCTTCCCCTCCGTCCGGCCAGCAAGGCTTTCCCAAGTGTCCTGGGCAGGGGGTCGGACCCTGCTTTCCACCAAGTCATTCAGGGGCTCCTGATCACACACGATTGGCCTCACTGGGTCAGCACTTGTGAAAGGAAGATAAAAACTCGAGACCACAATTCACTCAACCAAGAAGAAAAAGTTAAGCTGCAAGCTGAGTCCTGCAAGAAGCTGCCTTTCCCTTTGCCCCTAAGCAGACAGCGACAGACGAGAGGGTCAGCATCTCCACCAGTGACTGCTCTGTGTGCACCTTACCTCATGGAAAGTACCGATTTACTGAGCACGAGATAAACAGGTAACTGACCGTTCCCACCTGCTCCTTTTCTCCTGCAGCGTGGGGCAATCAGTCATGTGACCACACCCTCCTCCCTCTGCCCCCTCCAGCCAGCTTTTGCCCTTGACTGAAGGCCTCAACATCATCTTGGGAGACAGGCACAGACCTGTCTCCTGGGTGCGTCCTTAGCCTTGACAAATAAACTTCTCCATTGATTGAGGCCTGTCTCCGGTACGTTTTTGGTTTGCAGACTCATCCATGTGCTTTTCCAGCTGGGCCTTGCTCTTCTCCTGTTTGGCTGAGTAATTCATTTCTGTTTATGTGAGGCTGATGGTGCCGCAGCTGTTCCAACTCCCATCCCTCAGTCAGATCCCCTCATTCCCCAAACTGTTCTAGATTTGGCATTATTTTGGAAATCAGAACCTGGCTTGAGTAGCTGGAAATCTAAGAACTTCTGGGTAAGTTACCAGACACTCAGTATTTGGAGTGCAAAACTGAAAGTGGGTGAGCCGGGTCTCAGTCAGCTTCGAGGGGTATGATGCCAAGGCTGAGGATCTGCCCGGGAGAAAGCAACACCAGTCACAGCAGGACCTGTGCCCGGGCCTTTTCCACAGAGCGTTTTGAGGTGCTGAGTATTTAAAAGGGAAGAGAGGAGAGGGCAGGAAGGGAAGGGGAGAGAGAAAAGCGTGGGTAGGCGATGAGGCGAGTGGTCAGGTTCCTGCGAGGCTTTTATTAGCGCTCACTGAGTGCACATTACAAGTGAAGGGTGTGGGGGAAGAGCCCTTTATGCACTCACCTGACGCTCAGCAAACCTGCATCTTCCATCAGGTAGAGTGGACACAGAGCAGAAGGAAAAGCCAAGCCTGAGTTTGTCTCGAGCATTTAACCAGAAGTCATGGCTGGAGACACAAAAGCCCCTCCTTGCCTATGTAATTTTGTTCTTTAACTGCTTTAAACAAGCAAGAGGTGGTTTATATTCCTTTAGCGGCTGGTGGTGTTGACTTTGTGTTCCTTAACAAAAATAAAAGCAAGTCCTAGTCTTGCTTTTGTCCCACACTCGCGAGGATCAGCTGTTCATCGACACTGCCAGGGTGCGGGAGGCCCCTGGGGAGACACACGGCCGGCCGTCTTGCAAGCTGTCTGTTCAGAAACAGACCGGTTCTCCTGAAAGGCAGGTTTTTGCGTGGCGCCATTTCCAAGTTTTCCCTTTCCCTTTGGAATAGTGAGCTTGGCATCTCAGGATTCTGTTTTCCTTTCCCGGGAGGGAGCAGCTCCAGGCGTGGGCTGGCCGCTGGCCTTCCATGCCCCCTCTTGGATGGAATCAGTGGGCCTTGTGCGCCTGCCCACCTCCCCAGTCTTCCCCTGGGGTTGGGAAGAGCGCTTTTCTGTCTATTAGCCGTGATTTCAAGCCAACGCTGGAAAAGCTCTGATTCCCTGGATCGTGGGGAAGGCCCTCTCTGGGCACCCCAGCCGCACATAGTTCGACCACCTCTCCCGGCCCCGGGAAGCGACTCCGGCGTGCTCTCCTGAAAACCTTCCTCGACTGCAAGTGCAGTCAGTGTGTTTTGTCTTGTGTAACTGGAATCAGAACCTTTTGAATCCTACCTGCAAATTTATGCAAACAATATGCAAAACCTTGTGACAAACATTGGCAAAGGAAGACCTTTTGCAGGTGAAGCACAGCTGCCACCTAATGGCTCTCAGGGGTGGTTTGGGGCAGTGGCGCAGGTGAGAACTGAAGCTTGGTAGGAGTCTGCAGCGGTGGTAGGAGGTGTTGGGGTCTTCCTCCTCCCCTGCCCCCCAGTGTGGGAGTAGCCAGTGAAAGTGCAGAGTCAGGGGCTCCCTGTCTCTTCTTCACTGTGGAGGCATCGTCAGAGCTGGGGAGAGGGCAGGATCCCTTAGCCTCCCTTCAGGCCGTTCCTGATGCCACATCTGGTGTGAGAATGAGTTTGAGAAGCCCCCAGGCCCCCGACCTCCCTATGCTGTCACACTCACGTCAAACTATGCTGTGTTAGCATTAACTTGACATCACAGCATTGCGATTGTCCCCCGGGAGGTTAAACTTTGTGGATCTTAAGTTTTCTGTGACCTCTCTCTATCATGGAACCATCGAAACTCTACATCTTAACATCAGAAGGTTCTTTCACAATCATCTGGTCCAATCCCTTTGGGGACCAACACACGAAGAAGTGGCTGACCCTGGTTCAGCCCTAAACCGGGGCCCTAAATCAGTCACCACCTCTCCAGGTGACACTACTCACCGAATGGAAGGCCTCACAATCTGGGTACCACTTGAGATGTGGTGGGAGCAAAAAATAGTTGTGTTATTTTAAAGGGTCAAGAGTGACTTTGTAAATCCATGCCCCTGTCATTCCTAGAAAGCTATGTGGCTTATGGGCACCACCAGCTTCTCTGTTCTTTACAAACAGCTGGGCAGTTGGGCAGGCCGCATTGGTTGCTCTTAGGCTTGTAAATAACCTCTGGGCTGTCCAGAGCTGTCACGAACTGTCCCGAGTTCTATCCTGTGGCTGTTTGTAGGCAATGATGAAGTTGGGTTGTGGGGAGGAAGAGAAAGAAGGGAATGGTGGAGTGGGCTGTGGGGCCGATGAGATCAGCATTTATTGAGCACTAACTCTATTCCTGCCATTATGCTGAGTGTCACCCAACATTAGCCCCATTTTACAGTTTGAGGAAATTGAGGTTCAGAGAGGTTAAGTAATTTCCCCAAAGTCTCACAGCTAATAAGGAAGAAGACTGAGGTTTCACACTTGAGGCTTTCTGATTTCTGATTTCTCGTCACTACTGTGCTCACGGGGCGACGGTGGGGAGAGCGCCAGGTTTCCAGGAAACCTCCAAATGGCTATGCAAACGTTGACCCTCTTACTTCCCGCTGCTTGGATGACCGGCTTCGATGGGATTTTTAGCATCACAGTGGAAGAGGGGCCAGCAGAAGAGCAGGGCCAATTCCTGCCTTGGTTAGGATGTGCCTCATCTTGCCCACGTCTTCCCGGAGCTGACACACAGGAATTTTTCCAGCAGGCCTAGCCTGAGGGTGCCGCGGCTTTAATTTGGTGCTAGTGCAGGCAGTTTTCAGGCTCAGATAAAATTTCCTTTAGCTGTTTATTTATCCTCCCAACAAGCATTCTGTAGACACCTCTTCTGTCAGTTCTTGAACCAATAGGCGTGGTCCCTGACCCAACAAATGGAGCTCCGATTCGGGGATGCAAAACCTGAGTCCAGCAAAGCCTCCTGCAGCTTCTCTGGGGCAGTTTTCACAGCTCTTTTATCTTCCCCACTTCTCCATTGTTGCTTTACCAACGGGGCCTCTGCCACCAGGGAGCGGGGAGGACATGGAAAAGGGGCTGTGCGGCACTTGGTTGTGGGAAGGATGTGGAAGCCAGGGGCTAACCAGAGGTTTCGGCAGGATCTGTGAATCTTCCCTTCTCTCCCATCCCTGTGGTGCCGTTTCGTTAGACCCTGAAGCTGGGCTCATGATCTAAGGGCCACGGTTCACTTAAAATTCCATCCCAGGCCTGGTGCGGTGGCTCACGCCTGTAATCCCCACAATTTGGGAGGCCGAAGCAGAGAATCACCTGAGGTCAGAGTTCGAGACCAGCCTGACCAACATGGTGAAACCCTCTCTCTACTAAAAATACAAAAATCAGCCAGGCGTGGTGGTGCATGTCTATAATCCCAGCTACTTGGGAGGATGAGGCAGGAGAGTTGCTTGAACCTGGGAGGTTGAGGCTGCAGTGAGTTGAGATCCTGCCATTGCACTCCAGCCTGGTTGACAGAGTGAGTCCCTGTCTCAAAAAAAAAAAACAAAACAAAACTCCATCCCAGCATCCTCAGCTGGAATAACTGCCACTGGCTGCCCCAACGGAATTAACAGACGCTGCCACCAGCCCTCCTGACCTCATTGGACAGAACCGCATCCTCAGCAGACACGAGCTCCTCCATCCCGAGACAGCCGTGCTCCTGTCTTGGAGTGGGAAGTCCTCTCATGCAGAGTCTGAGCTTCAGACAGGGAAGGACAGGGGCCCTTCCTGTACTCCCATCAGTATCCACCTAAGAGGAAGAGGCTGAGGCATGAAGTCTAACTTAAAAAGTGACCTGAGCCAGGGTGAGAACAGCAGCCCAGAAGACTCACACCCACGTACGCCTGGCCGCGGGCTTCTTGGCCGCGGGCTTCCTGGCCGTGAGCTTCCTGGCCGTGAGCTTGCTTTCTTTGGCCTTCATTACTGGCAGGTTTTTAAAGGCAAAAGAGGGGAACATGGAGCAGGCCGACACAAAGCTGCTTGTTGGGAATCTCGCTGGCTCACAGAAATAACACTGCTGAGCTGTGTGGTGCAGGCTGCAGCATCCGGTGGGCATGATTTGCTGGTTAGCGGCTCCTGGTGGTCATCACACACAGCTCCTGAAGATGAACACACAGCTCAGAGGGCGTAGGACGGGACTCCTGTCCCCTCTCCACGTCTCTCTGTGCCCAATCATGTAAAAGGACTTGTGTTCCTCACAGAACAGTTCTTTTCTCATCCGGAACCCCATTTTCTGCTTTCTTTGAGTGTCAGGATGGGGTCCCCTGGAGAGCTGCTTGGAGAGGCAGGAGAATCCCAGGAGGGGAACCGAAAGCACTTAGGCAGGTGCAGCAGCTCGCATCTACAACCAGCCTTACAGAGCAGGTCACTGGGGCTGAGAGTGGGAGGAACCAGTTCCAGTCCCGCACGTGTATTCCCCAGACAGACCTGGCGGGTCCCATCCCCAGAGATTGGGGGGCATAACTGCAGGCAGAAGGAAAAGCCATGGAAAGCATTCATCCCTGCACGAGCTCAGGGCTCACCCTTGGGAGATGCCGAGCGGCAGAAGTGCCTGGAAAATGTGTGCAGAAAGAGTGAAAGGAGCAGAGGGTTCCAGGTTTGGCTCTGGTAGAATAAGAGGATGATCTGGGGGGATGGAGACATAGACCCAAATGGTAACGGGTTCAAAAAGTGAGACTTGAAGACGGAAACAATGACGTGACCCTGAGAGTTTCTTTCTAGTTCCTGGCTTCAGGCGTAGGGTTGTGGTTGATGGGTGGGTGTGTACACACAGGCAGACACGTGTCCTGTTGGGAACGGGTGCTCGGTGTTGCAAAAATCAACACTGAGACAAAGGATCTCTCAGCAAGGTTAGTTTAGTTTCTGCAGAAAGGGTGCCGCTCAGTAGCAGTCTTGCCACGAGAGCACACACAAACAAAAGAGACAGGGTCATTTATAACCTGACGCGTCCACCCTCCTGCTGTGTCCGGTTTCCATCGGCTGGAATGGGACCTCACATCTGTACTAGACCCTATTAGCTAGCAACTTAGAACTTCCCAAAAGAGGCAAAGGCAGAGGAGAACAAAGGAAGAGAGGAAGTAACTTGTGGAATGCTGAGAGAGGGAAAAACACTTCCAAATAAGGAAGAGGCTATGACCTAATGCTTGCTTGGACCGGTTCAGGCATGCCAGGGCAAATACCTAGGCTAAAATGTGGGAGCTAAGAACAGAGTATATTGATTTCTTTATTACGGCTAGTAGAATTTAAGCTTAGCACAGGTCTTTGAGTAAATTTTGCTTCTAAGAGAGGTTACTCTCTATTCTGAATTAGACTGGGAGGAAAATCCCTTTGAAGAGGAACCTCTATTTCATTTCCTACATGTACCTTCTGTCTTGGACTTTGGGAAGCTGTTCTCTGGGCTGAGGACTGTCCGCTAGGTGAAAATATCAGGGAAGGTAATTGTTGCTTTTTCTGCCTATCACCAGGAAGTTGGACTTTCATAAAACTCTAGTGCAGGTTCACTACAGCCTGGAGGGACAAGCACTGGGTTTTGCTTTACTCAGCCCTGCCAAACTGTGTGCTCTAGGACAAGCCATTCAACCCTTTCAGTTGTGCTATAGGAAGAATCAACACCCATCATGCAGGACTCGTTTAGGGATTAAGAGGGAGAATCACCAGGAAAAGGATGTGTGATCTGTAAAGGGCTGTCACCCCCTTGTGATGGTGACAATGATGTGGTTAAACCCTGGACGGTGGGTGTGCATCCTTGCCTAGAGCAATGGTGTCCACAGGGTCATCCTTCACAGGGAGGAGAGGTACCGACATCGTCCAATGCTTGACACAACCAGACCCACACACATTATGCACAGATAGCAACACTGAGGGTCTCGGTGACAAATGAGTGGAACATATGGGGGTGGGGCTTTCACAACCTTGACAGCAAAAGTAAGGCAAGTTATTTCTGTTCAGAAACACAAAGCCAAGAGCACCAGCAACGAAAGGAATGCAAACTGCATCTTCTTGTTTAAAGCAGCAAAGGAACAAAATTACATAGGCAAGGAGGTGCTTGTGTGTCCTCAGCCATGACTTCTGGTTAAAAAGTGCACACAAACCTCAAAGACATTCAACACCCTTACTTCAATGCCTGATGGGATGCGTTTCCTTAAGAAAAAATTCCTGGGAGGCGAACAACACTCACTGGGGCCTGTTGAGAGAGGGCTGGGTCAGGGGGCGTGGAGAACATTAGGGCAAAGAGCTAATGCATGCTGGTCCTCATGCCTAGGTGGCAGGTTGATAGGTGCAGCAAACCACCATGGCACACGTTTACCTATGTAACCAACCTGCACATCCTGCACATGTACCCTGGAACTTAAAATATATATATATAAAATAATTAAAATTTTCAAAAAGAAAAAAGAAAAAAAAATCCTAGGGGCCAGGTGCAGAGGCTCATGCCGGTGATCCCAGCCCTTGGGAGGCTGAGGTGGGAGGATGACTTGGGCTCAGGAGTTCGAGGTCAGCCTGGGCAACAAAGTGAGACCCTGTCTCTCCACACATGTATTTCTTTAAAAACAGAAAAGAAAAAAAAAAATCCTAAAAATAAAGCAGTGTCACACTTTCTTCTGTCTCATCTGAGCTTTCTGTTTCTATCCTGTGGAGAAAATCTCTCGACATTACCCATTACCTTTCAGTACCCGTTGGTACTTCCCAGGCATGGAGTGGGACAGGGTAACTAATTTTTCTGAGTGCGTAATCATTCATTCACTCAGTGTTTATTAAGACCTACTGAAACGGGAAAGGTTCCCTTGTCCCCCTCACAGGGTGTGCGACGGGGGTGTGGCTCGCTTCTTCAGTGCCTGGCTGCCCAAACCTCTAGGCGAGCACAGACAGGTGCCCTGCTGCCCAGACCAGTAGGGGAGCACACAGACAGGCAGGCTCCAACCCCACGGCCGTGTCTAGGGGTGAATGTTTACAGCTGAAGCCCCCGTGGGTGTGTATTCCAGCGCGCTCTTTTAGTTTTGCCATCTGTAGGCAGCTTGTGTTAACCAGGTCAATGAGGCCCTCTACATGTGGAAAGGACAGAGGGTTGTCTGTATCCCAGGGTTCTTGCCTTGGTGTACCAGAAGAATCGGATCACACCTGGGCTTGGAGAATGAGTGCAAAGTGTTATTGAGTGGAAGTAGCTCTCAGCCGATGGGGGAGCCGAAGGGAAATGGTTTTCCCCTGGAGTTGGGCCGCTTAGTGGCCCCGGCTCCCCTCCGACTGCCCTAACCAAACTCTGCCTCGTCCTGTCGGTCCATGGCCTGACAGCGTGCCAGCGTCTTGTGGGTGTGCTCTTCTGCTGGCATGCTCCCTTGACGTCCTCTCCGTGTCCAGCTGCTTTTCTTCTTCCCTTCTGCTGATGTGTTCCTCTCCGCATCCAGCAGCTTCTCTCTCTGTCTTGCTAGGGTCTCGGGTTTTTATAGGCCCAGGATGGCGGCATGGCAGGCCAGGGTGATGATCTTGGAAAATGCAACATTTGGGTGAGACGGCAGAAGTGCCTGTCTTCACCTAGGTCCGTAGGGGTGGAGCCCTCGCCAGGGACCACACCCTCCTCTCCCCAGCACCTCCCTTCTGTGTCACTTAAAGACCACACTCTTCCCTTCCCCAACTCCCGTATCATTTCCCCTCTCTGAAGATGTACATCTAACTGCTGTTAGAATATGGACGATGACCCGTCGTAGCTGCTTCCTGCTGACAGGGGACGTTGTTTGGGGGAAAACGGCAGTCAGATTCCTCCCAGAGGTTTGTCTGAGGGTTCCTAGCAAAGGGGAGTCATTATCTGAGGCTCTGGTTGCCTGATCACATGGAGTTTGATGGCTTCTAGGCATGAGAGAGGAAAAAAGCCAGGTTTTATAAGGTTAAGTATGCATGGGTTAAACATGTGTGTTATACAAAGAAAGAATTTACTGCCAAAGATCACAAAGGTAAGAAGTGAAATATACTAACACCAAAGTTGTAGCCCGAGCTGTTTCACCCTGGTGCCAGAAATTGAACCTTGTTCAACAGCAGATAAACTTTAGAATGAGGTAACTATTCTTGCCATATCTTTAGCAGTTAACAGGTGCATCCTGGGAATTCTGGGGTTTGTGGGCTTACACGGTGGTCACTGAAGCTTTTGTCCCTTTCCTGTGTCTCCTCTCACTTTCCTGGGCCTCCATCTCTATTACAAAAGACTGAGGTGGCCATTTTTAGGAGGTCCTCTAATGTACTATCTGGTCCCAGGCCCAGTTTTTGCAACTTCCTCCTGATGTCAGGAGCCGCCTGAGTAATAAAGTTATGCTTTGGGATTCGCTGTCCCTCAACTGAACCAGCAGAGAGAGAGCTGAGCTTTACCAAGGCCTCTCTTAGCCTTTCCTAGAAGGTGCCTGGATTTTCATCAAATTCCTGGTCGATCATGGACAACTTGGTCTTAGTGTTACGTAAGCCTTCCGTTACGCACACCTGAAAGTGTCTCCTCCTCCAGGCTTCCGTCTCATGACTGGGGTCCTATTTACAGTCATTCACTGGTACTGCTTCTCTTCCGGTTGGATAATATTTGCCCCCTTTCCTGATGCTACATGTGAGGCAAAGCTCATCCCCAAATCTCTCTGCTGCTTGTGGAGCGGCCTGTTTTTCAGTATCCATCACAGTCTGATTCAAAAGTAACATGACGTCTCTCCAGGAGAGTTCAGATGTTTGGGTGAAATTCTGGAAAGCCTCTATGTGCCTGTCAGGGTCATCTGAAAACTTGCCCAGATCCCCCTTAATTTGCTTTAAGTCCTGTAAGAAGAAGGGGACTTGGACCTTACTGGGCCCAGATTCACCAGGCATCTGTTGGAGGAGCAAGAGTGAGACTGCGGCTTGTTTAGAGCGAGAAGTTCTAGGAGGGGCCAAGCGAGAGGCTGAAGCTGGACAGGGAGGTCAGGGTAGACCCAGAGGAGCAGGGCTTGAGGGAGCTGGCCTCTCTTCCAGGGGTGCCTCTAGGACTCGTATTTTTAATTCCCTGGGCTTACCCCTTGCAGCCTTCTCTGAGATGGCAAACAGGAGGGCTGGATGAATCCCACACTGTCAGCAAGGTCTGGATTGCCTTGCAAGGTATAGAAAGGCCCCTGTACATGTGGGGCCTCAGGCCATCTGTCCTCACATCTGCAGAAAAGTCTCAACTGCCCCGAATGGTATCGAAATGAATGGTTCCTTCCTAGGGCCAACCCAGTCCTTCGTAATTTGGCCAAACCTTTGTGCAGAGGGCTCTGAGGTGTTTTTGCTCCAGATTCTGAGGGTCAAAGCAGTCCCAGTGGTTCAGGGTACACTACAGAGGAGTATAAACTGGGGGTGGTGAAGAGAACCGGAAACAGTGAATAGAGGCGCCCCTCATTCCCTTCCTTCTTTCAGCGAAAACTCAGGGTGTGATGGAGAGAGAAAGCCAGTGTGATCCATTCACTCTTCACTCCTTATCCCTGAGGCGTGGCGACCTTGGCAGGTGCCAGCCATGGGTACTAATGCGGTATGTACCCACGAAGCAGGGAAAACCTGGAGACTAGGAATGAGCCGCCCTTGCCTATGCCTCCCTTTCTCCCTGCTGTCAGCAAACCTTGAGTTCCCTGGGTCTGTTTATGCCACGAAGCATGGCCTCCTTCCGTGGGGTGGGGAATTTAGTCAGCAGGAATTGGTGCTACCCATTTACGTTGTGCCTGTTGCCTGGCTTTGGATCCCTCAGACCTTTATTTATTTTTATTTTTTTTTTGGAAGGTCTCAGCCTGAAGCTTGCAATCGAGTTTGGGACTGAAAAGATGTTTTAGGGGCTGTTTGTATCTGTTGAGAGTCTCAAATGTGCCCTGCCGAACTTGCAGCTCTCAGCCAGCAGGGGTCGCTCCTCTGCTAACGTCCCCGTCAGAAACAGAGATGGGAGGGGAGCCCTCTCACCTAGAAAAGGAAAAAAGAGAAAACCAGTTTAAGGGGCACAAAGGGGGAGATTGTGGGGAACAACCCCTTGCTTAGTGCAGCCGGGTCCCTCGCATTCTTCGAACTTTCCCATCCTTTCCCCAGTTGAGACCAGGCTGAATTCCTTGGCCGGGGGGGAAGGTTCCCTTGGCACACTTGACCAAGTTGCTCCCTGTAGGGTCCTGGCTACCGCCTCGGCTTCCTCCCGCCCCCTTCGTGGCTGTTGGGCTCGGCCTTTGCCTGCTGTGGGCACACCCAGGTGCCTGAGCCGGGAAGGGAAAGAATAAGGAGCGGTGCCCAGAGCCATGTGTGCCTGTGGCTGTCGAGGTGGAGGCATACATGTCACCTCCAGGAAAAAGTGGTCTGATGTGCACCTTCCACGGCTGAGTCAAATGCTCATTCTACTTGGTGACATTGCCGCAGCCTGTGGCAAAACTCTTAACATTATAAAGAAGGAGATAAGAGCCATTTTTAAACCACCTGAGAGACAAAAAAGAGATGAAAGGAAAGCAGAGCCTCTTACCCACAGGAAAGAGAGAGAGGTGGTAGGGTTTTGGAAGAAAGGCGTTCACCTTCCGAGATCCCAGACGAGGCCCCAGTTAAAAGAGGGAAAGCTCCTTTGTCCGCCTGGCAGAGTATGCGATGGGAGTGTGGCTCACTTCTCAGTGCCCCGCAGCTCAAACCTGAGGGGAGCGTACAGACAGGCAGGCTCCGGCCCCACGCAGTGCCTGGTGGCGAATGTTCACAGCCCAAGCCCCAGTGGGCGTGCGTTCCAGGGTGCTCTTTTAGTTTGGCCTCTGTAGGCGGCTTGTGTTAACCGGGTCAACAAGTACTTGTCAAAAGGACAGAGGCCCTTCTGTATTCTGGGTTCTTGCCTGGGTGTACTGGAAGAATCAGATCACACGGGGGCTTGGAGAATGAGTGCAAAGTGTTATTGAGTGGAAGCAGCTCTCAGCCGATGGGGAAGCTAGAAGGGAGATGGTTTTCCCCTGAGTTGGGTTGCTTGGTGGTCCCAGCTCTCCTCCGACTGCCCTGGCCAAATTCCGCCTCGGCCTGCCCCTCGGTGGCCTGCCCCTCGGTGGCCTGCCCCTCGGTGGCCTGCCCCTCGGTGGCCTGCCGGCGTGCCAGCGTCTGTGGGTGTGCTCTTCCGCCGGCATGCTCCCTTCACGTCCTCTCCGTGTCCAGCCGCTTGTCTTCTTCCACTGATGTGTTCCTCCCACCATCCAGCAGCTTCTGTCTCTGCCTTGCTAGGATCTCGGGTTTTTATAGGCCCAGGATGGGGGCATGGCGGGCCAGGGTGGTCTTGGAAAATGCAACATTTGGGCGAGAAGGCAGAAGTGCCTGTCCTCACCTAGGTCCATGGGGGTGGAGCCCTCGCCAGGGACCAGGCGCCCCTCTACCCAGCACCTCCCTTCTGTGTCATTTAAAGGGACCACACTCTTCCCTTCCCCACACTCCCTTATCATTGCCTTGTGCCGCGCTCTTGGGTAGGTGGAGATGACGAAAATGAACCAGAGGCCCTGCCCTTAAGGGAGGAAGACACACACCCCAGGATCTGTATTTGGGTAGAAAGTGATTTGTTAAGAGAGAGATTACAGGCTTGGGGTTGGTAAACTATGCCCTGGCTGACAAACAAAAGGGGCGCCCCATGGCTAACTGAAGTGCTCAAATTTAAAACATAACCTGGAGTCCAGGGCTGGGTGAGGGAGTAGCCACGAACTCTGTGTTCTCAGACATCGTAAACGCACCTCAGGGCCCCCCTTTTCACAATGAAGCCCAATCAGTCCCCGTTGTCAGTGCCAAGATAAACCGTAGCCAGATCCGCCCCCACCCCCCTCCCCGCCCGGCGCGGCCCCCCATGCCCCCCACGCCCCCCACCACTGTTTGAAAGAAACAGCTAACAAAGACTTCCGACTTGCGGCTTGGAAACCCACCCATCAGGGCGCAGCTGTGTCAACCAATCAGAACTAAGCACGTTTCAATCCTTCATTTGCCTGCGTGGACCTAATGGAGGCCCCAGGGGAGGAACCTTTTGCTCTAAAACCTGAACTCCCTCTTTGCTGTTTGAACACACCTTCATTTTACACCAAAGGCTGCATCTCCCAGGCTTGTACACTGTTCACTGGAGTAGTCCCTTTCCTCCAGATTCCTTTTCAGAGACCTTTTTGTTGAGAGTTCAGAAGTAGGAGCAGTTATTTCTAGGAAATCTGTCTGCGGGCGGTAGGCTGAGCTGAGTGCCTGAAAAGGAAACAGTGGGGGGCAGTACTAGTAGAGGTGGATTTACTAGCGCTAGTAGAGGTAGATTTACTAGTACTAGTAGAGGTGGATTTACTAGCGCTAGTAGAGGTGGATTTACTAGCGCTAGTAGAGGTAGATTTACTACCCTTCGCAAAGGTAGATTTACTAGCACTAGTAGAGGTAGATTTACTAGCACTAGTAGAGGTGGATTTACTAGTACTAGTAGAGGTGGATTTACTAGCGCTAGTAGAGGTAGATTTACTAGCACTAGTAGAAGTGGATTTACTAGCACTAGTAGAGGTGGATTTACTAGCGCTAGTAAAAAGGTGGATTTACTAGCGCTAGTAGAGGTGGATTTACTAGCGCTAGTAGAGGTAGATTTACTAGCACTAGTAGAGGTGGATTTACTAGCACTAGTAGAGGTAGATTTACTAGCCTTCGCAGTAGTAGATTTACTAGCACTAGTGGAGGTGGATTTACTAGCACTAGTAGAGGTGGATTTACTAGCGCTGGCAGAGGTAGATTTACTAGCCTTCACAGAGGTAGATTTACTAACACTAGTAGAGGTGGATTTACTAGTACTAGTAGAGGTGGATCTACTAGCGCTAGTAGAGGTAGATTTACTAGTGCTAGTAGAGGTGGACTTACTAGCACTAGTAGAGGTGGATTTACTAGCGCTAGTAAAAAGGTGGATTTACTAGCACTAGTAAAAAGGTGGCTTTACCAGCGCTAGTAAAAAGGTGGATTTACTAGCGCTAGTAGAGGTGGATTTACTAGCGCTAGTAGAGGTGGATTTACTAGTGCTAGTAGAGATGGATTTACTAGCCTTCACAGAGGTAGATTTACTAACACTAGTGGAGGTGGATTTACTAGTACTAGTAGAGGTGGATTTACTAGCGCTAGTAGAGGTAGATTTACTAGCCTTCACAGAGGTAGATTTACTAGCACTAGTAGAGGTGGACTTACTAGCGCTAGTAGAGGTGGATTTACTAGTACTAGTAGAGATGGATTTACTAGCGCTAGTAGAGGTAGATTTATTAGCCTTCGCAGAGGTAGTTTTACTAGCAGTAGTAGAGGTGGATTTACTAGCGCTAGTAGAGGTAGATTTACTAGCCTTCACAGAGGTAGATTTACTAGCACTAGTAGACGTGGACTTACTAGCACTAGTAGACGTGGATTTACTAGTACTAGTAGAGATGGATTTACTAGCGCTAGTAGAGGTAGATTTATTAGCCTTCGCAGAGGTAGTTTTACTAGCAGTAGTAGAGGTGGATTTACTAGCGCTAGTAGAGGTAGATTTATTAGCCTTCGCAGTGGTAGATTTACTAGCACTAGTAGAAGTGGATTTACTAGCGCTGGCAGAGGTAGATTTACTACCCTTCGCAGAGGTAGATTTACTAGTACTAGTAGAGATGGATTTACTAGCGCTAGCAGAGGTAGATTTATTAGCCTTCGCAGAGGTAGATTTACTAGCACTAGTAGAGGTGGACTTACTAGCGCTAGTAGAGGTGGATTTACTAGCGCTAGTAAAAAGATGGATTTACTAGCACTAGTAGAGGTGGATTTACTATCACTCACAGAGGTAGATTTAACCACGTCACAAGTGGTCTTGGATGATGGGCCAGGGATTTGTGACTTTATTTTGAAGGCACAGGAATAATCAAAGCTTTTGAGCAGGGGGGCACTGAAATCATCTGGCTGTAAATAGATCCTGAAATCTGGAATCTCATTTTTGAGAATGAACTTAGAATGTGGGTGGATTCAAGGATGGTCTGAGGACGTGTGAAAGGACACAGCTGTGTTGGCCACCCTCCTGATGACGTGTTTGCTGCTTCTCACTCTGACTTTAGTGAGCACGGAGAGCTTCACACATGCACATGGGAAACGGTAATTTTCCCTAAATCATCCAGGGCAGGGCAGCCTCAGACACTTAAGAAATCTAGACAACACTTCTAACCACAATGCCAAGAGAAGTTCTGCGTGGCTGAAAGCGGGGAGCTAGCCATCCCAGCCCAGAGATGTTTCTTCCTAAGAGGAAGCGTACTGACACAGAAATCTGTAACATGCTGTAGTGACCAGAAGGACGGAGCCCCCCACCCGCACCTGCTGTGGGGGACGGTGGTTTGTGGCAGAGCCCCAAGCTCTGCCAATCTTGGTTCAAGTCTGGGCATTGCCTCTAATTTGCCATGTGACTTTGAACAAGTCACTTGTCTTCTCTGGGCCTGAGTCTCTGGGTCTGTCAACTGGGAAGGCTGGCTGGTCTCCAAAGTCCCTTTGAGTGTGGGCACTCTGTGGACTTGTGGGACTGAGATGGCTGGGAGCGCTGGCATGACCAGGCTGAGGAACCCCAGGGTCCTCTCCCCTCCCACTGATGCAGAGGGAGGCACCGCAATGAGCTGCACTTTTGCTCACAACCCTGGCCCAGTCTCATGGCCTGATTTCAAGTCCTGGCCCTTGTGAGAAACACACTCACCCGTCCAAACCCAGAGAACGGACTCACAGACCCGGAGAACAGCGAGAGTGAGACTTTTAATGACAGTCTTGCGAGATCGGGTGTCTGATGGGAAGGCATGCCCAGCCCGGTTCTGTTGTCGTTGCTGTTGTTTTGAGATGGGGTCTCGCTCTGTCGCCCAGGCTGGAGAGAGGTGGCAGGATCTCAGCTCACTGTAACTCTGCCTCCCGGGTTCAAGTGATCCTTCTGCCTCAGCCTCCTGAGTAGCTGGGATCACAGGCACTCACCACCACGCCCAGTTAATTTTTGTGTTTTCAATAGAGACGGGGTTTTACGATGTTGGCCAGGCTGGTGTCAAACTCCTTACCCCAAGTGATCCACCCGCCTCACCTCGGCCTCGGAAAGTGCTGGGATTACAGGCGTGAGCCACCGCTCCCGGCCTCCAGCGTGGTTTTAACAAGCAATTTATCCCCTAGTGTGCAGGTCCCTCCCCCAGTTCCTCATAGACTGAGCACTGTGGGGGTCACAGTCCTCCCGGACGTCACCTGGTGGTTGTGGGGCAGGGGTTTTAGGTATCTTTTTAGGGTTGTCTTGCTGCATTTTGTTGCAGCCCACAGTGCATTGCAATCCTAGTTAGCCTTGGGGCTCTTTAAGTGTTTGACTTATGACCTAAGTCGCTGGCAGACTGATGAGAACAGGCAAAGGGAGCTGTTTCGCTGGTAAACTTTTATCTTAGACCAAACTTCTTTGGTTCAGGTGAGGGCAACTAAGGGGGGTCCCAACAAGCAGGCATCAGCTATCTGAGCAGGGGCCTGGGATATCGTGTTTCTTGTGTAGTTTACAGACCTAAGCTGAGTCAAGGCACTTTGTCTTGGAAATGGACCACCATAGACATGAGCTCCTTCAGCCCTGTTTTAGGTTAGCAGTGTGAACTTGGGCAAGTCATTAGCCTCCCTGAGCCTCTGTTTCCTTTTCTGAGAAATAAACAAATGTGTCAATGCCCTCCAACCTGAGAAACATAGAGGGATAGAAGTGAAAAAGCTGAGGGAGCTGGCTTCCCATAAGTATGACATGAAGTATCATATACTTCCCATAAGTATCACTATCAGGCTAAGCAGGTTGCTTTTACAAAAGGAAGTAAAGAAAGTTAGATGCAGAAAAACATATTGACAAACACACTCAAAAGCTAGTGGCATTATACTGTTTTGACAGTAGCTTAGGCCTTTGACTGTTTTATCAAGCTATACAACAAAGCACAGCGCTTATTAACCCCAGAAGTGTGGAAAGGAAGAACAAAGGAAGAAGAAGCTGTGTCTCATCTTGAGTTGTAAGCCCCATAATCCTCAAGTGTCACGAGAGAGACCAGATGGACGTGACTGGATGATGGGTGGTCCCCCCACGCTGTTCTCGTGCCCGGGAGAGACCAGGTGGAGGTGACTGGATGATGGGTGGTTCCCCCACGCTGTTCTCGTGCACAGGAGAGACCAGGTGGAGGTGACTGGATAATGGGTGGTCCCCCCATGCTGTTCTCCTGACAGTGAGCTCTCAGGAGACCTGGTGGTTTCCTACATGCTCGGTAGCTCTGCCTGCGTTGCTTCTCTTTCCTGACACCTTCTGAAGAGGGTGCCTTGCTTCCCCTTCCACCGGGATTGTGAGTGTCCTGGGGCCCTTCCAACCATGCTGAGCTGTGAGTCAATTAAAGCTCTTTCCTTTCTAAATTACCCAGTCTCAGGCCGTTCTTCACAGCAGTATGAAAACAACTAATGCAGCCACCACGCCTAGCCTGTTTCTTCTCGGTCCAGGTCCATATCTGGGATTTTAAGACTAACCACACCCTCCTAGTTTCCAAAAGCTTTGATTTTTCCAGAGATTCCTTCAGGCCAGTAGGTAACCAGGAGCCCTGAGAGGGCTGGTGGGGGCAGACCTGTCACAGCCTCCTCAGGGAGCCAGAAGAGCAGGGCCAAGGGGCCAGGCCAGAGGACCTGTGGGCATGAGGAGCCCCAGAGGCTAGGAGAGCCCAGGGAATTCCATGACCTCAGAGGGCCACCCCCATCGCCCTTGCACACGTGTGGAGCACAGAGATGTGCCCAGCCCAGCCTGCAGCAGAGGCCCCCAACCCCACACATCCCTGCTGTCGCCATCCCTGCGGCCTGGCCCTGCCTTTGCCTCTTCTTGGCCGGCCCTGGGCAGCCAGGGACTCCAGTGTGTCTGGCCTGGAGTTGCTGGCCTAGGAGAGGTGGGGCCAAGGATGCCAGATAAACATGCAGGATGCCTGGTGAAATTTGAATTTCAGATAAACAATGAATACATTTTTTAGTGTAAGTCTATCCCAAATGTTACAAGGGACATACTTACACTGAAAGACGGCTATTGATCTGAAATCCAGATGTAACTGGCCAGCCTGCATTTTTATCAGCTACATCCGCCCACTCCACCCATGGAGGACCAGCCTCACCTCCCAGGGCTGGGGTGCTCCCATCTCACTGGGGCTGCAGGTGGTGCCTGCGGGGCCAGGAAGGATAGGGGCGACTGGAGGAAGTGCAGAGAGCATCAGGGGCCTGGCCGGGCCTGTGGGAGGCAGCTTCAGGAAGGGCAGGCTGGTCATCCTGGGGCTCACCTGTGGGCAGAGCCCCCAGAAGTGCTCTCAGAGGCAGGGTGGCCACACGGGGAGAAGGGGAGAGACCACCCAGGCCAGGCGCGCTGTGGGGGCCTCTTAGAGCCCCACCCCACAGCTGTGAGGGTTAATTTCATGGGTCAATTTAGAATGTGTTTTTAGATAAGATTAATGTTTAAATCTGTGAACTTTGGGTAAAGCAGGTGGGTGGGCCTCATCCAATCAGTTGAAGGCCAAAATAGTATAAGAAGGCTGGGACCCCTGGGCCAGAAGGCCTTCTCCTGCAGGCTGCCTTTGGGCTTGGCCTGCACCACAGACTCTCCTGGGTCCCAAGCCTGCCCGCCCACACCGCACAAGAGCCGATGCCTCGTGCAAACTCTCTGCTCCTCTCCACACATCCTAGTGGCTCTGTTTCTTTGGTGAGCCCTGATGAATGCAAGGCCCAAAGAGGCAACAGCCCCACTCAGTAGTCAGGACATCCTGTGTTTAGTCCCACCGGCCACTTCCCCATCCCTGAGCCTCAGTTTACCCATGAGGGAGGGGTGAACGGGGCGTCCTCCCTGAGCACCTGAAGCTACACAGCTGTGCTCTGTGGAGGGACCTGGACATCCACGTGCTTCCTCCCCGTGCTGTGGGTGTCACTGGGCCTCTGATTGCATCAGGAGCTGGCGCTGGGGAGGAAGGAGGCAGACAAGGTGCTGCCAGCACCTGGGCACACACAGCGAGCCACGTGCACTCCCACCCGGTGCACTCTGCTCTGTTTACGATCAAAGGGCACCAGCACTGCTGGGTGGAAACAAAACTAAAAACACCAGAACTTGTCAATCAAGATTTTAAAAATTCGGAATGCAAACCAGAGGGGGAAATGCCGGGAACATCGGAATGTTTAGCTCTTTCCAAGGTTGCTCTTCTGGTCTTTGTCTCTGCTGATAAACATTTACACAGTGGCAAGCTGTGCCGTGCGAATTGCGTGTGAGCCGCTGTGGCCACGTGCTCCAAGTTTCTGAAAACTGCAAGAAACCCTCGTGACAGCACTCTGGAGTGTCCTTGGCCAGGCGCCTTTTGTTCATTCATGGGAATTCCATTCAACAGTCTAATGAACAACACTTTAACATCATTGTTGTCTAAATTAGTTTCCCACTTGGAGTTCCTTCTTTGGGTTCCTGTTTTCCCATAGGATCTTGGCAGCAGTTTTTGCCTCCACTCCTTTCTCTTCAGTCTCCTCCTGCAAACCTGCTGGAGTCTCCAACCAGCTGGGCAGAGCCCCACCTGTCCCCTCAGCTGACAAGACTGCCCTTTACCTGTTGCTGGTCATGCCAGGACAGGAAGTGGACGACTGCTAACAAAATATTTTCACTGTGATCACTGCTACCCATGTTGGGTGCAGGTGCCCAAGTGTCACCCAAGCCTCTCCCCGGGTGCAGGGGCTCAGGTGGTTCCCAGGCCTCCCTGTGGTATAGGTGTCCACATGCTACCCAAGCCTCTCCCCGGGTGCAGGGGCTCAGCTCACACCCAAACCTCCTGCGAGATACAGGTGCTCAGGTGTCACTCAAGCCTCCCCTCTGGTGCAGGTGACTTAAGAGCACCTGTTATTAGAGTCCTACACTGATTATAAAACCATCTTTTTAAAGAGAATTAAAATGAAGCAACAATTGTCTGTATATGACAAGTCTTAGGGCAGCCGCAGTTAGACCAGGACAATTGACAAGGAAATTTGTTAATTTATACAATGTCTGACTTGGAGGCCAGCTGAGCAGACAGTCCCTTCAGCTCAAAGTCATCAGGGGTTGAGAATCTGTCCCAGGGCCTTCAGCCCTCAGAGCAATCCCGTTCCACTGGCTGAGTGTGGCAGAGGTGGCCAGCTGTGTGGAGCTTCCTCCCATTTGTCCGACTGATGCAGTTTGCCTTCCAGTGAGTGGCCTGGCTTCCCGCAGCAATGGCAGTTACCTGGGAGGGTGTTCTGAGGGCAACCTGGAGGGGCAGGAGGGCTTGTAAAACAGCCAGTAGCTGAGCCTGCCTCTTGTGCCTGCGTTTCTCCTTCTCCTTAGCCCTGTCCTCCTTGTTCTACTCTGTTATAAGCAACTGAGGAGGCTCATTTGAGGATTTTTCTGCATAGGGGCACTGGGTTCTAAGGTTGACTCGTAATTTTCTCCCAGTTCCTTTTTATTACAAAGGAAAATGAGTTTTTTGTTTTAAGGTTTGGAGGATCAAACTTTTCCCAGTTCTTGCGGATGCATTTAAGGGGTGTGTCCTGTGGTATAGAGATGTGATTATCCAGACAGAACAGAGGAGGGAAAAAAGGAAAAAGAAGGAGTCTCCTCTTATTTCCTTACTATCCTTTCCTGAACAGGGCACCCCCCATTCATCCTTAGGGTTCCAGAATGAACCCATTTTACCATGTACCCTTAACCTGGGTTCCATCTTGTCACAATTACCCACAAGAACAGGGAAGATGCCAGAATGAACAGAGGGCCCGTGTTCATCCTTGGGGTTGTGGAATGAAGTGGTCTGTGTAGCCCTCACCTTGCCTTCATCTCTGTTCTAGTGGTACTCTGATAGCCCCGGAAAAACCTTCATCTCTGTCCTATGGGTCTCTTGCACCTGCGGCCTTGGGCCAACCTATATCCTCATCTCCATGACCTTATAGTGACTCACTCGTAGCATTCTAGCAACAAGGTGGTATCTCTTCTCAGATTCCCATTTCCCTTGTTCTTGAAGTAGATGAGGAGCTGTATTAGTCTATTTTCACACTGCTGTAAAGAATGCCTGAGACTGGGTCATTTCTTTAAAAAGGAGGTTTAATTGACTCACAGTTCTTCATGACTGGGGAGTCCTCAGGAAACTTACAATCACGGCAGAAGGTGAAGGGGAAGCAAGGCACATCTTGCGTGGTGGCAGGAGAGAGAGGGAGCAAGGGAGGAACTGCCAATCACTTTTAAACCATTAGATCTCATGAGAATTCACTCACTATCACAAGAACAGCCTGGGGAAACCGCTTCATGTTCCAATCGCCTCCCACCAGGTCTCTTTCTTAACATGTAGGCATTACAATTTAAGATGAGATTAAACCATATCAGAAGGATTTTTTTTTTTTTTTTTTTTTTTTTTTTTTTTTTTAGCTAACTGCCACAGGAGGTTGGACTCCTCTTCCTTCAAATATGACCTTGAAGGTCTTGGTGCACATTGAGAAGAGCATGGAAGTGATTAGAGAAATGGAGGAAGATTTGTATCTGGGGTTCCTCATCCTCCCGGGGTAACATGAAGAACAAATTCTTAAGCAGATGGGACAATCCCTTGGCTACGGGAGGAAGTGGGAGGAAGCAAGAGGAATATTCATGAAGGCAAAGCGTAGAGATCTCTTACCTCTAGGGAATGTATCCGAATCATGGCACCAAAGTACGTCAGCAGCGGTGGATCCATCTGGGCCTGCAGTAACTCAATTCCTCCCTCCTCAAAGGAAAGAACTCGTCTAGGGGCATAAGGCAGAGTGAGGGGCTGAGGCAAGTTTTAGAGCAGGAGTGGAAGTTGGTTACACAGTTTTAGAGCAGGCACAAAAGGAAGTAAAGTACACTTGGAAGAAGGTCAAGGAGGCAACTTGAGAGATTCAAGTGCACAGTTTGACGTTTGACTTGGGTTTCTGTACACTGGCGTGGTTCCGGGGTCTGTGTCTCTTTTGTGATTCTTCCCTTGGGGTGGGCTGTCATGCGCGCCGTGGCCTGCCAGCACGTGGGAGGGGCCGTGTGTACAGTGTGTGCCCTAAAATTGTACACATGCTCACTTGAGGTGCTCTTCCCTCGCCAGTTGGCATTTCTAGTGGAAGGTCATATACCAGTTAAACTTCACCACTTTGCTTCTTAACATGCTCGAGCCCACTCGCCCAACTCCTGAGGTCTTACTGGGAGGCTGCCAATCACCAGCTTCGGGTGCTTTCTGTCTATTGGAAGACTGCCTTTTCCTGGTGCCGGCTGTGACCAACTCTGAACTAGTTTTTGTTTGTTGGCTTGTTTGTTTGTTTGTTTTGCTCTCTCAACTTTTAAAGGATAGAAGTAATCCATTGGCCTTAGGAATCAAAAAATTGGTGCAACTCTAAATAAAAGTAATAAAGGTATTCTCCTCTTTCATTCTAATTTCGTGAATCTTACTGACTTTACCAACTGTTATAACTCAGCCAGCACCTGTCGAGATAACGCCTCCCCAATTCAGTAAAGACGTCCATGGCGTGTAAACTTCATTACCAGAATTACCCCAGCTCTCATGTTTATTCACTCGGGCCAAGCAACTATCTCAAACTGACTCTGAATAACTATCCAAACCCGAAAGCTCTCACTTAGTTTTAAACTTGATTATTGCCAATAGCACTTTTTGTCACATGCTGATTTATAGTTTTCAATGTAACATATGCACTTGGATCCTAATTCCAATCAATTCTTTAAATATCTACCCATACTTCTCACCATGCTACTAATCCTAGTCACCACCAACCATCCAGTTCAACTTTTATCAGATGGGAAGGAGTAGGTATTATATAATTTCCACCAACTGGCTGATGGTACGGCCCAGCAGAGGCTAACGCGGCAGCCCTGCAAGCAGCTTCATGGGAGACACCGGTTCTATTGTAGCAATAACATGATTTCCACTGTGCTCCAACCCGGGAGAATTTCAACACATATTCATTCTCAACCCTGACACTGATATTCTCCCATGAATCGGGCCCATGACTACCATCAGCCATGGAAGACATTTGAAAAAATGAGGGCCTATTCAAAGCCTTACCTTTGACCTCGTCCTCGCATGTCACCAGCAGCCTCGCACTCATGTGCGCGCCTTTCCTCGGGGGCACCTACTCCAAAGGCCTGATCATCAACACAGCTGACACACGTATACCCACACCTGCCCCTCCTGATTCTGCCCCTCGCCTCCTCCCTCACAGCTGCCTGGGCACTCGAACTCTGTCTTCATGCTCTTAGAGCAACCTGGCTTCACAATGGGACTGTGTCATCAAGAAAAGCGACCCCCTTCTAATCAACTCATATTGTGGGGTTGTTAGAAGGAGCATTTGTCGTATAGAATGATTGGTGATGGCCTGGATGCGGTTTTGTATGAATTGAAAAACTAAACGGAAGACACAAGGTCTGAATAAGAGAAGGAGAAAAACAGGTATTAAAGGACTAAGAATTGGGAGGACCTAGGACATCTAATTAGAGAGTGCCCAAGGAGATTCAGCACAGCCCTGCCACAAAGATTATTTGTTTACTTTAAGAGGGAGTTAAGAGTGGCGGTTTGGGGATAGCACCAGGAGCTATCAGCTGTGATGGCTTGGAGAAACAGTGTAAACTGGCAGTGTAAAGAAGAGCAGGGCATTTATGAGTAGTTGAGAACGGTGAATATGAGTATGACTAGACAGAAAATAGTAGGGATGACAAATTTTTGGGGGTGCAGTCCAAGTTGATCTGGTGTCTGGAATGAGACTGGGGCTTAATAAAAAGGAGCGTCTATACAGGAGCTTAAATCTGTTATACCTTGTAGCACTCTGAGGACAGGCCTGAATTCTGAGAAGGGCAAGTGGTGAAAGTATTGTCCAGTCCTTTTTAAGTTGGTGGCTGAGCTTGGTGAGTTGTGTTGTTAAAAGACTATTAGTCTGTTCTACCTTTCTTGAAGATTGAGGACCGTAAAAGGTATGAAGGTTTCACTTAATACCAAGAGCCTGAGAAACTGCTTGGGTGATTTGACTAGTAAAGGCCAGTCTGCTATCAGACTGTATAGAGGTTGGAAGGCCAAACCGAGGAATTACGTCTGACAGAAGGGAAGAAATTACCACCGTGGCCTGCTCAGACCTTGTGTGAAAGGCCTCTACCTATCCAGTGAAAGTGTCTACCTAGGCTAAGAGGTATTTGAGTTTTCTGACTGAGGCATGTGAGTAAAGTCAATTAGTCAGTCCTGGGCAGGGGCAAATCTTTGAGCTTGATGTGTAGGGAAGGGATGGGATCTGAACAGTCCCTGAGGGGTAGTAGAATAGCAGATGGAACACTGAGAAGTGATTTCCTTGAGGATGGATTTCATGATGGAAAGGAAATGAGAGATTCTAAGAGGCCGGCTAGCGGCTTGTAACTTAAATGAAAGAGGTTATGAAATGACGACAGAATAGAATGGGCCTGTGAGGCTGAAAGGAGATATTTTCCTTGGTCTAAGAACTGTTTGCCTTGTGTGGGAAGAGATTGACAGGTGGAAGTTTCAGCGGGGAAGTAGGTGGGAGTGACGATGTGAGGGAGAAAAACTGGCCATGAGGAACAGAAGTTGGAAGGCTAGCTGCTTGTCTAGCCACCTTATCAGCATAAGCATTGCCCAGAGCAATGGGATCTGATGCCTTTTGATGGCCCTTGCAGTGAATGACTCCAGCTTCCTTTGGAAGTAAAGCAGCCTTGAGCAGAGTTCTTATTAAAGAGGCATTAATGATGGAGGACCCTTGTGTAGTGAGGAAACCTCTTTCAGCCCATATAACAGCATGGTGGTGCAGAATATGGAAGGCATATTTAGAGTCAGTATAAATATTGACGCGTAGTCTTTTAGCAAGAGTGAGGGCCTGAGTTCAGGCAGCTAGTTCGGCTTGCTGAGAGGTAGTGGAGGGTGGCAGTGGTAGCCTCAATGGTAGGTGTGGAAGATACTATCTTTGGGGCGTGGAAGATACTATAGCATAGCCTGCCTTTGCTGGTGAGTGGCGATTAGGCCTGGTGGAACTGCCATCAATAAACTAAGTGTGTTCAGGGTGAGGAACACGAAAGAATATGGGGAAATGGAGTGAATGTCAGGTGACCAGAGATACAGTCATGGGGTCAGGTGTGGTATCAGGAATAATGTGGGAGGCTGGATTGAAGTCTGGGCCAGGAACAATGGTAATTGTAGGAGACTCAACGAAGAGTGAGTACAGCTGAAGGAGCCGGGGAGCAGAAAGTATATGCGTCAGGTGGGAGGAAGAAAACAGATTTTGGAAGTTATGAGGGCTGTAGAGCGTGAGTTGAGCATAGTTTGTAATTTTGAGGGCGTCTAGAACTATTAGGGCGGTGGCAGCCGCTGCACGGAGACATGATGGCCAGCCTAAAACAGTAAGGTCAAGTTGTTTGGACAAAAAGGCTATAGGACATGGTCCTGGTCCTTGTTAAGGATTCCAACTGCCCTAACCATGCCTAAGAAGGAAAGGAGTTGTTGTTTTGTAGAAGGGATCAGGGTTTGGGAGATTAGCCAGTCACAATCAGCAGGGAGAGCACGTGTGTTTTTATCAGAATTATGCTGAGATAGGTAACAGATGAGGAAGAAATTTGGGCGTGACTGAAGTAATGGGGGCCGTCCGTGAGGCCTTGCAGCAGTACAGCCTAGGTAATTTGCTGAACCTGACAGGTGTCAGGGTCAGTCCAAGTGAAAGCGAAGAGAGGCTGGGATGAAGGGTGCAAAGGAATAGTAAAGAAGCTTGTTTGAGATCCAGAACAGAATAATGGGTTGTGGAGGGTGGTATTGAGGACAGGAGAGTATATGAGTTTGGCACCACGAGGTGGATAGGCAAGACAATTTGGTTGATAAGACGCAGATCCTGAACTAACCTGTAAGATTTGTCCAGTTTTTGGACAGGTAAAATGGGGGAATTGTAAGGAGAGTTTATAGGTTTTAGAAGCCCATGCTGTAGCAGGTGAGTGATAACAGGCTTTAATCCTTTTGAAGCATGCTGTGGGATGGGATATTGGCGTTGAGCGAGGTAAGGATGATTAGGTTTTAGTGGGATGGTAAGGGGTGCGTGATCAGTCGCCAAGGAGGGAGCGAAGGTATCCTATACTTGTGGGTTAAGGTGGGGAGATACAAGGGGAGGATGCGAAGGAGGCTTTGAACTGGGGGGAAAAAGTTGGCAATGGGGTGTGGCTGTAGACTAGGAATAGTCAGGGAAGCAGATAATTTAGTTAAAATGTATCGGCCTAATAAGGGAGCTGAGTAGGTGGGGATAACTAAAAAAGAATGCATAAAAGAGTGTTGTCCAAGTTGGCACCAGAATTGGGGAGTTTTAAGAGGTTTAGAAGCCTGGCCGTGCATACCCACAACAGTTATGGGGGCAAGGGAAACAGGCCCTTGCAAAGAAGATAATGTGGAGTGGGTAGCCTCTGTATTGATTAAGAAGGGGACGGACTTCCCCTCCACTGTGAGAGTTACCTGAAGCTCGGCGTCCGTGATGGTCCAGGGGGCTTCCGAGACGTGGGGCAGTGTCCGTCTTCAGCTGCAAAGTCAAGAAGATCTGGGAAGGAGTCAGAGAGCCTTGGGCCAGAGTTCCAGGAGCTCCAGGAGTGGCTGCCAGGTGAGTTGGACAGTCTGATATCCAGTGGGGTCCCGCACAGATGGGACATGGCTTAGGAGGAATCTCGGGCTGTGGGCATTCCTTGGCCCAGTGTGGCCAGATTTCTGGCACTTGAAGCAAGCTCCAGGGGAGGAGGTTCTGGAGGAACCCCTGGCAGCTGCAGTTCAGGCATTTGGAGTTCTTGTGCGCTGGAGATTTGGCTGGGGTTTGTCTCACAGTGAAGGCAAGGAATTGCAACTCAAATACATTGCTACTTGGCTGCCTCTATTCTATTATTGCACACCTTGAAGGCGAGGTTAATTAAGTCCTGTTGTGGGGTTTGAGGGCCAGAATTTAATTTTTGGAGTTTTATTTAATGTTGGGAGCGGATTGGGTAATAAAGTGCATATTGAGAATAAGACGGCCTTCTGACCTTTTAGGGTCTAGGGCTGTAAAGCGTCTAAGGGTTGCTGCTAAGCGGGCCATGAACTCGGCTGGGTTTTTCTATTTGATAAAAAAGAGCCTAAATGCTAACTGATTTGGGAGAGGTTGGATAAAGAAAAAAGGAGCATTAACTTTGACTATGCTTTTAGCTCCAGCCACCTCTTTAAGAGGAAATTGTTGGGCAGGTGGGGGAGGGCTAGTCACGGAATGAAACTTTAAACCAGACCCGGTGTGAGGAGAGGAGGTGATAGATTATGGGGTGGGGGAGCAGAGGCTGAGGAAGAATTGGGGCCTGGCTCGGCCTGGCGAGGAGCAGCCTGGGGAGAAGAGGAGAGGTCAGATGGGTCTGTAGAAAAGGAAAACTAGAAAGACTCAGCAACGCTTGGGGTTGGGACAGAGGGGACAGGCGTGCGGGAAAGAAGGAGGACTTGGGACGAGTCGCGTTGGGAACAGAGACTAGGGAGGGACCGATGTGTAAAAGAATCCCTGGACCTCAGGAACCTCAGACCATTTGCCTATTGTACGACAAGAATTATCTAGGTCTTGTAGGATGGAAAAATCGAAAGTGCCGTTTTCTGGCTATTTGGAACCCCTGTCGAGTTTGTACTGGGGCCAAGCGGCCTTGCAGAAGAAAATAAGACACTAGATTTTAGGGCAGGTGAGAGTTGAAGAGGTTTTAAGTTCTTGAGAACACAGGCTAAGGGAGAAGAGGGAGGAATAGAGGGTGGAAGGTTGCCCACAGCGAAGGAGGCAAGTTTAAAGAGAAGGGTAGAGGCACGGAGAAGGGGGTGGGGAGCAGCCCTGGGCTGCAACGTGGGTGAGCTTGCCACCAAGGGAGTGTGGGTGAATGACCAAAGCAGGCGTCCCCGCAATTGACTTGCCACCAAGGGAGTGTGGGTGAATGACCAAAGCAGGCGTCCCACGGAGATCAGACACCAATGGAACGTGGGTGAATAATCAGAGAGGCGTCCCCGCAATGATTAAACACAGAGGGAAGGCTGCTTTCCCGAGTCTGTGACTGGCGCCGTAGTTTTGGGTCCACGGATAAAATGTCTCTCCTTTGTCTCTATCAGGAAATGAAAGGAATTGAAATTAAGAGAAGGCAGAGATTGAAGTGTGGCGCCGAGATTGAAAGGAGAAAGAGGTTGAGGGATAATGAGGTTGGAGAAGAGAGTAAAAAGAGGCCGCTTACTGGATTTAAAATGGGTGGGATGTTCCTTGGGCTGGTCTGTCTGAGGATCCAAGGTCATGGGTGGATCTTTCTCATGGAGCAAAGAGCAGGAGGACAGGGGACTGATCTCCTAAGGGAGGTCCCCTGATCTGAGTCACGGCACCAAATTTCATGTGTGTCCACATGCAGAAACCACCAAACAGGCTTTGTGAGAGTAACAAGGCTGTTTATTTCACCTGGGTGCAGGTGAAGAGCGTCAGCAAAGGGAGATGGGGTGGGGCCGTTTGATAGCATTTGGGTAGGTAAAGGAAAATTACAGTCAAAAGGGGTTCTCTGGTGGACAGGGGTGGGGGTCACAAGGTGCTCAGTGGGGGAGCTTTTGAGCCAGGAAAAGGGCTTTCACAAGGTAATGTCATCAGTTAAGGCAGGAACAGGCCATTTTCACTTCTTTTGTGGTGGAATGTCATCACTTAAGGCAGGAACCGGCCATCTGGATGTGTACGTGCAGGTCACAGGGGATATGATGGCTTAGCTTTGGCTCAGAGGCCTGACATTTTGGATTTGTGTCCCCACCCAAGTCTCATGTCAAATTGGAGGAGGGGCCTGGCGGGAGGTGATTGAATCATGGGGGCAAATTTCCTCCTTGCTGTTCTCATGATAGTGTTGACAAAAAGAGTCAAACTCTGTGAAATATTTGAAGAGATTTGTTCTGAACCAAATATGAGTGACCATGGCCTGTGATGCAGCCCTCAGGAGGTCCCGAGAACATGTGCCCAAGGTGGTTGGGTATAGCTTGGTTTTATAGATTTTAGGGAGGCATGAGACATCAGCCAAATACATTTAAGAAATGCATTGGTTTGGTCCAGAAAGGTGGGACAACTCAAAGTGGGGACTTCCAGGCTATAGGTGAATTTAAACATTTTCTGGTTGACAATTGGTTGAGTTTGTCTAAAGACCTGGGATCCATAGAAAGGAAATGTTCATTGAGATAAAAGATTGTGGAAACAGGTTCTTTTGAAGTCTCATAGTGGCTGCCCTTAGAGACAATAGATGACAAACGTTTCCTATTTAGATCTTTTTTTTTTTTCCTTTTTTTGGATATAAGGAATAAGTTTTAATGTTCATTAGCAGAGTCAGGTTACTACAATAAACAACAATGTATATTTCAAAATAGCTAGAAGAGAGAAGTTGAAATGTTCACAACATATAAAATTGATAAATACTCGAGGTGGTGGATCCCCTAAATGCATGACTTGATCGTTAACACATTCTGTGCATATAACAGAATATCACATGTACCCACAAATATGTACAAATATGTATCTTTTTTTTTAAATTATACTTTAAGTTATAGGGTACATGTGCACAACGTGCAGGTTTGTTACATATGTATACATGTGCCATGTTGGTGTGCTGCACCCGTTAACTCGTCATTTACATTAGGTATACCTCCTAATGCTATCCCCCACCACCACAATAGGACCCGGTGTGTGATGTTCCCCTTCCTGTGTCCAAGTGATCTCATTGTTCAGTTCCCACCTATGGTGAGAATATACAGTATTTAGTTTCTGTTCTTGCGATAGTTTGCTGGGAATGATGGTTCCAGCTGCATCCACAAAGGACCGCGAATTCATCCTTTTTTATGGCTGCATAGTATTCCGTGAATTGTATATGGTACCCCCACATTTTTCTTAATCAGTCATCACTGATGGACATTTGGGTTGATTCAAGTCTCTTTGTTATTGTGAATAGTGCCACAGTAAACATATGTGTGCATGTAATGTTTTATAACAGCATGATTTATAATCCTTTAGGTATATACCCAGTAATGGGATGGCTGGAGTCAAATGGTGACTCTAGTTCCTAGATCCTTGAGGAATGCGCCACACTGTTTTCCACAATGGTTGAACTAGTTTACAGTCCCACCTGTGTAAAAGTGTTCCCTATTTCTCCACATCCTCTCCAGCACCTATTTGTTTTCCTGATTTTTGTGATTGTCATTCTAACTGGTGTGAGATGGTATCTCCAGTGTGGTTTTGATTTGCATTTCTCTGATGGTGAGTGATGATGAGCATTTTTTTTTCATGTCTATTGGCTGTATGAATGTCTTTTGAAGTGTCTGTTCATATCTTTTGCCCACTTTTTTTGACAGTGGGGTTGTTTGTTTTTCTTATGTAAATTTGGTTGAGTCTTTATGGGTTCTGGATATTAGCCCTTTGTCAGATGAGTAGATTGCAAAAATTTTCTCCCATTCACTATGGGTTGCCTATTCCTCACTCTCATGGGTAGTTTCTTTTGATGTGCAGAAGCTCTCTAGTTTAATTAGATCCCATTTGTCAGTTTGGCTTTTGTTGCGTTGCTTTGGTGTTTTAGACTAGGATCCCTTTGCTTGTCATGCCTGTGTCCTGGATAGGTGTGCACCTAGGTTTTTCTTCTAGGGTTTTTATGGTGTTAGGTCTAACATTTAAGTCTCTATTAATCCATCTTGAATTAATTTTGTATTATGAGGGAATAAGGAAAGGATCCAGTTCAGCTCTAATTATGGCTAATAATTTTCCCAACACCCTTTATTAAATAGGAATCCTGTCCCCATTTCTTGTTTTTGTCAGGTTTGTCAAGAGATCAGATGGCTGTAGATGTGTGGTATAATTTCTGAGGGCTCTGTTCTGTTCCATTGGTCTATATCTCTGTTTTGGTACCAATTACCATGCTGTTTTTAGTTACTATGGCAACGTAGTATGGATTCAGTGGGCGTGATGCCTCTAGCTTTGTTCTTTTTGGCTTAGGATTGTCTCTTGCTTGTTTGCAGCATCTTTTTGGTTCCATATGAACTTCAAAGCGGTTTTCCAGTTCTGTGAGAGAGTCATTTGGTAGCTTAATGGGGATGTAATGAATCTATAGAGGTGATTACCTTGGGCAGTATGGCCATTTTCACAATATTGATTCTTCCTATCCATGAGCTGTGGTATGTTCTTCCATTTTGTTTGTGTCCTCTTTTATTTCACTGAGCAGTGGTTTATGCAGTTCTCTCCTTGAAGGTCCTTCCATATCCCTTGTAGTTGGATTCCTGGAGTGTTTTTATTCTCTTTGACAATTTGTGAATGGAGTTCTAGGAATTCATGGTTGGCTCTCTCTGTTTACATCTGTTACTGGTGTATAGAGATGCTTGTGATTTTTGCACATTGATTTTGTATCCTAAGACTTTGCTTTGGAAGTTGCTTATCAATACTGCAGGAGATTTTAGGCTTCAGAACAATGGGGTTTTCTAAATGTAATCATGTCTATTCTCTGCAAGTATGGACAATTGTGACTTCTTTTTCCTAACTAGATATACTATTTCTTTCTCTTGCCTGATTGCCCTAGCCAGAACTTTGACACTATGTTGAATAGGGTGAGGTGAAGGGCATCCCTGTCTTGTGCCAGTTTTCCAGGGATGCTTCCAGTTTGCCCATTCAGTATGATATTGGTTGTGGTTTTGTCATAAATGGCTCTTATTATTTTTGAGATCACGTTTTATCAATTACTGAATTTATTGAGAGTTTTAGCATGAAGGGCTGTTGAATTTTGTCAAAGGCCTTTTTCTGCATCTATTAGAGATAATCATGTGGTTTTGTCTTTAGTTCTGTTTGCCATGCTGGATTATGTTTATTGGTTATTATATTGAACCAGCCTTGCATCAGGGATGAAATTATGATCATAGTGGATAAGCTTTTGTTGTGCTGCTGGATCGGTTTGCCAGTATTTTGTGAGGATTTTTTGCGTGCGTTCATCAGGGATATTGATCCAAAATTCTCTCTTTTTTGTTGTTGTATCTCTGTCCGGGCTTTGGTATCAGGATGATGTTGGCCTCATGAATAGGATTCAGGGAGGATTCCCTCTTTTTCTATTGATTGGAATAGTTTCAGAGAAATGGTACCAACTCCTCCTTGTACCTCTGAAGGTAGAATTCGGCTGTGAATCCATCCCGGTCCGGACTTTTGGTTGGTAGGCTAGTAATTGTGCCTCGATTTCCAGAGCCTGCCTATTGGTCTATTAGGAGTTCAGCTTCTTCCTGGTTTTAGTCTTGGGAGAGTGTAAGTGTCAGGAATTATCCACATTTCTTCTAGGATTTTTCTAGTTGTGTAGAGGTGTTTATAGTATTCTCTGATGGTAGCTTGTATTTCTGTGGGGTGGGTGGTGATATCCCTTTATCATTTTTTATTGCATCTACTTGAGTTCTTCTCTCTTTTCTTCTTTATTAGTCTTGCTAGCCAGTCCTATCAATTTACATTGATCTTTTCAAAAACCAGTTCCTGGGTTCGGTAGTTTTTGGAGGTTTTTGTGTCTCTATCTCCTTCAGTTCTGCTCCTGATCTTAGTTATTTCTTGCCTTCTGCTAGCTTTTGAATGTGTTTGCTCTTGCTTCTCTAGTTCTTTTAATTGCTTGATGTTAGAACGTCAATTTTAGATCTTTTCCTGCTTTCTCTTGTGGGCATTTTAGTGCTTTATAAATTTCCCTCACCACACACTGCTTTTAAATGTGTCCCAGAGATTCTGGTGTGTTGTATCTTTATTCTCATTGGTTTCAGAGAACATCTTTATTTTCTGCCTTCATTTGGTTATGTGCCCAGTAGTCATTCAGGAGCAGGTTGGTCAGTTTCCATGTAGTTGGCCGGTTTTGAGTTGGGTTTTCTTAGTCCTGAGTTCTAGTTTGATTGCTGTGGTCCTGAGAGACAGTTTGTTAAAGATTTTCTGTTCTTTTACATTTTGCTGAGAATTGCTTTTGCTTCCAACTATGTAGTCAATTTTGGGAAATAAGTGCAATGGTACTGAGAAGAATGTATATTCTGTTGATTTGGGGTGGAGAGTTCTGTAGATGTCTATTAGGTCACTTGTGGTGCAGAGTTGAGTTCAGTTCCTGGATATCCTTGTTAACTTTCTGTCTCTTGATCCTCTGTCTAATGTTGACAGTGGGGAATTATTAGATCTCCCATTATTATTGTGTGGGAGTCTAGGTCTCTGTAAGTCTCTAAGGACTTGCTTTATGAATCTAGTGCTTTCCATGTTGGGTGCATATATGTTTAGGATAATTGAAATGCTTCTGATAAATTGATTCCTTTTACCATTATGTAATGGCCTTCTTTGTCTCTTTTGATCTTTGATGATTTTAAAGTCTGTTGTGTCCAGAGACTAGGATTGCAACCCCTGCTTTTTTGTTTCATTTTGGCAGTAGATCTTCTCCATCCCTTTATTTTGAGCCTATGTGTGTCTCTGCATGTGAGATGGAGTCTCCTGAATGCAACAAACTGGCCAGTCTTGACTCTATCCAATTTGTCAGTCTGTATATCTTTTTTTTTTTTTTTTTTTTTTTTTGAGACAGAGTCTAAGCAGATTACCCAGAGCTGGAGTGCAGTGGCAGCGATCTCGGCTCACTGCAAGCTCCATACTCCAGATTCCGCGCCATTCTCTGCCCTCAACCTCCCGAGTAGCTGGGACTGCATTACCGCCTCGCCCGGCTAATTTGCATTACAGTAGGAAGCGAGTTTCACCGTGTTAGCCAGAATAGTCTCGATCTCTGACCTCGTGATCCGCCCGCCTCGGCCTCCCCAAAGTGCTGGGATTACGAAGTGAGCCACCCAGCGCCCGGCCCAGTCTGTGTCTTGAATTGGACCATTTAGTCCATTTACTTTTTAAAGGTTAAACTGTATATATGAACTTGAGTCCCTGTCATTTATGATATTGGCTATGGTTATTTTGCTCGCTAGTTGATGCAGTTTCTTCCTAGCATCGATGGACTTTACATTTTGACATGTTTTTGCAATGGCTGGTACCTGTTATTCCTTTCCATGTTTAGTGCTTCCTTCAGGATCTCTTGTAGGGCAGGCCTGGTGGTGACAAGATCTCTAAGCATTTGCTTGTCTGTAAAGGATTTTATTTCTCCTTCACTTATGAAACTTAGTTGGCTGGATATGAAATTCTGGGTTGAAAATTCTTTTCTTTAAGAATGTTGAATATTGGCCCCCATTCTCTTCTGGGTTGTAGAGTTTCTGCTGAGAGATCTGCTGTTAGTCTGATGGGCTTCCCTTTGTGAGTAACACGACCTTTCTCTCTGGCTGCCCTTAACATTTTTTCCTTCATTTCAACTTTGGTGAATCTGACAATTATGTGTCTTGGAGTTGCTCTTCTCGAGGAGTATCTTTGTGGCATGGTTTGTATTTCCTGAATTCAAATGTTGGCCTGCCTTACTAGGTTGGGGAAGTTCTCCTGGATGATATCCTGCAGAGTGTTTTCCAACTTGGTTCCATTTTCCCCGTCACTTTCAGGCACACCAATCAGATGTAGATTTGGTCTTTTCACATAATACCATATTTCTTGGAGGCTTTGTTCATTTCTTTTTACTCTTTTTTCTCTACGCTTCTCTTCTTGCTTCATTTCATTCATTTGATCTTCAGTCGCTGATACTCTTTCTTCCAGTTGATTGAGTAGGTTACTGAAGCTTGTGCATTTGTCACATAGTTCTTGTGTTATGGTTTTCATCTCTATCAGTTCTTTTAAGGTCTTCTCTGCATTGATTATTCTAGTTATCCATTCATCCATTCTTTTTTCAAGGTTTTTAGTTTCTTTGCACTGGTTACGTAGTTCCTCCTTTAGCTCTGAGAAGTTTGATCCACTGAAGCCTTCTTCTCTTAACTCGTCAAAGTCGTTCTTCATCCAGCTTTGTTCTGTTGCTGGCGATGAGCTGCATTCCTTTGGAGGGAGAGATGCACTCTGATTTTTTGAATTTCCAGCTTTTCTGCACGACTTTTTCCCCATCTTTGTGGTTTTTATCTGCCTTTGGTCTTTGATGATGGTGACGTACTGACAGGGTTTTGGTGTGGGTGTCCTTTCTGTTTGTTAGTTTTCCTTCTAACAGTCAGAACCCTCAGTGGTAGGTCTGTTGGAATTTGCTTGAGGTCCACTCCAGACCCTGTTCGCCTGCATATCAGCAGCGGAGGCTGCAGAAGGGGATATAATCTCCTGGTGTCTCGTTTGCTAAGACCCTTGGTAAAGCGCAGTATTAGGGTGGGAGTTACCCAAATTTCCAGATGTTGTGTGTCTCAATTTCCTTTGGCTAGGAAAAGGAATTCCCTTCCCCCTTGCACTTTCCAGGTGAGGCGATGCCTCGCCCTGCTTCAGCTCTCACTGGTCAGGCTGCACCCGCGGACCAGCGCCAACTGTCTGATACACCCCAGTGAGATGAACCCGGTACCTCAGTTGAAAATGCAGAAATCACCTGTCTTCTGTGTCACTCATGCTGGGAGCTGGAGGCTAGAGCTATTCCTATTCGGCCATCTTGGCTCCTCTATGTCCCTATTTAGATCTTTAAAAGGTGCTAGACTCTTAATCTCTTCAGGACTGGGAGGACTTGAAAGAAAAAGATCTAGCTATGTTAATACAGATTCTTTAGAGATGCAAAATTTCCCCTACAAAGGACGGCTTTGCAGGGCAACGATATGTCAAAGAAACATGTTTTGGGGTAAATTATTTTGACTTTCTTCTTTGTCACATAATGTTATGCCAGAATCAGACTGGAAAGTAAGTCACAACATGTAGGGTTAAATAAAACCATCTCATGAGAATTTATAGTGTGTAGGACATGACCATCCAGATAGGATTTAGGACCATCTAGATAGGAATTTGGGCAAGATAAAAAAAAAAAAAAAATGAGAGCTTAGTCCTCAGTAGTGAGCAAGTTCTCCTGAGATTTGATGGTTTAAAAGTGTGTGGCACTTCCCCCCTTGTCTCTCTTTTTCCTGCTCTGTCGAGTGAATAAGATACCTGCTTCCCCTCAGCCTTCCGTCATGACTGTAAGTTTCCTGAGACCTCACAGCCATGCTTCCTATACAGCCTACAGAACTGTGAGTCAATGAAACCTCTTTTCTTCGTCTATTACCCAGTCCCAGGTAGTTCCTTATAGCAGTGTGAGAACAGACTAATACAAGGAGCGCTTACACACAGTAATCACAACCCTGCGGTCAGCTATTCCATGCACTGGCGCCAACCCAGTGGAGTGAATTGGAGATGGATCTTCAGTTGACAAAGCCACCCTGGCACGATTCTTCACTTTTCACTTCACTTTACCCTTCAGCGTCACTGCCTTAGTAGCTGTTCACCTTCTCTCCCTTCGGGTAACAGGATCCAACAACCCATCAGGAATTTCATTAGATGTGGCACGATCCCATTTCACCCATACTACACAATTAAAAACATTTTAGGCTTGGTTCTCCTCCCATGATGATTACCTGTTGGAGTCCTGTTTTAACCTGACCTACTAGGAGACCTAGATAATTATACCCCAGCAAACCCCCTAACGCACCACCTCACATCCAACCAGAATGACACATCAACCCCATGCTCTATTCCCAATACCTCAGGAGGAATTCTAGCCCCTGTCTTTTCTGTTCTCATCCTGGCCATTTTCCCAGTACTTCACCTGTCTAAACAATGGAGTACCCATAATATTCCACCATGCAGCTAATGTCCATCTGAGTTCTAGGAGCAGATATTCTCACACATATGTGGATTGGGGGTCAGCCCATTGAACAGCCTTTCATTATGTTTGGTCAAGCAGCATCCGTTATGTATTTCCCTCTCAGTCTCCTTTTAATACCACTCACTAGCTGAATCGAAGACAAGCTACTGAAAGGAAGAAGTCCTTATGTGACTCTGGTCTTGTGAACCAAAAATGGAGAGCACTCCTCCCTAGGCCAATTCAAGGAAGAAGCCATCTGCTTCACCACTGGTACCTAAAGCTGTGATTCTTCTTTACCCCCTGACATTCATACTTGAGGTACAATTAGTTAATTTTAACTGCCATATCAGTATTGGAAAAACTCCTATAAATTATTACGACAACCATGAACATTTTTGCATTGCCACTTTTCCCCACTAATTATGTACTATGTGTTTAACCACACATTGTACGTTTATGTATTGTACGTTAAATTGTGCCCTGCATGAATATTAAGCAAGAATATGAACTGTCGTGACAACCTGTCATATGTCAGCCAGGCCAAAATCCACAAACCCAGTTCTCAAGAGTGTGAGTGTCACCCAGTACAGACAATCCTTAACATTACATAGGACATGTAACTATAGATCATACATAGCACATGTAAGCCAGATCATTTCCCAACAACATGCTTATCACCTCCAAATAAACTTCTTAACTACCAAGCTTCTAGAAATTAGCCACGATTTGGGAAGAGTCTTCCTCCTTACTCCGGGCCCATAAAACCTTGGGTCTTTCACCATCTGTGAAGTTCACCGGCACTTTCCCCTTCCCCGAGTCATACAGGAAAGAGGACCTGGTTAACACCGTCCACATGCCCTAGAAATAAACAAAATCAGACTGCAGGACACAAAGACTTAGACAAATCTTCAGACTGATGTCCTAGCATTGTAAAATGCCCCAGGTTAATAGGGAGTGTCTATGCAATTCCAATCAAAATCCCAATGCAACCCCTTCTCTTCTCTCCCCTCCCCTGCTCCCTTCCCCTCCGCTGCTCCCCTCCCCTCCCCTGCTCCCCTCCCCTCCTCTCCTCTCCCCTCCCCTCCTCTCCCCTCCCCTCCCCTCCCTTCTCCTCTCCTCCCTTCTCCTCTCCTTTCCTCTCCTCTCCCTCTTTTCTTTTCTGAGACAGAGTCTCGCTCTGCCACCCAGGCTGAAGTGCAATGATGTTGGCTTACTGCAACCTCCGCCTCCCAGGTTCAAGCGATTCTCCTGCCTCAGCCTCCTGAGTAGCTGGGATTACAGGCATGCGCCACCATGCCCGGCTAATTTTTGTATTTTTAGCAGAGATGGGGTTTCACCATGTTGACCAAGCTGGTCTCAAACTCCTGACCTCAAGTGATCCGCCCGCCTCGGCCTCCCAAAGTGCTGGGATTACAGGCGTGAGCCACCGTGCGCTGTCAGTGCAACCCTTTTTAATAAATGACAAGAGTCACAAGAGAATCTTAAATAATTACTAGGTAAAACTACTTAGGAAGGGATACTTGACCTCCAGGTATTAAATTACATGAAAATGCTCAGTAAACAAATCAACCTACAACTGGCATAATTTTTGGAAAGGTTTACGTTACAAATGTTGGAAATAAAGATTCTAGAACTTATTTTTTTTTTTCATTTTAGGGAAAAACATTCTGAAGGTAAAACAATAGAAGTAAATGAAAACGGAAGATACCTATCCAGTGTGACATATTTGTGAAATATATAGTTTTATATATTTTAAAATTTACACAAGTAGATCTGGGCTGGGCACAGTGGCTCATGCCTGTAAACCCAGCACTTTGGGAGGCTGAGGCAGGCAGATCACCAGAGGTCAGGAGTTCGAGACCAGCCTGGCCAACATGGTGAAACCCCATCTCTAGTAAAAATACAAATATTAGCTGGGCGTGGTGGCGAGTGCCTATAATCCCAGCTACTTGGGAGGCTAAGGCAGGAGAATCACTTGAACTTAGGGAGGTGGAGGTTGCAGTGAGCCAAGATCACGCCATTGCACTCCAGCCTGGGCAACAGAGTGAGACTCCATCTCAAAAATAAGTCGATCTGAAACAACAGCACAAATGCTGAAGCCACGGCACACCAAGGGCTTGGTTCACTCCAGTGGCTACACCCAGGCGAGAGTGGGAGGGCAGCACTTGAGCCCGGGGCCACAGGAAGCATCCATGGGAGCCCACAGGCTGTTTGATCTTTCAAGGAGACAGACCAGGCAGGCCTGGGGGGCAGGGCTGGGTCACGGTGGGCACCTGTCAGGTCCAGGCTGTGGATGCCTCTCTTCCCGAAAGGAATCAGGGCTCCCCAGGGCCAGGGCAGGAGGGGACAAGACAAGAACCCCTTGTTCCACCCAAGAGCCACGAAGCTGCGAGGACAACCAGAGCTGGTCATAAAGACAGAGCAGACACGGAGGCGCCACTGGTCACAGACGGGACACAGTGGCTGCATTAGGGAAAGGCCACCAAATGTGTTTAGAGCCATGCAAGATGATGCTTACAACATGACTGTCACCGTTAGAGGAGGCAGCTCTTCACCCTGCCCTTGGTGAATCAAGGAGCGTAGCCGGTGACCCTCCCGCCGTCCCTCAGGAACCAGGCACGGGGAGGGAGGCACGGATGCTCTTCCTGGAAGATTCTAGCTAACAAGTGAAGACGGCTCACGGACCAGCGGATCCTGCTCAACCACCTGGTGAATGAACAGTGGCTGTAAACGTCCCCGGGAGACAACTGAAGACACACAGCCCACAGGAGAGTGTGGCCAGCAAGCCCTGCAGGAAATCCAGCGTGCTCACGCATTCACAGAGGTGTGTGCACGGCGCGTGGTGGCTCCGGAGAATCCAGGCGGGGTGGCCCTGGGCCAGTGGCCAGGCTGCTTCAGCAGAACCACCCAGAGGGGAGCCAACAGCAGACAAACGGGGGCCCATAAGCTAAGACACCTAAGAGGCCTCAGCCAGCGGCCTTGAAGGAGCACTGGGGAGACGGATTCCAGACAACCCGGAAAATACGACGAGACCGTCAGGGAGATGTGAGCTCCGAGCGAGGAAGACTCAGGAACTGCTGGAATGTCATTTTCAGGTGGATGGTGGTTTTGTGGTTATATATTTAAGCAAAAAAGAGGCCCTATGTGTGAAGGGTTCCTGCTTACGTTTACAGATAGGTTTTGTTTTTGTTTTTTGTTTGTTTTTGTTTTTTCCCCTGAGGTCTGGGATTTGCTTTTACTCATTTGGAGGGAGAACGTAGGCAGGTGTGAGGATGGGAAGCCAGGTCAAGCAGGCATGGATCATAGTAGGAAGAGGCGAATAGAGCCCGGTACAGCACTCTCAGACCCGTCCCTCCGCTTGGGAAAGGGCAGGGCCTGGTGGTGCTGCAGGGGGGCTCTGTGACAGGTGGGAGTCGCTGCAGGCAGGAGACGAGGTCTCCTCTCCCCACCCCAGGAGCTGAGGGCCAGGGCAGGCTTGGGAAGCAGGTGGGCCAGCAGGGGCCAGCAGGTGGGGGCAGCCAAGCTGTCCTGAGGAGAGATGGGGGCAGGCAGGGTGGCCAGGAGCACCAGGTGGTCAGGAGGACAGCATGGACAGGCCAGCACCCGTGACCCTAGGGCAGGCTCGGGCCTGGAGGTGTGGGGGCTGGGCTGTCAGGGGCCACCATGCACCAGCGGGGGGTGGATCTAGTGAGTCACGGCCCTGGAGAAGCAAATCACATCCTGACCTGGGGTGTGGAGGTCACACAGAGAATGCGTCCCCCTGGCGTGGGCACCACACCCTGCTATTGACCAAGAGCCTGCACAACGGTGGTCTCTGGAGACCCTCACCGCAGCCTGGGAGGCGGCCACACAACAAGCTCCCCCCCACCCCGGCCGTGTGGGCTGGAAGATGCTGACAGCCTCGGGGGGACAGGAGTGGGGGCACCCGGTGTGTTGACATTTGCCAGTTTCCTTGATGTAGAGACTGCTGCCATGGACACATTCAGGCTGCCATCATGACGTCACCTGGTGCAAAAATGCCTGAAACCTTAACAGTTGGCTGTCAGGAGCTACATTTAACCATCCACTGTCATTAGCCTGCTGGAACCTGCACAAGCCGGCTCTGCACCCTCTGTGGGGCTCACGCAGGTTCTGCTCCTGTAGCCCTTCTGGGGCCACAGCTGTGGACTCACAGGTCCCTCAGCTCCATGGCACTGCAAGGTCTGGGGAAGGGGGAGGCTTGGGGTTTGGGCCAGGCTGCAGAGTTGCAGACAACAGAATCCACACTTGCTGACTGAAGCATGAAGAGCTTTACTGAGGGCTCACAGAAGGGCTGCGAGGACAACAGAATTAGACACCGGCACAGTCTGGGCCAGCAGCATGGCCCGCTCACACCTGCCTCTCCAGGTTACACAGTTCAGGATCCAAGTCCTGCGTAAACGCATCTGACTGGAGAACCGAAATCCCATCGAGAACAGCTGCAGGGAGCCTGGGGTCATGGTTTTCAGCTCCCGGCCACTGCGGTCCAGGAAGGCCAGCCAGACGAGACCTAAGCCAAGTCCCCACATCCCCCACGAGGGGACATGCCAGGAGTGTCCAGGACTCCGGGCCGCCCTCTGTGCTATGTGCCATGGGGTCAGCTGCCTCCCAGCCATGGGCCACACCTGATCAGAGTTCCTTAGAAGCCGGGCTCCTTGCCTTCCTGCCTTGGCTCTGGTGACCTTGGGATTTTGGAGACCCTCGGGAAGAGCTGCCCAAGACAGCACCCCCACTCCAGACCCTGTCTGATGGGCTGTGGACGTCCGCACATTCCACAGAATGTGACTAGCTGTGGAGCTCAATGTGAAATGGCCCTTTGCTGGCCGGGTCCTGCCTTCAGCCTGGACACTCATCCCCATGTCCTGCCCAGATGAGCTCTGGGCAGAGCCAGAGTTTCCTGGCTGCTTCGGTTATGAAACACACGTCCAGGTTTAGCCCAGCCTCATGTGCGGTTTACAACTCTCATCTACCCTCCCTGTAGGTGAGGCTGGGGGCCCCAGGTTCCCCTCCTGCGGGCAGCCCCTGCAGAGGAGGCGGGGGTTTCTTAGGGCCAGATTCCTCTTCCCCAGGGCCCTTCACAAGAGGAGGCTCCTCACTCACCCACAGCTGCCAGCATGCCCCACACCCCATTGTCTGCCACGCAACCCCCAGCAGGCCCACGCCCTGCACCCCTATAGCCTCCAGCCAGCTCCTGTGGTGCCTACGCCGTGAGTGGGCCTGGGAGTCTCCCTGCCTTTGGTGGCCTTCCTGCCCCAGGGAGCCTCACCCCACCAGGGACGGCCCTGTGGATCAGGATGGTTCTGCTGGTGGTTACACTGGCTCGGGGCCCATCCCCCACTGCTGGACCCTGCCCCGCACAAGGGAGCCTCTGAGCAGGCATCTGGGGCTCCAAAGTCCAACAGGAAACTAGCAGGGGGAGGGGTCCAAGCCTGGGCTCCTCTCGTAGGGTTAGGAGTCAGCTTTAGAGTTAGGGCTGGGTTGGGTTAGGGGTTAGCATGAGGGTTAGGGTGAAGGTTGGTTTAGGGGTTAGCATTAGGGTTAGGATTGGGCTGGATCAGGGGTTAGAATTAGGGTGAGGGTTGGGTTAGTGGTTAGCATTAGGGTTAGGGCGAGGGTTGGTTTAGGGGTTAGCGTTAGGGTTGGGTTGGGGTTCAGGCTCTGCCTCCCATGATGCCCAGGGAGCTTCCGGGGGTGAGGGTGGTGAACGGCCGGCATCAGGAAGCTAAGTCTCGCCCTGCCAGTCTCGCTGGAAGATTCTGGCTCCCTGGTGGCCCAGGAGTCAGAGAATCCCCCCAGTTGCCTCTCCCCTCCCCCTTGCCTTGTCTCACAAGGCAGAGACCTCCACTATGTCCACAGGTTGAACTGAGACACTCCCTTTGTCCCCGCCTCACCGCTGTCAACGCTGGTGGCCTGGCTGGTGTGGGGCTGAGCCCACGGCCTCTGCAGATGTGGGAAACTCTTGCAGTCAGTGCAGCATGGAGGCAGAGGGGCTGATCTGGCCTGGGCGTCCCAGCGGGCAGCAGGTCCCGGGGTGCATATGCTCACATGTGGGCTGCAAAGAACTGAGGCACGGGGAGAGCTGGGGTGCTCTGGGGCCAGGCAGCGATGTCATCTCAGGGTGCTCTGCCGCCCCTCCTTCAGCAAGTGTCCATCATGGGCTCCAGGCCCCGCCAGTCAAGAGGTCACAAGATGCGACGGGAGGGGAGGGCAGAGAAAGGAAGTAGAGGGGAGGGGAGGGCAGGAAGGGGAGGGCTGTACCCCGGGAGAGCTGAGGACTTGCAAGCACCTAGGGTGGGAGCTCCAATGAGCATGAAGGAGCTTTGGGGCCCCACAGTGTTGGGGTCTCTATGGCCTTCCTTAGGAGGTGTTTTCCCCTATGTCAGTGGGGCAGGGGGCACAGTAAGGCCAGGACGGTGGGCAGCTTATGGACCTGACTGAGCTCACAGTGCAAGGGACGGGACCTCTGGTGTCCTCCTGGTCCTCTCCCCTTCTCCCCCTTCCAACAGGAGGTGGGCAGGGGCCCAGCAGACCTTCATCAAGGGGAAGGCCAGATCCTGGGCTGGGGCAGCCCAGCCAATTGGGGCAGGGAGGGACGGGCCTGCCCCTGCCCTGTGCACCTCCTGAAGGGCCACGTCTGGGTGGTGTACAGGCTCTGGGCTGATTCTAGGGTAAGGGCCAATGAAGAGTCCCCTGGCAGCAGGGAAAGGGCCCCCCAAAATGTGAGATGGGACTGGCTGGCACTCACAGGACGCAGGGCTGAGGAGAGGCCCTGTCTTCACCACCCAGGCCTCAGTCCACACTCTCCTTGGGACCTGGGGTCACGCAGGCCGGGCAAACCCACCACAGGCACCCTGGCATGGAGAAGAGGTGGAGGATGCCAATCACCATGTGACCCCAGGCCTGCAGGCCAGGCCAGCAACAGTTCACCTGCCCCACCTGCATCCATCAGAGAGCCAGGGATGGCACCGGTTCTTCACCCACACATCCTTATCCTATGCTTTCAGCCACTTGGCCTGTGGATAGAAACCCCCACAGGCCCAGGGCACTCTGCTGTGTCAGCGCCCGCTTCCTCCAAACAGTGGAACCGGACACTCCGCCACCTGCTGGCTCTGTCTGGACCATGAGGACCACGCGGCCCCACACCAGCACGGGTGCGCTCCCGGGAGCTGGCACTTGGTTCTAGCTCTCGCTAGAAGGGTGAGCGGTGCTGGCAGTTTCCGTGGAGGTCTCTATCCTCCGAGCACGGCGACACTCAGGCAGCGTGGCATGAGGGAAGCAAGCGGGGCCTGGGGCTGCCTCCACTCACACACTGGGCCAGGCTCCTCACCCACCCCCACGTCTGCACGGTGGGCAGAGCGAAGCCTACCAAGCACCTCACAACACAGACGCTCCTGTGACTCGCACTGCACACACCCTGGTCAGGCTCTCACCTTCCAAGTCACCTGACGCTTTCCAAACACAAACCACCCTCAACTTCCAATCATTTTTAAGCATCTGTTTGGTGAAGCATCTCTACATACCTACACTTCAGTCTACACACAATGTACACTGATCACTCATTTGCACCCCCCCAAAAAATAAAGTACTTTAAAATATAAACACTCATAAAAAGGACAATAAAAAATAAAATTAAGAATTACTATCATATAGGTGGAGGTAACATCTAACCTGAATGTTAAGGTAACTAAATTGAATACTAAATTATCTCTGAGATTCCTGGCAGCAAAGGTGAAAAGAGAGAGTTCCTGTTGCTGGAGAAAATGAAGCATCCCATTGATTGGCCTTGAAACATCAATCACCAGTACTCCTGGCCTTGGAAAAAGCTGTTTTATATGTTAGTAGAAAAAGCAAGGCACAGGGCCAGGCGTGGTGGCTCACACCTGTAATCCCAGCACTTTGGGAGGCTGAGGCGGGCGGGTCACTTGGGGCCAGGAGTTCGAGACCAGCCTGGCCAACATGGTGAAACCCCATCTCTACTAAAAATACAAAAATTAGCCAGGCATGGTGGCAGGTGCCTGTAATTCCAGCTACTCAGGAGGTTGAGGCAGGAGAAGTGATTGAGCCTGGGAGGCGAAGGTTGCAGTGAGCCAAGATCACCCCGGGGCAGGGCCTCCCACAACAGGCACAGCCAGAGGGGCAGGAAGCAGGCAGGGCCCCAGATATGTGGCTGCTGCCTTCCCCTAGGCAAGCTACCTTGGACTTTTCTCAGGTCTCTCTCCATATTGTTCACCCCATTACTGGACTGAAATTTTGGCACTAGGGTTGCTCAAACATTGTGAGAACAAAAAGCTTAGGGCAGTTTGTTTGAGCTACACATCCCACTTAGTGCTCTAGAAAAACTTGGTCTCTGTTACTTTGCTCTGGAAACAGGGCTCATGTTCCAATGTACCTGGAACAGTGGAACAAGGCTCATGTTTACCTACAGTGCACTTTGTAGGTAAACAAGGGCAAGCCAGCTCCTCAGCACAGGACTTATCAGCGCCTTCAGCAGGTGAACCTGAACCTGAGCCCCTTCTCGTGAACCCTCACGCTTGTGGAGCACCCCGTGTCCTCTGCGTGCATATCCACAGCCTGCGGGCCCTGTGTGGGAGAGGCTCGCGTGGTGGAAGGAGGCGGAATGTCACGATGAACAGCTCAGGTTGAAGTCCCATTGGGATCATTTCCTGATGGTGTCACAGGCAGTCTTTCTGTTTCACTAAGCTTCAGGTTCCTCATCCTTCACACGGATGTGATGGCAAAACCATCCAGCCTGGAGGTGCGCTGTGCCCGAGGGCAACAGTGGAGAGCACAGCACACATGGCTGTGACACTTGCCTCAGGGAATAGCAAAAGCATCATCAGTTACCACCTACTACAGAAGTGACAGCAGCCATCGGCGGGGGTCTGCTGGAACAGGCGCTAGGGCCCCGGGCCAATGGGGTCCTTGGAGGCAGGGGCGCTGGGCAGAGACTTCAGGTACTCCAGGTGCCTCCGGGCATCCTCCTGGTTGTGGCGCACATAGTACACGATATAGGCGATCACCATGGCGAACCAGCCGAACATGGTGACCAGCATGGCCACGTCTGTGGTCCTGTGGGGGACGCTGCAGAGGCTGGCACCTGCATCCAGAGCCTGAACCAGAGGCTTCCCCACAAACTCCTCCTGCACTGAGGTGTGGCAGGCGATCTCGTCCACAGAGTCGGGGTCCAGCTTCAGCTCCCACAGGGCCTCCTGCAGGGCACACTCACAGTGCAGGGGGTTGTGGGACAGGCGTATCTTGGCACTGAGCTTGCCCAGGGCGTCCTTGGGGATCCTCTGGATGCGGTTGTAGGACAGGTCCAGCAGCCGCAGGCCCCCTGCCAGGCCTGCGAAGGTGGCGGGGCCAATGGCCTCGATGGCGTTGTGAGACAGATCCAGCTCCCTGAGCCGGTGCAGGTGCTGGAAGGCCCCGTCCGGGAGGTGGGAGATCTTGTTGGCATCCAGCTTCAGGAGCACAGTGTCGGCCGGGATGTCCTGGGGGACCTCCTGCAGGCCCCGCAAGCTGCAGTAGACAGCCACAGCCCCTGCATGGTCAGGGCACCGGCAGGGCTGCGGGCAGGTGGCGCCCAGGCGCAGGCAGAAGAGGAGGAAGAGACAAGACCCCCGGGTGGAGACCAGCAGGAAGGACGGGCGAGGCAGGCGCACGGTGCCCATCCTGAGCTGGCCTGGGAATGGGGAGATGCGTGCCTCTGCTCAGGCCTGGAGATGGAGCTCTTTTCTGCTGGCAAGGCCTTATCCAACCAGACAAGAACCCGCCATCCTGCCGGGCTGGGAGAAGCAGTGCACTCCACTCTGGCAGCTCTGAAAGGGAAGACGCAGGAGGGAGGGGAGAGGGAAGGAGGGTGGTCAGCACTGCCTGCTGCAGTCATCTGGGAAACGCGTCCACTGGTGGGGAGGGTGTCCAGGGCCCGCCGAAGGGTCTGGGATGGGGAGCACGCCTCCTTAAACAGCTCTGCCTGTAACTTACTTCTGGAGACTCCCAATGCGCCCGGGAGGAGCGTCCCACAAGTGCAAGGAGCTGGCACTGCCAGGGGGCTCCGTGTGGCCCAGTCGGTTGTCACTGCGGTCAGCCCTGGCCACCTCCCACACCGCTCGGGACCAAAGGCGGGGTGGCGGCGGCCTGGGACCAACCAGCCCCTCCTCAGGGTGGATGCCCAGGAGGACGGGGACGGCTGGAGCTTCTGCCAAACCTGGATCGCGGGTCAAGACGGGCACGTGGCCGGGCACCAGCGGGCGCTCGCGCGCCAGGGGCTACTCCCGCAGCCAACGCCTGGCTGACTCCGACAATCCCTAAAAACTGTAATAACCCAGCAAGCCCTTCCCTGCCAGCCCTAAAGGAGCTGCGGCTCGCACCGGGCGCAGAACCGCGCCTTTTCTTTCAACTGCCTGAAGAAAGAAGCGGAGAAAACGGAGAAGCCAAGCCCTGTGCGCGCGGCCCGCGTTGGGCGTGGACGGCGGGGCCGCGCGCGGAGCCGGCCGGAAGGGGCTCGGACCCCCGGGACCTCGAGCCTTTAGACCCTCCGGCCCTAGGACCCCCGCAACCTGCGACCCCCGAGACCCGAGCACTCGCGGCGGGGGGATGGTCATGGGTGGTGGGGAATCCACGCTCCCAGGGCTGGGCGGGGGCTTTACCTGCGCGGCGGCGGCCGGAGGCTGCTCTGCGCGCCGCTCCCGGGTCTCTCGGAGCCCGCCAGACCCGGTTCCACCCCTGGCGCGGTGGCGACCCCGCTGCCCCTGCGCCCGCGCCCGCGACCACTGGCTGGGGAGGCCGCGGCTCCGGCCTGCGCCGGCGAGGGGCGGGGAGGGGCGGGGCCTGGAGGGAGGGGCGGGACGAAAGGCGGAGACTGGCTGTGTCGATTCCCGCGTGGGCGGGGAAGGGGCGGGGCATGTAAGGAGACCTGAACGGGATTTGTGGTTAGGCGGGGGCGGGGTTTGAGGGCGGGGCCTGGAGGAGATGGGGCGGGGCATAGGAGGAGCTGGTGGTGCGGCTTTAGATGGAGCTGGTACTAAGGTCGCAGGGGCTGTGGGCGGGTTGTGGGCGTGGTTGTGGGACTGAGGACGCGGTGGTGGGGGCTGAGGGCGTGGTTATGGGTGTGGGCGGGGCCTGCGGGCCGGGAGGAGCTACCGATCCAGCCCCTGCCCCTCACTGTGGGCAAATCCCCTCTTCCCCCTGGCATCGCGGCTTCTGGGGCTTGAAGACCCTGGGTCTGCGGGAAGCCCCTGCTGAGCGTCCCTCGCCTACCCCGTGGCCAGTGGGTGAGTAGGGCTAGCTCTCCGCCCATCTAGGTCCCCTCCTGCCCCAGCTCTGGCGTCTGACATCCCAAGGAGGAATGCAGGGTGGGGGCATTTGAGCCGGACCTGAACCATCCTCATGACTCTCAAAAAGTAGCTTTATTGTGGTGTAATTGATAGACGGTAAACTACACATTTTAATTTGATACGTTTTGACACTCGGATACGCCTGTGAAACCATCACCACAATCAGCCTAGTGAACACCCTGGGTTCCCTCTTGGTCATCTCTCCCTGCCCTCCCTCATCCCCAGGCAAGCACTGATCTGCCTGCTGTCACTACAGATTACTTTGCATTTCCTGTAATTTGCACAAATGGAATCGTATATGTGCTTTTTGTGTAGCTTCTTTCGCTCTGCAATTATTTTTGAGATTCACCTGTGTCGTTTGGTTTGTCAATGGGTAGTTCTTGCATGGCTGCGTGGTACTCCAGTGTATGAGTGTACCACAGTTTGTTTCCATTCACCTGCTCGTGGGTATTTGGGTGGTTTCTGGTGTTGGATCTTACAGATAAAGCTGATCCGAACATTGTGCACAAGTCTTTGGATGAATGCTTTTCTTTCTCTTGAATAGATGTCTAGGAGTGAAGTGGCTGGATGCCACGGTAGCCATATGTGAAACTTTTTAAGAAACTGCCAAAGCGATTGTATGGTTTTACATTCCACATCCTCCCCAGCACTTGGTATGATTGGTCTTTTTAATTTCAGATACTCTAATAGGTGTGTGGTGATAGCTGGAATTGTGGTTTTAATTTGTGTTTCCCTGTTGGCCAATGATGTTGAGCATCGTTTCATCTGTTTATTCTCCATCTCCCATGGTAAGCATTGAGTTCAAATATTTTACTCACTTTTAATTGGGTTATTTTCTTGAGTTTGGGAGTTTGTTGTATATTCTGGATACAAGTCCTTTATCAAATATGTGATCTGTAAACATTTTCTCTGAGCCTTTGGATTGTGTGTTCATTCTCCTAACAGGTTTTCAAAGAGCAGAAGTTTTTTAACAGGAAGTGCAATTTATGTTGTTTTGTTTTGTTTTGTTTTGTTTTATGGATCCTGCTTTTGGTGTCATATATAAGATTTGCCTCACCTAAAGTCACAAGGGTTTTAGAGTTTTAAAGGTTTGCATTTGGGTCTATTACCTATTTTATTTGGGTTTATGGTGTGAGATATGATTCAATGTTTACTTTTTGTGTATGTGGATAATCAGTTTTTTCCAGACAGTTGAAAAGACTATCCTTTCTCTTGTTTGCTGAGAGTTGTTTAAATCAGGAATGAAAGTTGGATTTTGTTTTTTCTGCATCTATTGAGAATCCTTTTGCATGATGGTCTGTTAATATGATAGCGTATACTGATCGATTTTAAAGTGTTAAATCAATCTTGTGTTCTTGGGATAAACCCCACGTGGTCATGATGTATTATTTTTATATGTGGTTGAATTATTTAATGGATATACAACTGCTGAGTTTGTTGTATTCCTGAATGAATGTATGTAGTTTGTATCACTCAAGAAATTGCCCAAGTTGTTGAATTTATTAGCATAAAGTTATTCATAATATTCCCTTATCTTTTCAACATCTGTGAAGCATGAAGTGACATCACCTTTCTCATTTCTGATACTGGTAATTTGTAGCTTTTTTTTTAAACTGAACAATCAGATAGAAGTTTATCAATTGTATTGATCTTCTCAAAGAAATAGTTTTTTGGTTTCATTGATTGTTGTACTTTTTTTTTTCATCGACTTCCACTCTTACCTTTATTCTTTCTTTTGCTTTTTTTTTTTTTTTTTTTTTTTTTGAGACAGAGTCTTGCTTTGTGGCCCAAGCTAGAATTCAGTGGGTGCAATCTCAGCTCACTGCAAACTTCACCTCCCGGGTTCAAGCAATTCTCCTGCCTCAGCCTCCTGAGTAGCTGGAATTACAGGCATGTGCCACCATGCCCAGCTAATTTTTGTATATTTTCAGTAGAGACAGGGTTTCACCATGTTGGCCAGGCTTGTTTTGAACTCCTGACCTCAGGTTATCCACCCACCTCGGCCTCCCAAAGTGCTGGGATTACAGGCATGAACCACTGCATCCAGCCTCTTTTGCATACATTGGGTTTGACTTTCTATTCTTTTTTAGGTCTCTTAAGGTGGAAGCTGGAGTCACTGATCTGTGCTCTTCTTTTCTAGTATAAGCATTTAGTACTATAAATTTCCCTCTAAGTCCAGTTTTAACTGCATCCCAGAAATTTTGATATACTGTATTTTTATTAAGTTTAAAATAATTTATAATTTTCCCTTTGATTTCCTTTTTGACACGTGAGTTTAGAACTATGCTATTTCATTTCCAGATATTTGGGCATTTTCCAGAGTTCTTTCTGCTGTTGATCATTAATTTAAATCCATTGTTGTCAGAGGACATCTTCTATGTTTTGGATCCTTTTAAATTTATTGAGACTCCTTCATGGACCCGAATATGGTTGGCAGTTGTTGCATGTGCACTTGAATTTGTGTTCTGTTGCTCCACGAAGTGTCCTATAAACAGCAATGACTGTGTTATTTGAGTCGCCTATATTATCATCCCCTTTCTGTCTACTTGCTCTGCTAATTATTGAGAGACCAGCCTGGGCAACAAAGTGAGACACCGTCTCTACAAAAAAATCAAAACCTTAGCCATGCATAGTGGCGCATGCCTGTAATCCGAGCTACTCGGGAGGCTGAGGCAGGAGGATTTCTTGAGCCCAGGAAGTCAAGGCTGCAGTGAGCCATGATTGTGCCACTGCATTTGAGCCTGGGCGGCAGAGCAAGACCCTGTCTCAAACAAATTCTTGATAGCGGTGTTGAAACCTCTGACTGTAATTGCAGATTTGTCTGTAATTTTTCCTCGCAGTTCTATCAGCTTTTGCTTCGTGTGTTTTGAGACCCTGCGCTCACATCGTGCATGCTCTTAACTGGTTGACCCCTGTGTCATCATGAAATGACCCTCTTTATCCCTAGACCCTGACTTGAAATCGATTCCTGCTTTCCTTTGATTAGTTTAGCACGGGATATCTTCTTTCACCTTGCTACTTTTTACCTAGTGTGTCTCATACTTAAATTAGCTTCCTTGGAGATTTCTGTAAGATCAAAGTATCTGCTTTGACATATTTATTAACTCTAAAAAAGTAATAACAGCTTTTCAGTGGAGAAACCACCTTATCTATGTGACAAAGCTCGGGCTGTCAGTGGCAAGGCAGATTGGCATCATGTACCCTTGATACGACACCCTGAGAAGGATGTCACTTCTGCGATATTCCTGCCAAAAATGCATCTCCCCATTCCAATCGTGAGGACATCCCGGGCACGCCCAAACTGAGAAAAACTCTACAAAGTGACTGGTCAGTGCATTCAAAGGTAAAAAGCTCATGGAAGACGAGAGAAGACAGGAGAAGTGACAGCTAAAAGTAGTGGGGAATCTTGCAAGGCACAAAGAACATGAGCAGAGAAACTGCAGACACTGAGTGAGGGCAGCTGTGAAGTTTGTATGTTAAAAGCGGAAGGGATGCCAAAGGCAAACCCAAACGTTACGGTATATTTTAAATTCGGTGAATTCATGCAGTTGCCACCGAACACCGCAGTGTAGACAGGAATGAGTCCGCAGACATTACCAAGAGTGAAGGAGGCCAGGCTCGTAAAGCACACCTGGCCAGGTTCCGACTGGGGAGGTTCAGGAGCAGACGAGACTCGTGGAGGTGGGGTGAGGAGGTCAGACGCATGGGGACAACAATGTGGGGGCTCCGGGGGCTGGAGATGACCGGGTGCTTGTTGTTGACATAAGAAACCCATCGGCTGCTCCCACGTAAGGCGTGTGCATGACTAAGTGTGTGTTATGCCACTGTCAAGACAGGGCAGATGTGCAGCCTGCTCACTGGTCGCAGACACTTCCCGGTGTTGACAGTGTGTGCACTGACGGAATGCTGAGTCGGGGGCACTTGCCTGAAGCCACGTGGTGAGTGCCTTCTTGGGTCCCCTGGGTTCTGTGTGTGTGGCCTGCCCCATTTGGTGAAGACGTCAGCCGTCTCCGAGGGCCCTGCACGCAGCCTGGGCCACCGTCTGCTCCAGACCACAGCCTGTGCTCTCAAAAACACCAGAAGCCGCCTCCTGCCTCCCTGATCTGAGCCTCCCTCATGGCTGTGATTGAGTTCAGGGCTGAGCATCTCACTCCCTTATCCGCCCAGGATCCAGCCTTGTGGTCTGGGAGTAAAATGTAGCTGCTCCAGCTGGTGAATCGCTCTCCCAGCTGCGAGGGTGTCTCGCTGGGGACTGGCATGGAGGAGCTGCACTTGCAGCATCCATGGGGCTGGGATGCCATCAGGCAAATGAATAAAACATCCTGGGTGAAGGAGCCGGGGTTGCCCGCCCCACACTCAGACAGGGCGGCCTCAGATGAGCCTGCCCCACTGCCATGGCTGGCCACTGGGTGCAGGCTGATTGCCCTGCTGCCCCTGCCTCCACACTCGTCCCTCCTGTCCCGGCCCCTGACCCAGCGTGGGGACCCTCAGACAGAGCCCCGGCCGTCTCACAGGCAGGGCAGGGGCAGTGCTGTGGCGAGGGCCAGAGCTGTCAAGGGGAATCCACGGCCCCCAGGCACAGCCCCCACCCCTTCCCTGGGTGCCACCTTCAGCTGAGTGTTTCTAGATCCCACAGACACAGAGCTGAGACCTGCCCCAGACAGTGGGAGCTCAGCCCAGTGCTGCAGCCAGAAACAGGAGCACTGAGCACAACATGGCCCCTGGCAGAGGTCTGGACCCACAGCCAGTAACCGAGGAGTCTCAGGCTTTCCCTGTAGCACCTGGAGGCTGCGCTGCAGGGGGAGAGGGAGCTGGAGAGGAGTGGGGTGGGCCACATGCAGTCTGCACTGTGGTTCAAACCTGCCACCTGAGAGCCCCTTGGGGGTGGAGGATGCTGACCCCAGATGCAGCTTCCAGGACCTCCCAGCCCCACTGCCTCTGAGCTTCGAAAGGGGCCTGAAGATCTACATTTTTATCAAACCCAGGGTGACTCCGTCACGAAAGTTGGTGACGGGACTGATTCTAAGCAGGGCATAAGGGGTCAGTTGTGTCCTTGGTGACGCTGATGGGGTGAGGGGGACTTGGGGGTGGCCAGAGAGCTTTGGGTCAGGTGGAAGACAGAGGCCTGCCCAGAGCAGGGTGGGTGTCACCTGCGGCCAGTGCTCAGCAGCCAGGCTGCCCCAGGCTCCATCTGGAGCCCCTGCAGGGGCGACAGGGCACATTGGCACCACCGTGCAGGGGAAGCCAAGGAGGAGGGCATGTGGATGCCACCATCCTGGCCTGGAGGGCTTGGGGACGATGTTGGAGCCCAAGTGTAGGAAAATGAAGACAGGGAGCTGGTGGGTTGGAGAAACTGGGGGTGTAGGTCTGAGGGGCTGCAGGGCCTCCACAGGCCTCAGAAAGCTCACCTGTGGATCGAGGAGAACTTCAGGCAGCCGTGACACAGCCCCCGGCCCTGGACGTGTCAGAAACTTTATTTGTGGAAAACACACAGGAGCCAGCCAGGCCTGAGATGGCAGATTTAACATCTTGGGTTTTACCACATTCCCCATCCTGAGGGCCCTGATGGTTCACACACCTGTGAGCCATTGACACCAAACCACACGGTCCGCACATCCCCACCTCCTGCCCACACTGTCCCTCCTTCCTGGGTGTGGCCAGCACCTGGCTCCCAGGTAGTGGGGAGGGAGAGCTTCTGCAGCCCCCTCCCAGGGTCCCTCTGGGTCTCTTCACAGGCCTGGGCTGTGTCTGGGCTCCTGTCCCCCCCACAGAGCTTATCCTGACAGCCAGGAGTTCAGACGGTGCCCCCGGGCCAGGCAAGGATCCGTGTTGAGTCACCTCGGAACATGGAGGCCCTCTTGGGGAGAGTGGCAGGGCCCCTTCCTCACAGGCCACAGGGGACCCTGACTCTCCAGGGAACTTGCCTTGGGCTGATAACCTCCACCGTGGAAGAGTTGCTTGGGTTGACACAGCCAGGAAGGGAGTGAACTCTGGCCAAGGGCCCAGCACAGGCCCAGCCCCTCACCTGATGGCCAAGGGTCCCAAGGGCCCCTCAACTCCGAGTGGCCTGTGCCCTGTCTTGAGCTCTCCTCCCCGGTCACCCTGACCCTGTCCAGTTCATGAGGTCATCTGCGGCAAACTTGCAGCGGCCGTGAGGGGCAGTGGGTCCACCAAACCCCACCCTGTGCAGGGCCCAGGATCAGCCTAAGTCCTGGACAGGCTCGGGAGAGGGAAGCCCTGGTTTCCGGGGGGACCGTCCACGGCCTGCAGCTGCCTGGCCTGAGTGCACAGTCAGTAGTGAGCCCCAAATTCAGCTGCCACCTTCTGGAGGAGGGTCTTGTGGTTCGCGTATAGTGGGATGCGCCTGTCCACCACCTGCCATCGGATGGAGGCCCCCGAGTTGCAGGCGTGCAGGTTCTGGAAGAACAAGGGCAGAGCTGACCCTCCCTGCCAGCCCTGCCTCTGCCCAGCTGAGCCCTACAGACTGCAGCCTTCGAGGGCACCCTCACTTTACTCCTCTGTGAAATGGGAGGCAGGACCCCTGTGTCAGGTGCACCAGAGATGCACCCACAAGGCCCTGAGGATCCTTCAGGGGAAGAAGATGCAGGTGCAGCTTTGCCGGGAGCCGTTTAGCCTGCATATAAAGCCTGGGGTTATTGCATGGAACTTTCCCATCGCAGTTCTGAATTAGGAGCATGCAGGATTGATCCAAGCACTGGGAATCCATATCCCCGTAAAAGGCTAAAAGCCGGCAGCAGAGGCGGGGGGGCCTTGCCAGCCTCACCCCTGGATGCCTTCCTCGAGGCCTCCCTGGAGGATCCAGGTCCCAGAACTACACAGGGCCCTCATGGTCACCTGTCCTGTCCTGTCAGCTCTGGCCATCTGCAGGGGCTCCCTGGCCTCCCCCGGTACCCCCTTTGTCACTTTCTGGGCAAGACTCTGATCCTGTAGCTTCCACTTTCTGGCCCCGGGCCCCGGGAGCACAGCCAGGTCCCACCCTTGGAGGCCCCAGAGGCAGGTCCAGAATCCAGACCCCCTCCCTGCCTCCCCCTCCCCAGAGGCCACGCCCATACCCGTCCCGCCTCCCCACTTCCCCTCCCTGGAGGCCAAGTTCATACAGAGTTCAGCCTGTTCAGTTCCACGTCGTTCTGGTCCTGGAAGTGGACGCTGATGGCCACCGTCTCGATCCAGGCATTGTCCGTGTTCCTCGGGTCGTCCATGTAGCCTTTGTACACCTGGATGGGCAGGGCAGGGTAAGCCCGACAGCAAGGGACCCCTGAGCAGTGCTCCGGCCCACCACGTGCCCTCGACCCTGCCCCAGCTCCCCCCAGCTCCCCCAAGCCTGCCCGGGCCTGCACGGCGGAGCAGCCCAATGCCGGCTTCATCCTGAACAGTCCTTGCCCTGCAGAGATCTTGGAAACGTCTTCTCAGTGAAGAAAGTCAGCTTCAAAAGCCACCTGCTGTAGGAGTCCACTTATAACAGATGTCCAGAACCCGCAAATCCAAGGAGATGGGAAGCAGATTCGGGAGTGCTGGGGAAGAGCTTGGGGTGATGGAATGTTCTGGAACTGGATAGAGGTGGTGGCTGCACAATGTTGTGACGTGCTCCACGCCATGGCATTGATCACTTTTTTTTTTTTTTTTTGGAGATAGTCTCACTCTCGCCCAGGCTGGAGTACAGTGGTGCCACCTCCACCACCTGGGTTCAAGCAATTCTCCTGCTTCAGCCTCCCAAATAGCTGGGATTACAGGCATGCACCACCAGGCCTGGCTAATTTTTGTATTTTTAGTAGAGACAGAGTTTCGCCATGTTGGCCAGGCTGGTCTCGAACTCCTGACCTCCAGCGATCCGCCCACCTCAGCCTCCCAAAGTGCTGAGATTACAGGTGTGAGCCAGTGCACCCAGCACGTGTAGCCTGTTATTATAAAGAGCGTCCATGAAGGGCTGGGTGCAGTAGCTCACGCCTGTAATCCCAGCACTTTGGGAGGCTGAGGTGGACAGATCGCTTGAGCCCAGGAGTTCATAACCAGCCTGGGCAACGTGGCCAAACCCTGTCTCTACCAAAAATACAAAATATTAGCTGGGTGTGGTGTCTCACCCCTGTAGTCCCCGCTACCTGGGAAGCCAAGGCAAGAGGATTGCTTGAGCCCAGGAGGTGGAGGCTGCAGTGAGCCAAGATGGCACCACTGCACTCCAGCCTGGGTGACAGAATAAGACCTTGTTTCCAAAAAAAAGTGTGCATGGCATTTGTGTGAGAGAGAGCTGGAGATGAAGCCTTTCTAAGGAAAGAGTGAGGTTTCTAAAGAAGTGAACAAAAAGTCCTGGTACAGTCGGTCCCCAGGCTGGGCACTTGGGAAGGGCTCTCCAGAGCTTGGGAGTCGGGGGCAGGTCTGAGGGAGGGGCTGGCTTCCCAGCACCCTTGGGCGCAGCGGTGCCCAAGTCAAGGGTGGATGTGCGGAGGAGGGTGGCACCATGCCTCCAAGCCGCTGTCACACCTGAAGGCAGCAAGGGTCCTCAGCCCATCCCCCTTGACTTAGGAGAAAATGGAACAGAGAGGGAGGGGCCTGCACACAGCTATGCTTCCTGGTCCTCTGGGAGCTGTGCAACGTAGGGACAGGGGCTGGGACCACTGTCACCCGATGGGGCTGGGGCAGGTCCCCAGTATCATGCTATGTTCATCCTACGGCCCTGGGAACACATAGGTGGAATACACATAGGCCGGGAATACCTCCATGCCGCGCGTTAGCAAGTTCTCAAAAGACAGCCAGTGCTCCTGCCGGAGGATCCGCTTCAGCTTCCGAGGCAGCGTCTCCCCTGGCTCCCGGGAGCCCTGGACATACACAGGCAGGTCAACAGGGCACTGAAGCGGGACCTCAGGCTGCCCTGGCACCCGTCTCCACTGGCCTTCTGCCCATCGTGGGCAGCAGCCCAGCCCCGGGAGCCACAGGCAGGCGGCGTCTTGGGCTGGAGTGACATTACCCAGAACCAGCCATCTACGTCAGCATCTGTGAGCCTGCCATGGCCCGAGCAGGGGGCACTGGGCTGCAGGCACAACCTCTGAGGAGCAGCGACAGCCCCCAGGATACCCACCCTGAGCTCAGGCTCCCCAAGGATGACAGGGCACCCCCTCCCTGCTCCCCTGGCGCCTGCCCCAGGCATTGCCCCTCCCAGCTCAGGCCCAGTGCAGCAGGCTACTGCAGTGGGTTCCCTGTTTGCATTCCTGTCTCTCCCAGTCCCACCCCAGCCTGTGCTGGGGCTGGCTGGGCTCCCAGACGCTCCCAAGCGCCACCTGCCTCAGGGACCTGACTCTACCCCGAACCTCCTCCTCCCCACACCCATCTTTCCCGTCCTACTTGTCATTCAAAGTCCCATTGAAACACCCATGAGTTTCTCCTGAAGACTTTGCAGTCAAGACAGTCCCACCTCAGCCCCGTGACACTCTCACCCTCAAGCACGAGTGCCCTAGAGCCAGGAACCCAGGAGGCCCCTCAGAGCGCCCCTCTCAGTGACCAGCCAGAGCTGACAGAAATGCCGGTGAGTGGAACCCCAGACCCAACCCCACGCTCCCCACATGGAGAGGCCAAAGTGCCAGAGAGCGGAGGGTGACTCGTGCCCCAGGGCTGGGTGTGCACAGGCAGAGAAGCCACTGGGTGAGAGCAGCGGGGCAGCAAGGGGACCCCGAGGCCAAAAGCCCCCTCTGCTGCAAGGTTGGTTCCAGCTGTGGAGCGAGGCCCCCCAAAGCACTGGGACTCAGCAGCTGGGCCTGGGCTCCGGAATCCCCGTTCCTGCCCAGAGGCCCTCGTGGCACTGCTGCCCTGCATACCACGGTGGCACACACACTCCCACACCAGCAGAGGCAGCCACCAGGCCGTGAGCTCAGGGCCAGAGAAATGCAACAGCTTCTTGCTGAGTTGTTGTAAGTGACATACTCCCCAGATCAGGTGCAGAGGAGAGGCCCTGCGGGGTAGGCTGTAACCCAGAGGTCCCGCACCATGGCCAGGCCTGGCAGGATTCAGACCTCCTGGCAGGACCAGCCTCTTCCATCCCCTGCAGTGAGGGGGCTGGAGGGCTGCGGAGACCCAGCTGGCCTGAGAGGAAACAGGAGCTATTGGAGGCACTTGAAGAGGAAAGGCCCGGGTCATCTGTCCCAATTGTGCACACCCCTGGGCCCTGCCTGACACTGTCCTCTCTTTATGGCTCAGCACCTGGCCCTGAAGGTCAGGAGCAGGTCGGTGTCTGACACACCGTGAGGAGCTACCTCTGACCCCAACACCCTGAACCCCAAAAGGGGAGCCCAGGTGGCCTCCAGCCCAGCCCGTGCGTGGGACACAGTAGGTGCCCCGTTAGTGTTTATGCACCAAAAGATCCTCTGATCCTGGGTTTTTCTAACTGCAACAGGAGGAAGAGGAGTGTCTTCTACAGACAAAATAGGCTGGGGTCTTGCACCCTCCCTGCCCGGGGGCTGGTGTTCAGTCTGTGGGTGGAATGGATGAATGGAAGAGTGACCCACAGACAGCCCAGTGGACAGAGGCCCCACGCGCTGCAGCCTTACCCCAGGCAGGGCCCAGTGCTCGGAGAGAGGGAGCTTCACCACCAGCACTTCCAGCATCTTCTTTATGCTCTTCCTGCAGATGGCTCCATCCTCGTTCCGCCTCCACCTGCAGAGGGAGCGACCACAGCTGCCCAGGACCCGCTGTGGCCTCCACCCTCCCCTGCGCCACGCTGGGGCTGGCCCTGCCTGGGGCGGCGCAGTGTCAGGTCCACCACAGGCTCAAACTGTGTTCTTTTTCAAGTTCTTCATCCCCAGGGAAAAGACTGAGCTAGTAACCACTTAGGGGATGTCCTTCCTCACTTCCATCAGCAGCTGGTAGGACTAGAAAGAGCCCCAGCCTTCATGGAGAATTTTTAAAGATTAAAACCCTTAGAGAGGTACCTGCCCTTTGACCCAGCTTTGCAGTTTGATCACTCTTAGAAAATGCCGGTGGGAACCCAGTGGGGTGATGTGGGGTGCCGAGTGCCACCTGGGGGTGACATGGGGGTGATGTGGGATGCTGAGTGCTACCCAGGGGTGACGTGAGGAGCCGAGTGCCACCCGGGCATGCCAAGGAGAGGCCAAAGGACCAGGGAGCAGAGGGTTTGACTCACACCCCAGGGCCATGACTGCACGGCCAGAGAAGCCACTGGGTGAGAGGGGCTGGGCAGCAAGAGGACCCTGAGGCCAAAGGCCCCTCTGCTGGGGGAGGTCCCGGCTGTGGAGGCATAGCCCCCAGAGAGCACAGGGCACAGCAGCTGGGCCTGGGCCCCAGAATCCCACTCCTGCCCAATGTGGACAGCAAGAGCCCCCAGCAGTTTCCTCAGGGACGGAGGCGTCTGCACCCGCACAGAAGGCGGCCTGTGCCTTGGGTGAGAGCAGTGGGCCGGCTGCTGGAGTGCGGAGCAGTGAGTCTGAGGGGGTGTAAGTGGAGCTGTGTCCCCGTCTGTGGATGGGTGTGGAGGAGTGAGCCTGTGGTGGGAGTTGAGTGTGGGGCTGTGTCCCTCTGGATGGGAGTGGAGAGTGAGTCTGAGGGGTGAGTGTGGGGCTGTGGGGCTGTGTCCCTGAAGGGGGGTCCTCTAATGGGCTGGGACCGGCAGAAAAGTGAAGGCAGCCCCCGGAGAGGGGCATGGTCCTGGGATCTTGGGGATCCTGGACATTCCTGCCCCGTTTCGGGTGTATTCATGTTTATCCACAGACGCCCCTCACGTCCCCTTGATGGGCACCAAGTGCCAAGCACCAAAGCCGCCCTCCCGGCCCCTGGGCACCGGGGAGTGGCAGCAGCCCCTGGTGAAGGTGGGAGCGGCCACGTTGCTGAGGTGCTGGTGCCCAGCAGGCGTGAACTCACCGCGTGACCATGGGGTACAGCGTGTGGTTGGGTCCAAAGCAGCTGAGGCTCCCGCGCCCACGCAGTCCCGTCCGGCCCATGGGGTTCCTGGGATGCAGAGGGGTCAACTCAGTCCACCATCCACCACTGGGGGAGGACAGGGCGGGGAGGGCAACTGAGAGGGGACAGCGGGCATCAGAAGCCGGCGCACAGTGGGATGTCGTTCAGGCTTCTTTAGGGACCTGCTCTGGCCTATGGGGGAGGATCCCCTTGGGACCCCCAAGGAGTAAGACCAAGGCTCTGGGTTACCTTGGGGTCACCTGGTGGGGGAACGGTCTCCCTGGGAGCAGAAGTCCAGCCACTGCAGGCCGGTGAGGGGCTAAAGTGCCACCTTCTCCCCACGGAGCGTAGAACTAGCCGACTGCTCGGGCCAGCACTTTGTGTCCAAAGGCCCCAGAGCATGGTCTGCATCCTGGCAGCCTTCCGAGGGGCAGCATGGGAGCCAGGCCAGACACCCAGAGGCCCTGCATCCGTGTGGCCACAGAGACCCCAGCAGAGTGTGCTAACCACAGGCAGCAGGAGCCACAGATGCTTCCCCTTGGGCCAGGCTGGTCTCCCTGACACCACGAGGTCCTATACAAAACAGCAAGTTCTAGAAACGGGCGAGTTCCTGTGAATGCACCACTAAAACAGAAGGAAGAAACACACTGCTGCTACCATGCGGTGGGGGTGGCCTCCATGTCTACAGAAAGTCCCCAGCAGTGTCCCCACCACAGTCCCCACCAGCATGCCTGCCACCAGTGTCCCCGCCACCATCTCCAACACCATCCCCGCCACCAGCGTCCCTGCCACAGTGGGGACAGTGGTATCATTCCTCCACCAATCCACTCTGACCTCCAGATCCCACCAGAGCTGTAGCCTCCGACCCACCCCTCACGGGCCTCCTCTCTGTACAGCCTGGACTCCATCCTCCTGAGTCCGCGCGGCCGTGCATGGCTGCCCTGGGACAGCTTACCACCTCTAGCACTGGCGGCCACCAGCCAGGCCTGTGCCACCATCCCTGACCCTGCCTGGCGTGGCAGCCTCCAACTGGCCTTCCCGCCTCCACCCAGCCCCTCCTCTGTTGCCCCCTGCAGCCGCCCTGCTCCTGCCCAGCTGTCAGGGACCCCAGCTCTCGTTGCACTGCTGCACAGACCTGCCTGCGTCTGTGGTGATCAGAGTCCACACCAGAACCTGCCCAGTGTGTAGGGCCCACCTGGCCAGGCCTCTCAGACAGCCCTCCCAGCTCACTCTGCAGTCTCCTCTGTGGCCAGGGGGCCTTGCGCGGTGGGGCCCAGGCAGCCTCCCTAGAAGCTGCTCAGAAACCAGAGTCCCAGCCCCACCAAGCTCCAGAGCTGGCACCACATGCACCAAGCCCCGGGGACCTCAGCTCCAAGGCCGGGGCTCACTCAGGGTTCTTGCGATGGCCACTGCTGCCTCCCCTCAACCCCAAGCCCGTCTCTCACTCCCGTCTACCCTGCCCTTGCCAGCCACCATTCTCCTTCCTGTACTCACGCCACTGAGCGGGCAGAACCCGGAACCAAGGCCACGGACAAATGGGGCGCTGAGCAGAGCTACACTGAGCTCCAGAAGGAGAAGGCGGCGGCGGGTCCTGCTGCTGGGAGCAAGGCTGCCTCATCTCCCCGTAACTGCTGTTCATGCCGAGTGCAGCGCATTGGTCAAGAAGCTCACAGAGGAGGCCACACGCTCTGCCTGGCACGAGTCCACCCCCAAAGGAAGCTCCGGGCCCCAGGGCTCTGCTGTCATCTCACTGTCCCTGTCCCTAGTTGGCCAGTGGCAGAGCCAGGAGGGAGGTCAGGGGCCTGACGGCTCCTACCATTAAACCACATGCACGCCCGCTCCTGCCAGGAAGGAAACAAATGCTATGCACCCTTGCTTCTCAGTCAGCCTGAGTGGGCCGGGCAGCAGGGGCTTCGGACCACCAAGCTGCCCTCCCGCACCATAGCCCCCACCCCACAGCCAAGTCTTCAGCTGCTGTCACTGTGCCCTGATCTCTGAGCCCCCGGTCATGATCTCGTCCATACAGTTCTCAACCCCTCATCTCCCTGCTGTATGCTCGCTAGCTCCATCACAACGTCAAGGCATAGGCCCGTCCACAAACCTACCCACACAACCCCAAAGCGCGAACACAGCGACACTCCAGCTGCAGCAATCACATGTTCATTCACTCATCCACTCACAGCTCCAGAAATGCAGGTGGGTTGTGGGGTGGAGAGCTGGCCTTTGGGTTGAACAAGGCAGAATCCTTGCTGACCTGACCTCAACCCATTTCAGAAAGAACGGGCAAGACAAGCCCAAGTGGAGTGGATTCAAAAGAGGAAGGGACGAGCGGGCAGGGGCCAAGGAGACAGCGTGTTTAAAGAGTTATGTCGGGCCGGGCACAGTGGCTCACGCCTGTAATCCCAGCACTTTGGGAGGCCGAGACGGGCGGATCACAAGGTCAGGAGATCAAGACCATCCTGGCTAACACAGTGAAACCCCGTCTCTACTAAAAAAAAAAATACAAAAAACTAGCCAGATGAGGTGGCGGGCGCCTGTAGTCCCAGCTACTCGGGAGGCTGAGGCGGAAGAATGGTGTAAACCTGAGAGGCGGAGCTTGCAGTGAGCCGAGATCGCGCCACTGCACTCCAGCCTGGGCGACAGAGTGAGACGCCATCTCAAAAAAAAAAAAAAAGAGTTATGTCGGCAGGAGCAACGCAAGAGGGCAGGAGGACCCGGGTGCAGGAGGAGCAGTATGTTCGGGATGAGGTCCTTGAGAGGCAATGGGAGACAGGTCTAGCACAAAGGTGCACTGGGGTGAACAATGCCCACAAATTTATGTCCTTCCCAGAACCTCAGAATCTGGCCTTGTTCAGAAATAGTGTCTGCAGGTTTAATTAGTTAAGATGAAGCTACACTGAAATAGGGTTGGCCCTAAACCCAGTATGATTTATAATCCTAAGAACAGAAGAGACACAGACACATGCAGGGAGAGGCCATGTGGCTAGGGGGCAGAGATCAGGGTGATGCATCCACAAGCCAAGGAATGCAAAGGGCTGCCAGGAACACCAGGAGCTGGAGAGGCAGGAAGGGGTCTCCCCTCAAGCCCTCAGAGGGAGTGTGGCCCTTGATTTCAGACTCCTGGCCCTCAGAACTGTGAGATAATCCATTTCTGTTAATCCCCCCAGTTTGTGGTACTTAGTTACAACAGCCATAGCAAACTAATACGGTGAGGGGGCTGGCCCCAGACAGACGTGGGGGACAGTCACTCCTGTCAGAAAGGGCATCTGAGTGTGTGAGTGACTTGAGTCAGACAAGCTCACACAGGCTGCTGTTGTGAATGGGCCAAGAGGGTTAGGGTTAAGGTTAGGGATAGGGATTAGGGTTAGGGTTAGGGATTAGGGTTAGGGTTGGGGTTGGGGTTAGGGGTGAGGTTAGGGTTACAGTCAAGCAGCTGCAACAACCCAGGGTAGAGACTGTGGCCACAGAGGACATTTCAGTTTCAACAATCTGCGTGTTGCCAATCCCACTCCAACAAAAGTGCAATAAAATTAGAAGGTGATAACAAAGAATGGCTTAAAAACTGTAAGTAGAGGACAAGGCATAGTGGCTCATGCCTGTAATCCCAGTACATTGGGAGGCCAAGGTGGGTGGATCACGAGGTGAGGAGTTCAAGACCTGCTTGACCATCATGGTGAAACACCATCTCTATTAAAAATACAAAAAGAATTAGCTGGCATTGTGGCACATGCCTGTAATTCCAGTGGTTCGGGAGGCTGAGGCAGAAGAATTGCTTGAACTGGGACCCTGCAGGTGGAGGTTGCAGTGAGCCAAGATCGCACCACTGCACTCCAGCCTGGGCTACAGCGCGAGACTCTGTCTCAAGATAAAAAAAACTAAAAGTACATCACTAAATAATCAAATGAAGATTATGCTGGGTGTGGTGGCTCACACCTGTAATCCCAGCACTTGGGGAGGCAGAGGCAGGAGGACTGCTTGAGTCTACGAGCTTAAGACCTGCCTGGATAATAGAGTGAGACCTCATTCTCCACAAAAAGAAAAAAAAGAGCAAAACAAAAGTGTAAAATGAAGATTGTAATGAAATTTATAAAGTAAAAAATAAAATCTCTACACATCAAAACTTAAGGGATACAGCCTACCAGGTCTTAGAGAGAATTTATAGTCTTAGGTACCCTTATTAGAAAACCAGGAAAATTAAATAAAAATGAGCTCTAACACATAAATCAAGAGCAAATCCATAAGAAGTAGAAAGGAAGGAAAGATAACAACAAAAGCAAAAATGGATGAGATAGAAAAATTAAGACAATTAACAAATCCAAAAGTTAGTTTTTTGAAAAGATTATAAAATTAACCACTGGCAAGAATAATCAAAAAAAAAAAAGAAAAAAAAGAAGAGAAATACACAATAAATATCAATGCTCAAAAGAGAAATTACTGTATATTTATATTAGATTTTTTTAAATCATAAAAGAATATTATGGACATCTGTGACACAATATATTTCAAAAGTTAGATGAAATGATAATTTTCCAGAAAATTTACAATTACTAAAAAGGACCCAAGAAGAAACAGGAAATAAGGTTCCAAAATCATTATGGAAGATAAAGTAGTTAGAAATCTATTTGCTCAAAACATGTTAGACCTAACAGTTTTATAGGTGAGTATTATCAGACTTTAAGAGACAAATAATTATCTCCACCTCATTCAAAAAGTTCCAAAGAAGAGAAAAGAAGGAAAGCTGACCAGCTCATTCATTGAGATGGGTATAACCTCATACCAAAACCAAAGTAAGACAGTACAAGAAATATAAATTATTGGCAAATTCCACTTTTGAACACAGATATTTTTAAATCTTAAATGTTAATAAATTAACTCCAGCAGTATATTAAATATAACAGAAGAGTTTATTCTAGGAATGCAAGGATGGCTCAACACTGAAGAAGCTATAAAAAGAATTCACACACTAATTGGCTAAAGGGGAAACATCTTATAACTATCTCAATCAATGGCAGAAAAACCATTTAGTAGCATTCAGCTCCTGACAAACTGGGACTAGATAGAAACATTCCTAATCTGATAAAAGGTATTTATAAATTTCTTCAGTAAATACCATACTTAATGGTGAAATGTTGATAGCATTCCCATTAACTCAGAAACAAGGAAACCTGTTAATATTACCAATATTCTAAATTACACTGAAGAATTTACCCAGCACAATAAGGCAAAAAAAAGAATGAGGCATGATTATTTTAAGGAGAAAGACAATATTGTTATTTGCAGAATATATATTATTTACATAGAAAATCTACAAACACTTTTATATAATTAATGAGAAAATTTAACAAAGTTGTTAGATATAAAGTCAGCATACAAAATTAATAATGCCCCTATATATTTTTTAAAAATTGAAAATAGAAAAAATATTATAGGCCAGGAGTGGTGGCTCATGTCCATAATCCCAGCACTCTGGGAGGCTGAGGCAAGTGGATCACCTGAGGTCAGGAGTTCGAGACCAGCCTGACCAACATGGTGAAACCCCATCTCTATTAAAAATGCAAAATTAGCCGGGCATAGTGGTGGACACCTGTAATTCCAGCTACTCAGGAGGCTGAGGCAGGAGAATCACTTGACCCAGGAGGTGGAGGTTGTAGTGAACCAAGATCATGCCATTGCACTCCAGCCTGGGCAACAAGAGTGAAATTCCATCTCAGCTGGGCGTGGTGGCTCAAGCCTGTAATCCCAGCACTTTGGGAGGCCAAGACGGGCAGATCACGAGATCAGGAGATCGAGACCATCCTGGCTAACACAGTGAAACCCCGTCTCTACTAAAAAAATACAAAAAAAAACCCAACTAGCCAGGTGAGGTGGCGGGCGCCTGTAGTCCCAGCTACTTGGGAGGCTGAGGCAGGAGAATGGTGTAAACCCGGGAGGCAGAGCTTGCAGTGAGCTGAGATCCGGCCACTGCACTCCAGCCTGGGCGACAGAGCGAGACTCCATCTCAACAAAAAAAAAAAAAAAAAAAAGAAAAAGAAATTTCATCTCAAAGACAAAAAAAGAAAAGAAAAAGAAAAAATGTTATAATTTCCCCAAATAACAAAAGTTATCAAATACCTGAGGAATAAATATTACTTAAAAGTGTAAGATCCTTATGAGCAAAATTATAAAACTTTAGGGAAGAACAAAGAGAAGATATAAATAAATGTTGACAAATATATACATAGACGATTCATTATCATAAAAGTGTCATCTCAAATTTTTCTATAAATTTAATACAATTCTTATCAATGGATTTGTCATGGAGCTAGAAAAACTGGTTTTTAAACTCACAAAAATGCTAAAGTCTCAAGACCAGAAAAGGCAAGTTTACAGACATGCTACCCCAGAGTCAGGATTATTGCAATGCTATGGCAAATCGTGGCATGATCTGCTACGAGATGAGTGGGACAGAGGCAGACAGAGCTACGAAAGAGGAGTCAGACCTCATGCATACCTCAGGGGAGGAGCCACACCTCAGGGAGGAGCCAGACCTAAGGGGAGGAGCCATACCTCAGGGAGGAGCCAGACCTAAGGGGAGGAGCCAGACATCAGGGGATGAGCCACACCTCAGGGGAGGAGCCAGACCTTAGCAGGAAATGAAGTCAGGCAGCTCACTTTCTGTGTGAATTCACAAAATAAATCAGGCCCTTCCTCACACTTTATTTATTTTTTTTTTTTCTGAGGCGGAGTCTTGCTCTGTCGCCCAGGCTGGAGTGCAGTGGTGCAATCTCGGCTCACTGCAAGCTCCGCCTCCCGGGTTTACGCCATTCTCCTGCCTCAGCCTCCCGAGTAGCTGGGACTACAGGCGCCCACCACCACGCCTGGCTAATTTTTTGTATTTTTAGTAGAGACAGGGTTTCACTGTGTTAGCCAGGATGGTCTCGATCTCCTGACCTCGTGATCCGCCCGTCTCGGCCTCCCAAAGTGCTGGGATTACAGGCTTGAGCCACCGCGCCCGGCCCTCACACTTTATACAAGCAGACTTCAACTATTAAAGACTCAGTGAAAAATCTAATTTTAAAACGTATCAAATGAATATAGGAAGGTGTGTCTTTATAATTTCATAGAAAGAAAACACACCTAAGGAAAGACAATGAAAATAAGATTCATAAGTCCACAACAGAAACACGGGGCATATAGAAAGTGCTCTTCTGTGCTACTAAAGCCCGCGTGGCCACCACATCCTGCCAAGGCCTGACACACCTGCCTGTGTGGCGACCGCCCGTGAGAGCAGGTGCTTGTGCCTTGTCACCCACACCAGGCACCTGCAGCTCTCCTCGTCAGCTTCCCACAGCCACCAGATGCACCTCCCTAAATACCCACCCTTGCCCATCCCGCACACCCCCAACACCAGAGCAGGCCACCTGCAGCTGCAGCCACCTGGCCAGGACCTCTGCTCTCAGGCCCCATAGCCTTCTACCACCTCCTTACTCGACCTCCAGCTCCAGGCAGAGGAGCGCACACCCTGTTCCAGAGCATTCCGCAAAGGCCTGCCATGCAGTCCCCCGGTCCTTCAGACCCCTTGGCTCCTCTGCTCCATGGTTCATGCCCCACATCCTGGCAACCCCCCAACCCCAGGTTCTGGTGGCCCCTCCTCCACCTCCTCCTCATGGCAGGGTCCAAGAGCCCCAGGCTCCTTCCCTCCAGGGCACTTGTAGGCCCTTGAGGGTCACCTGACACTACTTTGGGTTTCCTCACCTGTGTGATGGGTGCAGCGCTGATCCTGTGGGGAACACAACGCCAGGCGAGTCCACCTTCCCGGCCAGGTGAGCCTGCCAGTACCCATTCCTGTGTCCCCTCCCTGCTGCACAGCCCCTGCCCATCCGCCAAGGTGTCCCCCTCTCCCAGCACAGCTGTCCCCTCCTGCCCATCCTCCAAGGCGTCGCCCTCTCCCAGCACAGCCATTCCCCCCCCATCCTCCAAGGCATCGCCCTCTCCCAGCACAGCCGTCCCCGCCTGCCCATCCTCCGAGGAGTCACCCTCTCCCAGCACAGCTGTCCCCGCCGCCCATCCTCCGGGGAGTCACCCTCTCCCAGCACAGCTGTCCCCCCCGCCCATCCTCCAAGATGTTGCCTCTCGCAGCACAGCTGTCCCCAGGTACACAGACAAATCCAAGTCCCCAGGTTACGGCAGGGACTGTGGGGCAGGGCCTGCTGGAGGCCAGGGGGCAAGTCCCACCATCCCATGCCCTATCCCAGGAGCTGCAGTGATGCCGTGAGTTGATGTTTTCTTCCTTTCTGTGGCTCACATGCATTTTTGGTTTGTTTTATGAGAAAAATGCCTCCTTTGCCCAGAGAGGAAACCTGCCCCCCAGGCAAACTCCAAAGGCTGACAGGGCGGGGCCTGTGGGGGGCACACTCACAGGGGCAACCCGGCCTGGACTTCGTACGGCCCGTGGAAGCTCCGGCGGTCCCTCAGGCCGTCCACCATGTTGTACTGGATCGTGGACAGCGGCTCCAGGGTGCTGGGAGCAGAGGAGAAGGCGTGTCTGTGTCCCCGTGTTGCAGGTGGGACAGAGCAGACAGGCAGGGTTCACCCCCCACCAAGGGCCCAGCCGAGTGGCTGTAGGCTGAGTGTATATGACAGTAGGAGCTGGGCCCCTTCAGGCCCCCATGGACCCCTCCTGCTCACCAGGGCCTCCCCAGGCTGGGCCCTGACTGGGATACTCGAGGGAGCCCCTGGGAGGTCCTGGGTTTGGGGCCAGCTGGTAGCACGGACAGCAGCTCACACTCACTCTCCCACGGGGTCCATGGCGGCCGCGTCCTTCCTCTCCACCGTGTAAAAGGGCGGGTCATAGATCAGGAACTCCGTCTGTTGCAAAACAGGGAATTTTCCCCTAGATTTTTACCCCTACTGCAAAGCTGGGCCCAGGCACCAGGGTAAAAGGGCTGCTACGCTGGATCTGAACCCAACCCCAACATCCCAACATGCAGGGCAGAAGCTCCAAGCCGGGCAGAGCCGGGGGCTGGGCTCAGGGACCCCCACCCTGGGGCCAGCTGAAGGGCAGGCAGCCATGACTGGAGGCCTTGGGGGTCTTCCCAGAGTGAGGCAGGGGTCTAAGCTGGACCCCGGAGGCAAGGAGGATTCTGTGTGGTGGACAGAGGCAGCGAAAGCAGCAGCCTGGAATGTTCTGGATGGGCCAGAGAGAAGCCCTGCACCAGGAGGGCGAGGGTCTCCGCAGGGCCATTAGCCATCTCGCTGTCTCTGTGTCTCTGTCTCTCTTCCATGCCTGGCATCTGGAAAGGGGCCAGAGCCATTCACAGGGATGGGTGGGGTCTAGGACCAGGACATGACCTGGGGGAATGGAGCCAGTGGCGCTGGGCCCCAGGATGATCATGGGAGTAGCCTGAGCCTCGAACTCTGTGGGGGTCAGTGTGCCCGCCGAGGCCCCTCCACCACCTCGAGCTGTGGGGCCCCTGTGATTTGACTCTTCTGTGCCTCAGTTTCCTCAAATGTCAAGCAGGGGCTGCCAGACGTACAGATCCCCCTGTGGCTGCAGTGGCCGGAAACCAGGATTAACACCAGATGGATGGGGACAAGGCTGCCTTCGCCTCCCCAGGGGCCCGGCCACTCTGCCTGGTTGGGCTCAGGCAGGCGCTCACCTCCCAGGGCACCTTCTCGTTGGGCACGGGGAAGCGTGTGATGGGGCAGTTGGGATAGAGGAGGTGCCGGGCATTCACGTGGTAGCTGTCGCCTGGCTCTTCCATCTTCTTCCTGCCTCCCAGCTCAGTATCTGGCTCCTCCACGGCCTTCTGGGAAGCTGGGGACAGTCAGGAAGCCGTGACGTAAGGCAGAGCCCAGGCTGAGGTGCTCACCCGCAGGACAGGGACTTCCTCTGTGGTCCTTCCACCAAAACATCTGGGCTCCACCACCTCCCCAAGCCCAAATGGCCATGCAGGTCGAACACCAGCCCTGAAGTGAGCAGGGCCCCCGGGGAGGACGGCCATCAGAGGTCAGGGCAGCGTCCCTGCCAGCACCTGCCCCTTTGTGCAGCGGCAATCAGGGACCTCAGTAATGAGCTGAACTCACAGTGCAGTTACCAAGAGAAATGTGCTCCTTGGGGGCCAGCGAAACTCAGTGGCCCAAGGAAGGCTACTTATGTCCATTTCATAGTCAGCTGCAAATTTAGGAAAACAGACTTTGCTTCTCGTCACTCAGCCCACCTGACCAGATTCAGACACAGTCTGCAGCTGCCCGGCTCACACCCCTGACTCCCCAGCGGGGTATGTGGGGAGCTCAGGGCACGGCAGGCCAGGCCTCCCCGTGGACGTCCAGGAACCTGGTCAGGTCAGGGATCGGGCAGGGCCTCGGCACCGGCATTGGTGGGTGGGCTGAGTTCCTGAGGGCGCTGGCCCTGCCAGGCCTGGGAACGGGCTCCAGCCAGTGCCTTCCTCCTGGCCAAAGCCCCGCCAGCTGCCTCTCCTCCCACTGACCCCAGACCCAAAAGAACACAGGCGGGTGAAGACCAGCTGCTGGCCTGGCCACCCACTCACCCAGAGTGGGGACGTCCACCTCTGAGCCGAAGCCGCTGGCCCGCAGTGTCTTCACAATCCAGTGCAGGGCTCGGGCCGTCTGGGCCACCTGGAAGGCACAGCCCGAGACACAGTGAGCACCTACCACCCACACGTATGGTACACATCCCACTGCCCACCGAGACCTCACTCCCCCAGCCAGGAGCCCCACCCCTGTCACTCAGCCCCTGCACACTTTGAAAGTGAGACACCACCTCCTCCCCAGGCAGCCACCAAGCCAGCCAGGATGCTGCCCCAGGCCCACCCAGCTTCCCTTGGGGGCTGCCGAGTCACACATCTGATGACGCAGCCTGCCCAAGAGATACAACAGTGGGACTGTCACTGGACTGGACAAGTCAGAGGATGGAGCCAGCATGAAGCTGCAGTCAGGCAATTCTCCACCACAGGGAGAGGTCACGGGCCGCCAAAGCCAGAGGTTTCCAGGGTTCCTGCACCTCCCAGGAGGAGCCTCCCCAGAGGCCAATGCAGCCCCCACAGGGGACAGCAGGACACCCATGTGGCTCAGAGCTGGGCACCCTGTCAGGGGTCCCAGCAAGGCCTAGACTGGGGGAGAGGGTGGCCTGGGCAGACCTCTGGGTGCAGCAGGCAGGACTGGTGGATGGTGGATGCCCCAGGAGCACAGGGCCCAGCTGGGAGCAGCAGCACTGGGTGGCTGAGCCATCCACAGGGCTCAGTGCTGACCACAGAGGCTGCCGTGGCCTCAGGGGCTGTCGTTGGAAAGCACGGCCCGGCCCAGCTGGTGGACGCTGATGGGGTGGGCGGGCAGACCCTCACAGGCCATCTCTAAGTCCTCCCCACCTCGGTCTCATGGCCTCTCCAGGGCTCAGAGGCCGGGAGGGACAAACACTCTGTTTCCTGGGAGCACAGCCCGGCCACAGAGGCCGCAGGGCACACAGGAGCAGCTCGGTCACAGAAACGCTCGGGCAGGCTTTTCTGGAGGACACACAGGGCACCCCTGCCAGCTGGGAACGGCTGCCCTGACGTTCTGGCCTCCTCCTCACCATCGCTTCTCAGAGCCCTACTCGGTGCCATCACATGGCAGAGCCGCCCACCAGGCCCAACAGTGGCACCTCCTGAACGGAGGCCTGGACCTCGGACCCACCTGCTCCTCCAGGGAGGCCAACCTCTGCTCCATGGAGCCCGACCTCTTCAGCGGGTCCAGGTCCAGCAGGTCCACCATGGCGTCAACCCTGAAAGAGGAAGCAGCTGAGCTGGATGCACACCAGGCCTTGGGGCCCCGGGAACACCACGCCGCACTGCAGACGGCCCTGCATCAGTCTTCGCTTCCTCTTAATATGAAACTATTTGTAACATGCATTTCTCCCATAGAACCAAACTGCCCAGGGCCCCAAAGGGAAAGACATCTCAGCAGACGGACAGCCGAGGCTCACACGGCAAGCTCTGGCAGCCTGTCCATCCCAGGAGAGGGGGCAGGTGAGCGAACTGAGGGAGGGCCAGGTGACAGGTCACAGTGAAGCTTCCTCTGGGCACAGCAGAGGTTGATTTGTTGTGGGGGTGATGTGGAGAGGCGCTGCTGTTCTGGGGATGTTTGGTTTCTGTCGTATTTTGCGGGGATTGTGGAGCAGCGCTGTTTTTCTGGGAGTATTTGGTTTCTGTCGTATTTTGTGGGGATGTGGTGTGGTGCTGTTGCTGGGGAATGTTTGCTTTCTGTCTTATTTTGTGGGGTTGTGGAGTGGCACTATTATTCTCGAAATATTTGGTTTCTGTCTTATTTTGCTTCACCCAGCCTTGGCCTGCTGTGTTTATGGTTAAAATAAGTCTGCGGCCAAACACGAGTCTCCAGCTCTTATCCACTGTCCCCTGGGCTCCCTCATTTCCTTGCGCCCACTGCAAGTGATATTCTTATAATATATTGAGCAACTATTTTAGTAACACAGAAATTTTCTGGGGATATGTCCCACTTTAAACAGTTATCTAGGGAAAGGGAAGAAAATGATTTCGCACCCACACTGCATTTTGCTTAATCCCACAAAAGCCGCTTAACTGCACCTGCTGTGTTTTCCCAGACAGCCTTGCAAACATGCAAGGGTGGTTACTGGCGCCTTCTCGGACCCGCGTGATTCCACCACCGTGAGATGCAGAAACTGTCTAGATTTGCAGACAGAGCTTGTCCTTGACCCCCAAGGCTCCAGCCCTGCTCTGTGGCGAGGAGCTTTGGTGAACTCAGCTCACCTCAGTGCTGCAAGGTTATGGCACCCCAAGCTCATTCGCCTCCCGGGTCCCCGGCTTCCTCACTGGACCCACGGAGGGTCAGTGACCAGGTTAGGGCCCTTGGTGAGGGCCGAGCTCTTTCCTCACTTTCCCTGGAGCCCGTGTTCTGCAAGATCAGGTCGACTGAAGCACATCAGCTTCTGTCCCAGGCCCCTCGGTGGATGAGCCAGAGCTGCTGACCAATGGGAGTGACAGGTGAGCACACCAGCCAGCGGCCCAGCGGAAATACATTCTGCAGGCTCATCTTGGGAAAACTTCCGTTCACACACAAATACGCATTAGAGTCAGGGTCTCGCCCTGTCACCCAGGCAGCCTCGAACCCCTGGCCTCAGCCTCCTGAGCAGCTGGGACTCTGTGACCCCAAGTACACCACCGCACCAGGCTACTCTTTTTTTTTTTTTTTTTTTTTGTAGAGATGGGGTCTCACTATGTTGCCCAGGCTAGTCTCAAACCTTTGGCCTCAAGAAATCCCCCCACCATGGCCTCCTTAGTAGCTGGGATCACAGGCATGAGCCACCATGCCTGGATAACTGTTATTTTTATTTTTTGTAGAGACGGGGGTCTCACTATGTTGCCTAGGTTGGTCTTGAACTCCTGGGCTCAAGCAATCCTCCCACCTCAGCCTCCCAAAGTGTTGGGATTACAAGCATGAGCCACTGCACCTGGCCTGAAAATTTATATTTTAGTTAAGTTTTTTCAACCTCAGAAAATAACTGGAGACGCCCAACTTCCACTGAGCACCCAGGCTGGGAATAGGCAGCAGACCGACTCTGAGCTTTAAGACATCTGGGATAGGGCAGGAGCTGAGCAGCATTTGGGACTAAATTGTTTTTTGAGGTGGAGTCTTGCTCTGTTGCCCAGGCCGGAGTGCAGCAGCACGATCCCGGCTCACTGCAACCTCTGCCTCCTGGGTTCAAGTGGTTCTCCTGCCTCAGCCTCCCAAGTAGCTGGGATTACAAGCGCATACCACCACACCTGGCTAATTTTTGTATTTTTAGTAGAGATGGGGTTTCACCATGGTAACCAGGATGGTCTCGATCTCCTGACCTTATGATCCACCCACTTCGGCCTCCCAAAGTACTGGGATTACAGGCGTGAGCCACCATACCCAGCCTGGGACTGATTCATTTGGGGCCCAGCTCACTCCCTTAAGGCAGGAGGCTGCAAAATTGCTGGGGCCTGCATTCCAGGCCACACCGCTGGCCAGTGGTGGACGCTGAGCCACCTCTCTCACTTTCCTGGGCCTCCACTTCCTCGTGGGTAAAAGTGGAAGGAAAAATACCTCCCTCTGCAAAAGGGTTGAGCGAGATGATGCAGGTGAAGGGCGTGGTCCTCAGTGAGCCCTTAACACACGCCAGCCATTGTATTCCAGCCCTGACTATGTTGGTCATCAGCAGAGCTGTGGCCTTTCAGCTTCATCCTGACATGCGGAGGCCGCCTCTCCCAAGCACCTTCCCCCAGCATCTGGGCCCTGGGCATGGCCACTGCTCAAAGTCAGATGTCCCAGACGAGGCCATCCATCAAAGCTGTGCTTGGCCAGAGCAAGTAAGAGAAGGTTCTCAGGGCACTGCATGGCCCCAGGTCTCTCCTCTGTAAGTGGACCATCGGAGCCAAACATCAGGCTGAGCAGGCCTGGAGACCAGTGACCCCAGCCTCCTGCAACCCTGCCAGACCAGGAACTAGCAGCAGTTCCAGAACTGCATAGGATTTGCTGAGTGCCTTCTAGGCACTGGGTCTGCTCTACATCCCACGATACTATGGGGAACGTGTGGGACTCTGTCCCTACTCTCACACGGAGCCTGGCTGGTAGACATGACCCAACCCACAAACCCACCAGCCAACCAACCAACATCCAGATTCCAGAAAGACAAGGCATGGGGACAGGGTGGGTGGAGGGCAGGAAAGGCCCTCCAATGAAGTGAGGCATGAATAGAGAGAGACAGCAAGTCCTAACTCTCTCTGGGAGAAGACTGTTCTAGGCAGAGAGCATGCCAAGGGCTCAACTGGAAGTCATCGTGCCCAGACTCAAGCAAACAGGGCACCTGTATCTAGTTCACTCAGAATGGGAGCTAGAAGGGGCTTTGACATCAGCCAGTTCATTAAGGTCCTCACATTGTCACCATCATCATTACCATTGCCATCATAATCACCATCATCAACATTACTACCATCACCACATCCACCATCATCACCACCACCACCAGCACCACCACCACCATCACTGCCACCCTTCACCATTACCACCATCAGAAGCACCATCATCACCACCATCAACACCACCACTGCCATCATCACCACCATCACCACTACTACCATTACAACCATCAAAATCACCATTGTCACATCACCATCACTACCACCATCACCACTACCACCATCACCACTACCTCATCACCACCATCACAATCACCACCACATCACCATCATCACTAACATCACCACCACCACCATTACCATCATCACTATCACCACCACCACCAGCACCACCATTACCAACACAACCACTACCATCACTACCATCACCATCACCACTACCACCACACCACCACAACCATTACCATCATCACTAACATCACCACCACCACCATTACCATCATCACTAACATCACCACCACCACCACCTCACCACTCACCACTATTACTCAATATTAAATATTTTGCTTATTTATTATTTATTAATATTATTTACTTTTACTTATTTACATTACTACTAGTAGTAATAATTATACTAATAATTTATTACTTATTATTACATTTATTATTACTTACTACTAAGGGATTATTAATATATTTATTACTTATTATTACGACATATTATTATTTTTATTATAATATTATTTATTATTTATTTTATGATACATGACACATTTATATGATTTTGTTAAGCTTATTTATTTACGACATATGATGCATGCATGACATGATGACATGACATGACATGACATGGATTATTATATTCATTTATTATTACGCATTTACTTACGACATTATTAGCATATTTACGCATTTACGACATATTAGTATAATGCATGACATGACATTTACTTATTTATTTTACATTTCACTATTACCACCATCATCACCATCCTCACCATCACCACTACTGATATAATTTGGCTGCGTCCCCACCCAAATCTCATCTTGAATTGTAACTCTCACAATTCCCATGTGTCATGGGAGGGACCCAGTGGGAGGTAACTGAACCTTGGGGGTGGGTCTTTCTTGTGCTGTTCTCGTGGTAGTGAATACATCTCATGAGATCTGATGGTTTTATAAAGAGGAGTTCTCCTGCACAAGTTCTCTCTCTGCCTGCTGCCATCCACGTAAGATGTGACTTGCTCCTCCTTGCCCTCTGCCATGATTGTGAGACCTCCCCAGCCATGTGGAACTGAGTCCATTAAACCTCTTTTTCTTCCCAGTCTCAGGTATGTTTTTATCAGCAGTGTGAAAATGGATTAATACAGTAAGTTGGTACCAGTAGAGTGGGGTGCTGCTGAAAAGATACCTGAAAATGTGGAAGCAACTTTGGAATTAGGTAACAGGCAGAGGTTGGAACAGTCTGGAGGGCTCAGAAGACAGGAACATGTGGGAAAGTTTGGAACTTCCTAGAGACTTCTTGAATGACTTTGACCAAAAAGCTGATTGTAACATGAACAATAAGGTCCAGGCTGAGGTGGTCTCAGATGGAGATGAGGAACTTGTTGGGAACTGGAGCAGAGGTGACTCTTGCTATGTTTTAGCAAAGAGACTGGTGGCATTTTGCCTCCACCTTAGAGATTTGTGAAAGTTTGAACTTGAGAAAGAGATGATTTAGGGTATCTGGCAGAATAAATTTCTAAGTGGCAAAGTATTCAAGAGGTGACTTGGGTGCTATTAAAGGCATTCAGTTTTATAAGGGAAGCTGAGCATAAAAGTTTGTAGAATTTGCAGCCTGACAATGCGATAGAAAATCCCATCTTCTGAGAAGAAATTCAAGCCAGCTGCAGAAATTTGCACAAATAACAAGGAGCCAAATGTTAGTCCCCAAGACAATGGGGAAAATGTCTCCAGGGCATGTCAGAGGTCTTCACAGCAGCCCCTCCCATCACAGGCCCAGAGGCTAAGGGAAGATCCATGGGCCGGGCCCAGGGTCCCCATGCTGTGTGCAGTTTAGGGACTTGGTGCCCTGCATCCCAGCCACTCCAGCTGTGACTAAAAGGGGCCAAGGTACAGCTTGGGCTGTTGCTTCAGAGGGTGCAAGCCCCAAGCCTTGGCAGCTTCCATGTGGTATTGAGCCTGCAGGTGCACAGAAGTCAAGAATTCAGGTTTGGGAACCTCCACCTAGATTTCAGAGGATGTATGGAAATGCCTGGGTGTCCAGGCAGGAGTTTGCTACAGAGGCAGGGCCCTCATGAAGAACCTCTGCTAGGGCAGTGCGGAAGGGAAACGTGGGGTCAGAGCCCCCACACAGAGTCCCTACTGGGGCACTGCCTAGTGGAGCTGTGAGAAGAGGGGCACTGTCCTTCAGACCCCAGAATGGTAGCTCCACCAACAGCTTGCACCGTGCACCTGGAAAAGCCACAGGTACTCAATGCCAGCCCATGAAAGCAGCTTGGAGGGAGGTTGTGCCCTGCAAAGCCACAAAGGTGGAGCTGCTCAAGATGGGAGCCTAGCTCTTGCATCAGCGTGACTTCAATGTGAGACATGGAGTCAAAAGAGATCATTGGAGAGCTGTAAGATCTGACTGCCTCACTGGATTTTAGACTTGCATGGGCCCTGTAGCCCCTTTGTTTTGGCCAATTTCTCCCATTTGGAATGGACATATTTACCCAATGCCTGTACCCCCACTGTATTTAGGAAGTAACTAGCTTGCTTTTGATTTTACAGGCTCATAAGTGGAAGGGACTTGCCTTGTCTCAGATGAGACTTTGGACTGTGGACTTTTGGGTTAATGCTGAAACAAGTTAAGGCTTTGGGGGACTGTTGGGAAGGTATGATTGGTTTTGAAATGTGAGGACATGAGATTTGGGAGGGGGCAGGAGCAGAATGATATGGTTGGGCTGTGTCCCCACCCAAATCTCATCTTGAATTGTATCTCCCACAATTCCCACGTGTTGTGGGAAGGACCCATTAGGAGGTAATTGAATCATGGGGGCAGGACTTTCTCATGCAGTTCTCGTATAGTGAATAAGTCTCATGAGATCTAGTGGTTTTATAAAGAGGAGTTCCCCTGCACAAGTTCTGTCTCTTTGCCTGCCACCATCCATGTAAGACGTGACTTGCTCCTCCTTGCCTTCTGCCATGATTGTGAGGCCTCCCCAGCCATGTGGAACTGAGTCCATTAAACCTCTTTTTCTTCCCAGTCTCAGGTATGTCTTTATCAGCATGAAAACAGACTAATACAACCACCACCATCAATACCACCATCACCAGCATCATCCCTACCACCATCACCATCATCACCCTCACCACACCACTACCACCACCACCATCACCATCACAGCCACCATCATCACCATCGCCACCACCACCACCACTACTCGTAAGAGTAATGATAAAAGCACCAGGCCACGTTAGCAGAGCCCTGGCTATGGTTCAAGCATATGTGCTCATTTCTTTACAGTCAGGACCCCACTGTATTCTGGAAACAACTCCAAGGTGTCAACAGGGACTATCGTGTCTCCATCTTACAGACAAGGCTAGGGAGGTATGGAAAGGCAGGAGTACATACCTGTCTCTAAGGTGGAGGGCACTTGGCCTGGTCTGTCCAGAGCCCACAGTCTTGGGCATCCCTGCCAGTTCCAGGTATGCCCGTTTGTGACTACAGGAACCTCCATACTGCCATAACTAGGTGGCACTGTGTCCATATTCCCCTTCCTCCTCTCATGCCATGGTGAGACGCACACTGAGAGTAGGACACTGGGAACAGCCCTTCCTGCTGCCCACTGCTGGGCTGTTAGGCCCTGCTGACACTTAGCAGGGCCAAAGGGCTGGCAGTGGAGAGAAGGAAGCAGAAAGATTTTCCCCCAACACTGACCTCGCACCCTGCAAAGAAGCAAAGTGGGAGGAGCCGAGAGGGAGGATGGTGCTGAGCGTGGCTGACCTCAAGGGCTGGGCTGCCGAGGCCCTGCAGAAGCTACAGTAAGGCTGTGCACCAACAAGCTCACAGAGCAAACCACCCCCAAACCAGCCTGGACCCCATGTGCACATCCCCCCAGGCCTCCAAGCCAGCTCCTATGGGCCAACCTGCCCCTCCTCCAGCTGCCGAGGCTTCCCTCCCAGCCTCTGACCCAGTGCCCTGTGGGGCCCAGCCTTCCTAAGGACCCCAGAGGGCCCTGGGTCAGCTGCGGGCACAGGCCCAGATGCCTGCAACATTGCAGGGGTCACGGGGTACAGTGTTCCCTCGCCGGTGAGGCATTGCTGGGCCTCCCCACGTGGAACATGTACTCATGGTGCCTGTGGACCTGCAGGAGGTCCCCTAGAGGCTCCCCGCCCCCAGGCCCGCCAGAGCCCCCGTACTTATTGCTGATGTCCTCGATCTTCTGCTCGGGCCGCTGCTTTTGCTGGAACTGCTGATTCTGCAGGTAGTTCTCCTTCAGGTAGATCTCCCAGGATAGCAGGGCCGCCTCCTCGTTCTTCTCCAGTTTGTTCTCTGTCAGGGTGGGAGGACAGACCAGGGGATCTGGAATCCTCAGGACGGTGGGCCCTGAAGCCCTGACCCACCCGGTGGTCGGTCCTGAGTGGCAGGAAGAGCCCTCCGCACACCTGCCCTGAGGGAGCCTCTGGGCTCGGTCCCCACCACTTGCTCAAGGCCAGCAGAAGGGGAGCAGCCTGAGTGGCCTGCAGGCCTGCCGAGCGTCCAGGGTTCTGGGCAGAGCTGCCACACCATCTCCACCCCCTCTGCACCCAGGCGGCCAGGAGATTCAGGAGAGGCACTGAGACTGACGTACTGAGCTGCTTGTGCCTCTTGGCCGGAGTCTTCAGGATCACCCTCTTGATGAAGAGCTGCAGGTGGCTGAGGAGGATGAAGGGGGGCGGTGCAGCAGGGCGGCTGTGGTACTCCTCGATCAGGTCATGGCGCTGGAACTTCCAGATCTGGTCCGTGTGCTCCTGCACCTGCTGGAAGGTGTAGCTATCAGGGAGGAGAGAGCGACACCTCGAGGTCAGGGTGTTTACCTGGAACAGACCCCTCTCACCGCCCGCGTACCCACTGTGATGCCACAGAGAGCAGAGCCACACCGTGTGCCCACTCTGATACCACCGGGAGTAGAGCCACGCCACACAGGAGGCCAGCTCCAGGCACAGAACTCAGCCCACAGACCTCACAATTCCAGGCTTCCTGGGAACCAAGGCAAAAAAAAGAAGCACACAGACTTTCGACTTTATAAGCCTCACTGGTGAATAACACAAAGTGGGTGTTTATCAGGAGACAGACACTGTCTGGCATTGAACTCTAAGAGTTGATCTGCAGATTCTGACAAGCACCAGAGCCAGACCCCCCAGAGGTGCATGTGGAAGGGGCAGGGCTGCAGGGGCCTCCTGGGTGTGTCTCAGGGTGACAGGCACAGAGCCCTTCGCAACGGGAGCTGGCAGTGTGGGTGCCATACTTGCTGCAGGAACGGTGTCCTGCCACCAGCCCCTTGGCCTCGAGATGACAGTCCTGGCCCATGCTCAGTTTCTTTCAACGTTCAGAACCCATGTTAAAGCAAAAGGTGGCAACCTCAGAAGCTTAGCCAATGAAACAAGAAGAGAAACAGTTGGTTCCTAATAAAACCAGGAACAAAAGGATTTTCAGAGTCCCAATAGCACAGGGCCTGTCTGCAGAGGTTGGGAAGGGCTCTGAGGGCCTAGGAGGTTTTCTGAATTATGGGGGCAGGATGGGGAGACTGGGCTTTCTGTGGGCCATGACAGTTCCGCATCCATGCTGGGCTCCTCAGCTCCACTGTTAGGGCCAGGAATTGGCCACGGAACCCCCAAAGCCAACCCAGGGGCCCACCAAGACCCTAAACACCTGCGCTTTAATTCTGCGTGGCCTCCTGGTTCCCTGGAGTTCTTTTTTATGCTGCCTCTGGTGTGAGGTCCTCAGCATTTAATTTGTTCTAAGTTTAAAACCTGCAAGAGCAAACTGGAACCCCCAAAGCCTGGGACCCACAGCTGCTGCGGCAGATCAGAGACGCAATCCCAGAGGACCACGTCCACCAGGGGCCGGATGGACAGCCACCTATTTTGTCCTTCTTGTTTCAAAAGCAACAATAGCAAATAATATTCCAAAAGTTCTATGATAAGACTGCATACTTCAAGACACTAAGGATTTAAAGAAAATGCTAGACATTTCCAAAGGGAAGGAACAGCCACTGCATGAGTCTCCTGATGCTGCTGTAGTGAACCGCCACTGCCTTGGCAGCTTAAAGCATTCAGACTCTTCTCGCAGTCCTGGAGGTCAGGAGCCTCACAGGGCTAAAACCAAGGTTCAGCAAGGCTGTGCTCCTCCCGTCGGTCAGGGGCCTCCATGCCTTGCCTTTCCTACCTTCCAGAGGCCACCAGCATTCCTGGGCCGGAGGTCTCACCTCCCCCCAATGCCCATTTTCATCGTCACATTCCTTCTCTGCCTCCGTCTTCCACGGCCCCTCATGATGATGTCGGACCCGTGCAGATAACCTCGGATAATTTCCCATCTCAGGATCCTCCACTTAACCCCATCCTCCCAGTCCCTTTTGTCATATAAGGCCCCATAGCCACAGGGTTAGAGTGTGGACATCCCTGGGGCTGTTATTCAACCTGCCACAGATGCCACAAACACCAGGCCCAGAGGAGGTGGACACGTGTGTGCAAACCCACAAAACCAGCAAAGCACGTGAAGACGGGCAGATGAAGAAGCCCCTAATGGCGCGGGAGGGTGGACACGGAGCCGTTCACAGATGGATCAGAGCTCAGGGGAAGGCGCCACAGAGCCAGCGCCCTCGGAGGCACACGGTGGGGACAGCACGAACACGTCTAGGGCTGGGGAACTGGCCCCAAAGAGCTAAAGAACCCAGCAACTAACAGAAATGCTCACACTTACAGATGGCAGACAGGGAAAGAAACCACCTGCTGGGATGCTGAGACCCGCTCGCAGGAGCTTTTAGAACTGGCTGAGGTCAGCTGGAACCAACGTGGGCAGTTGGAGTCTGCAGGGCCCAAGCTTGCTGATGCCACAGCCCGAGTTTCCACCCCGGGGTCCCGGTAACTCAGCCCAGATGTGCACACGAGACCCACGAGGAGACACAACTTTCCAGACCCCCCTTTTCTTGCACCAGCCACCTACTAATCCACGAAACCACCCCCGAACCTTCCCTAATAGAAACACTGCATTAAAGCCAGCGCGGGGGGACAGACGTGAACTGCACCCCGTCTCCTTGTGCATTGGCCCAGAAGAAAAGCGTTTCTTTTCTCAAAAACCTGGTGTCGGCCGGGCGCGGTGGCTCAAGCCTGTAATCCCAGCACTTTGCGGGGCCGAGATGGGTGGATCACGAGGTCAGGAGATTGAGACCATCCTGGCTAACACGTTGAAACCCCGTCTCTACTAAAAAATACAAAAAACTAGCCGGGCGAGGTGGCGGCGCCTGTAGTCCCAGCTACTTGGGAGGCTGAGGCAGGAGAATGGCGTGAACCCGGGAGGCGGAGCTTGCAGTGAGCTGAGATCCGGCCACTGCACTCCAGCCTGGGCGACAGAGCGAGACTCCGTCTCAAAAAAAAAAAAAAAAAAAAAAAAAAAAAACCTGGTGTCATAGTATTGGCTTCCTGCACATCGTGCAGTGAGACCTTTTGCTCAGTCACAGGGAGACACAGGCAGAGCCCTCGGAGTGATGAGGGGACAGCACTGAGCAGCAGCGCCCCGGCACGCCCCCAGGTAGGGCAGTGAGCTCATGGATACTGATGCTCCTGTGCAAAAGGAACGAGGCCGACACCAACATCCCTGCCCCGCAGGAGGAAGCTGCCTCCAGGAGACACCTGCGCCATGAGCGCAGGGCCTACGTGGATCCATCCGCAGCACCGCGGGTCCCCAGCAGCCACAGGGACAGACCCACGCCAGCTCAACAGACGCAGCAGTGACCACGGACAGTGGCTGTGCACGCTCCACCAGGATATCAGTGAGGCGCCTCTGTGCACCAGCCATCCACACTGTCCACAAGACCCTGGAGACAGCTTGGCCACTGCGGCCCAGGAACGCCGTCCACCCACCCGCCCGCACGCCAGCCCCACCCAGGCGCTCACTTGAACATGGCGATGAGGAGATTGAGCAGCAGGATGTTGGTGAAGAGCAGGTAGAGGCAGAGCAGGAGGACCGTCAGCCACTCGGGGAAGGCGGGCCTCTGCTGCGTCACGTCACTCTCGGGGCACTTGGGTTTGTAGGGGTCGGTGCCGTTGGGGCTGCAGTGCTCCGGGTTGAAGTTCACGCCTGGCGTTGGGAATGGGGGTGGGTGAGCCAAGAGAATAACACAGAGTCAAGAGGATCCTGGCAGGAGGGGACCCTCGAGGCCTCCAATCACTGCCAGGTCCCCCGCAGGCCTGATGCCGCTCATCCAGGTGACCTCAGCTGTCACCTCTGGGCCTGAAGTCCAGAAGGAGGTATCTGTCTCCAGCCAGATACAGGTAAGAGGCCCCTGAGGCAGAGCTGCACCCAGACTGGCCCGTGCCTCCGCCCAGGGTACGCCACCCACCAGGGCACTGCCAGGGCCCCAGCCAGGGCCAGCACCAGGTCCCAAGCCTGGGGAGTTCAATTCGGTGGGAAATAATTTAAAAGGAAAGGCCAGGAGCAGTGGCTCACGCCTGTAATCCCAGCATTTTGGGAGGCCAAGGCGGGTGGATCACCTGAGGTCAGGAGTTTGAGACCAGCCTGGACAACATGGTGAAACCCTGTCTCTACTACAAATACAAAAATTAGCCAGGCATGGTGGCACATGCCTATAATCCCAGCTACTCAGGAGACTGAGGCAGGAGAATCACTTGAACCCGGGAGGGAGGTGGAGGTTGCAGTGAGCCAAGATCGCACCATTGCACTCCAACCTGGACAACAAGAGCAAAGCTCTGTCTCAAAAAAAAAAAAAAAAAAGAATTGAAAAGGAAAAAAAATTAACAACTATCCCCAAGAGAAGGGAGAGAAGGGAGATGTGGAAAAGGGAAGACGCTGCTGAGACAATGCATGGACAAGTGAAAACTGGTGATTGTGAAGCAAAATAGCATCCTGCATGCATAGAAAGTAAGGGCTGTTTAATATGTAACCAGCTTCTACCTTAAACAAATCTCTAAGGAAACATAGGAAGTTGTTAACAAAGGTTAACTCTGGGAGGTGAAATTATGAATAACATTATTTCTTTATACTTATCTTGAATTTTAAAATTGTTCAACAATGAGCAATGCAGTCCTGGGTAATCAAACGTATTTTGAATGCGTTACTAATTTTCTAAGATAGAAACTCACTCTGTTGGCTATAAATTCCTATATTTAAAAAGAAGAGCTAGAATTATTAACGTAACTTTCCACTGTAGCAAACTAGAAAAAGAAGAGCAAACCACCCTTTCACAATAGAAACACTCAAGAAGATAGGACTCAAAGAGAACCTCTTTGATTGACAGGACATTTACAAAAATCCTGCAGCTAACATCATACCCAATGGGAAAGACTGGATGCTTTCCCCCGAGACAAGCCAAAAGCAAGCGGAAGGAAGGAAATAATGAAGATTAGAATATAAATGAGATCAAGAAAGCAAAAACAATGAAGTCAACAAACCAAACTCAGTTCTTGAAAAAGAGCAACAAAAAATTGCCACCTTGTAGCTAGACTGATCAAGAAAAAAAAAGAGACAAGGCTCAAGTCGCTAAAATCAGAAATGAAAGAGAGGATAGTACTACTAATCTTACAAAGGAAATCCTAGAGAAAATTATATGCTAAGAAATTAGATAATCTAGAAGAATGGACAAATTCCTAGAAAGACACAAACTACCAAAGGTGACTGGAGAAGAAATAGAAAATATAAATAGACCTGTAACACATAAGAGATTGAATTAGTAAGGCAAAAACATCACACAAAGGAAAGTCCACACTCAGAGGAGTTCACTGGTGAATTCTACCAAATGTTTACAGAAGAATTAAAACCACTCTTTTACAAACTCTTGCAAAATATAAGAGGGGGAACTACTTCCTAAGCCATTGTATGAGGCCAGTATTACCCTGACACCAAAACTAGGCAAACATATTACAAGAAAAGAAAACCGCAGACCAATATCCTTCATGAATGTAGGTGCAAAAATCATCAAAAACAACAGCTAGCAAAGTGAATCCAGCACCAAATAAAAGGGATTATTCACCAAGACCAAGTGGGACGTGTCCCAGGAACACACAGTTGGTTTAACATTCGAAGATCAATTGATGGAATGCACCATATTAATAGCGAAAGGAGCAAAAACCATCGGAACATTCGAATAAGTGCAGGAGAAGCAGCTGACACGGTCTACCACTCCTTCACAATAAAAACACTCAAGAAACTAGGAATAGAAGGAACTTCTTCAACCTGATAAAGCACATTTACAAAAGCCCCACAGCTAACATCACACTTAATGGTGAAAGACTTGTTCCCTAAGATCAGTGGACTCGTTGTCTAAAATCAGGAGCAAGGCAAGGATGTCCCCCGTTGTCCCTTCTGTTCAACATTGTACTGGAGGTTCTAGCCAGGGCACTTAAGCAAGAAGAAGAAATAAAAGGCAACCAGTTTGGAAAGGAACAAGTAAAACTGTCTCTTTTTGCAGATGACATGGTCTTGTATATGACAAATCCACTAAAAATCTATTAGAACTAATAAAGAAGTTTAGCAAGGTTTCAGGGTTCAAGATCAATCTACAAAAGAATGTATTTCTATAAACCAGTCATGAACAATTCGAAATGAAATCAATAGGACAATTCTATTTATAACAGTTTGGAAAAGAATAAAATATTTAGGAATAAATTTAACAGAAGAAGCATAAGACTTATTACTGAAAACTATAAAACATTATTGAGATAAATTAAAGAATTAAATAAGCAAAAACACATCCCATGTTCACAATCAAAATCACACACGCCCTTTTTGGAGAAATTGATGAGCTGATCCAAAAATTCTTGTGAAGATAAGGGATCCAGAGGCCAAAGCAATCCTGGAAAACAACAAATTAGGACTCACACTTCTGAATTTCAAAACTTACTACAAGGCTACGCCAACCTAGACAGTGTGGTCAAAACTTACTACAAGGCTACGCTCACCAAGATAGTGCAGTCCTGGCACAAGGACAGACATCAGTGGAACTGAACTGACACTCTAGAAGTAAACCCTTATGTTAATGGTCCACTGATTTTCAACAAGGATGCCAAGAGGCTTCACTGGGGAAAGAACAGTCTTGTCAACAAATAGTGCTAGGACAACAGGAGAGCCACAAGGAAGACTGACCCTTACCACACACCAGGCCAAACAAAAAGCGAAAGCTGTAAAACACTTAGTAAAACACAGGTGTAAATCATGGCCGTGGTTTTCAGCTAGGACACCAAAAGCACAATGATCAAGGAGATTGATAAGTTGAACGTCATCAAACATTCAAAAGTTCGTGCATCAAATGACACCATAAAGAAAATAACAAGTCAGCCCACAGATTGACAAAAACAATTCAAATCATACATTTGGTAAGAGACTGGCATCCTTATGTAAAGAACTCTTACAACTCAATAACATAAAAGACAAATAACCCAACTGAAAAATGGGCAAAGACGGCCAGGCGCAGTGGCTCACACCTGTAATCCCAGCAGTTTGGGAGGCCAAGGTGGGTGGATCACGAGGTCAGGAGATCGAGGCCATCCTGGCCAACATGGTGAAACCCTGTCTCTACTAAAAATACAAAAATTAGCCAGGCATGATGGCAGGTGCCTGTAATTCCAGCTACTCAGGAGGTTGATGGCATGTGCCTGTAATCCCAGCTACTCGGGAGGCTGAGGCAGGAGAATTGCTTGAACTAGGGGGGCAGAGGTTGCAGTGAGCTGAGATCACACCACTGCACTCCAGCCTGGGCGACAGAGTGAGATCTCATCTCAAAAAAAAAAAAAAAAAAAAGAAAAGAAAAATGGGCAAAGGGCAGGAAGAAACATTTCTTCAAAGAAGACGTACAGATGGCCCAATTAGCACCAGAGGAGACGCTTGACATGGCAGGTCCTTAGAGAAATGCCAGTCAAAGCAACAAGGAGAGCCACTTCCTACCCACTGGGATGTGAGCTTTTTTTTTTTTTTAATGGACAATAACAAATGTTGGCAAGAAGGTAGAGAAACTGGAATCCTGGGACTGGGCAGGCAGGAATGTGGAATGCGACAGGCTGTCTGGAAAACAGCCCAGCAGGTCCTCAAAAACTTAAACATGGAGTTCTCATGAGCCAGCCACGCATTCCCAGGTGTCTAAGAGAAATAAAAACATACCCGCACAAAACCCTATAACAGTTCATGCTACGTTATTCACAGCATTTGACAAGTGGAAACGGCCCAGTGTGGTGGCTCACGCCTGTAATCCCAGCACTTTGGGAAGCCGAGGCGGGTGGATCATCTGAAGTCAGGAGCTCAAGACCAGCCTGGCCAACAAGGTGAAACCCCATCTCTACTAAAAATACAAAAATTAGCTGGGCGTGGTGGCAGGCGCCTGTAATCCCAGCTACTCAGGAGGCTGAGGCAGGAGAATCGCTTGAACCCAGGAGGCAGAAGTTGCAGTGAGCCGAGACTGTGCCGCTGCACTCCAGCCTGAGCAACAAACAGAATGAGACTCCCTCTCGGGAAAAATGAATGAATCAATGAATCAATGAATCAATGAATGAAAAGTGGAAACAACTCGTATGTCCACCAGCTATGAATGGATGAATAAAATGTGGCGTGTCCATACAGCAGGGTCCTATTCAGCCATAAACAGGAAGTAAATACTGATACACGATGACGAACCTTGAAAACATGATGTCAAGTGAAAGAAGTCAGACACCAGAGACTGCCTATTACATCATCCAGTTTCTATGAAATGCCCAGAAAAGGCAACTTGCAAGTAGCTTCGTGGGTGGCTGTGGCTGAGGGGAGGGAACGGGAGTGGCTGTGAGATGCAGGGTCTTCTCAGGGTGATGCCAATGTTATAAAATTAGATTCTGTAAAGATACTGTAAACCACTGACAGGTACACTTTATCCAGGTGAACGTTCTCTCAGTGAAGCTGTTAAAAGAAAAAAACCTTCTATATGGAAAGTGTTCTATCTGGCAGGCACGGTGGCTCACGCCTGTAATCTCAGCACTTTGGGAGGCCAAGGGGCGGATCAGTTGAGCTCAAGAGTTCGAGACCGGCCTGGGCTACATGGCGAAACCTCTGTCTCTACAAAACATACAAAAATTAGCCAGGTGTGTTGGCGTGCACATGTAGTCCCAGCCACGCGGGAGGCGGGTGGGAGGATGACTTGAGCCCAGGAGGTAGACGTGCCACTGCACTCCAGCCTGGGTGACAGAGCAAGACCCTGTCAAAGAAACAGAAGGGAGAGAGGGATGGAAGGGAGAGAGGGAGGGAAGGGAGAGAGGGAGGGAAGGGGGGAGGGAAGGAAAGGGAAGGAAAAGGAAGGAGGGAAGGAAAAGGAAGGAGGGAGGGAGGGAGGGAGGGAAGGAGGGAAGGAGGGAGGGAAGGAAAAGGAAGGAGGGAGGGAAGGAGGAAGGGAGGGAGGAATGAATTCTCTCCATCAAGAGAAGGAAGTTATCTCTGATTGAGGTGAGAGGGAAAGGGGAAACAGGGTGACATTCCATTTCGGGGGACTGTCAGCTGATGCCCCAGGTGCCCTCAGCCCACTCTGACCTCTGCGTGCCACCACCCACCCCCACCAGGCCCCCCCTCCTCCCTCCCGTGGGCAGTGGGAGCCCCTTCTACTTCCTGCCACGGGAGCTGGGGAGTGAATGTCCCCAAGGAGGACGCCGGCCAGGTGGGAACTGCAGGACCCCCGACAGAGCCGGCCTCGCTCCCACTCAGGCTGCGGCCCCTTTCCAGCCTCTCTCCTGCTTCCTCCACCCAAGCTCCCATGGTGCCCGGCTCCTACCGTCGATGTAGCCCGGGATCTGCCCGAAGATGGTGAGGTAGGAGTGGTAGACGGCCCCTCGGAACAGCCAGTCCACCCGGCGCTCGTTGTGGATGAGGATGGCCTGCTTGGCCACCCCAAAGGACACCACCCACACGGCCAGCAGGAAGAGGAAGAAGAAGACATCCTTCATCTGCAGGACAGAGAGGTGTGTGGGCTACACTCTCCCGGCCCCCGATGCTCACTGGGCCCAGAGGCAGGCCCAGCAGCGGTGGAGATGGCACTGCCACTCACAGCACAGACGCGGCACGCGGGAGACTCCCAGGAGCAGCCCTGGGGCTGCCTCCACACTCTCATGGACGGCCGACATCTTTGTGCTGGCACCACAGAGACATGACGAAGAGGGGTCAGACATAACCGTGACCCCAGGAGGAAAGCTCCTAGAGCTGAATCAGAGGTCAGGAATGAGCGGGGATCAGAAAGGAGAATGAGGGAAGGCTTCCTGGAAGAGGCGACACACAGGCAAAGATACGAGAAGGGCATTCTTGGGAGCCCAAGGGGCAAAGCAGGACAGGGGGCCGGCAGGTGTGCTTAAGCCCTGGTCTGAGCCGCAGGCAAGGGGCCTGCCCTCCCCGAGGCCCATCCTGGGCTGCAGGCCGCGATGGAGCTGGTGCCCCCGTCCCCTTACCATCCGCTTCACAATGATGATCTTGGGCCCCAGCGTCTTACTGACGGTAAAAATGTGCATGAGCCGGAGACAGAACAGGATGAAGTCCAGAGAGAGGATGACGCGCCCAGGATACAACGTCGCCGGGATGAGCCTGGCCACCAGGCAGAAGCACACGCACCTCAGCCACCCACCACAGTGGCCCTCGGAGCTGTCCCCCGCCACTCCTCCAGCTGTCCCCGCCCAGGTGGGCCCTGGAGGCAAAGGGCTCTGGTGGGCCCTGCATCCCAGGTGTTCAAAGCCGGCATGAGATCGAGGAGCAGAGCCTCCCACTTCTCTTCAGAAAGGTCTGGACGCCCAGCCCCACAAGGCAGTCTGGCATGGGGGCACCCTAGGGAGCCAGCAGGTAGCCAGGGCTCTCTTGCCTCAGAGAAAGGGGGCCGTGGCCCCGCAGAGACCCGAGACCATCACAGGCAGTACAGTGACCCCACAGCAGGGAAGTAGAGGGAGAAAGGGGCAGCTGCGTGTCTGTGGAGCTGGGACAATTCCAGTGGTTGCCATCCATGGCCCCTAGCACATGGACAATCTCAGCTCTGCCAGGAGCTCTCATGCCCCTTCTGTGCTCCCTCGACAATCCCAAGGGTAGGTGGGACACTGTCACCCGGACACCCGTTAGACAGATGACAATCCAGGGTTCACAGAGGAGCTGAGCCTCGTCTGGTACGGCTGACTCCGGGCCCGGCCTGTGATCATCCCCTGAGGGGCTGGCTGCCTCAGACAGGGGCCCACCATTGGGGTGAGGCCACTCACCTGCAGGTCAGTCCTGCCACGAAGAGCAAGATTGCACCGACGTCCAGCTTATTCCAGAAGTCACTGAAGTACAAGGCTGCCTTCTTCATCAGCCCGCACTCGTCAGGGTCATAGAAGAGCTACTGGGAAGAGAGGCGGTGGGGAGGCAGACATACTGTCACTCTTACTATCCTCACTGTCACTGTCACATCACTATCCACTATCATCATCACAATCACTGTTGTTACTATCACCACTGTCACTATCACCACTGTCCTCGCTGTCACCATCACTGTCACATCACTCTCCACTATCATCACAATCACTGTTGTTACTATCACCACTGTCACTGTCACTATCACCACTGTCCTCACTGTCACATCACTATCCATTATCATCACTATCATCACTATCACTATCACCACTATCCTGTCACTGTCACATCACTCTCCTTTGTCATCACTATCACTGTCATCACAGTCACTGTTGTCATTATCACCACTATCACTGTCACTACCACCACTGTCCTGTCACTGTGACATCACTCTCCACTATCATCACCACAGTCACTATCATCACTATCACTGACACTGTTCATCACTATCCTCACTGTCACTGTCACATCACTCTCCACTATCATCACAAAAACTGTCACTATCACTATCACCACTATCCTGTCACTGTCACATCACTCTCCACTGTCATCACTATCTCTATCATCACAATCACTGTCACTGTCACTAGCACTATCACTATCATGACTATCACTGATGCTGTCATCATGGTCAGCAAATCCGAACATTGGTTCTGGTCTGAAGAGAGCTGGGTCAGTGAGGGAGATGGGAACAGGACATGGAGGAACAATGCGGAGTAGTGCTGGCAGCAGCTCCCCTGGCGCCCTGCTCACTCAGCACCTGTGTGTGTGTATATGTGTATGTACATATATTCTGCATGTATGTGTGTATATGTCTGAATATGTGTGTATGTGTGTGTGTGCAGGTATTTGTGTATGTGTATGTGTGTATATGTGTGTGTGCACTGTGTGCATACATTTGTGTGTATGTATATGTGTGTATGTATTGTATGTGTGCATGTTTGCATGTGTTTATATGTGTGTCTGTGTGTATATGTATATGTGTATTTTTCTTGTGTACGTGTGTATATATGTGTATGTGTCTGTATGTGTGTTCATATGTGTATGTGTACGTGTATGTGTATGTGTGCATGTGTATGAGCTTGTGTGTATATGTGTAGGTATGTACATGTGTGTGTATGTGTATGCTTATATGGAGATGTGTATATTTGTGTATGTGGGTATGCATGTGTATGCATGTGCATATGTGTGCATGTATGTATGCATGTGCATATGTGTGCATGTATGTATGCATGTGTATGTATGTGTATGTGTGTGCATGTGTGCTGTGTGTGTGCATGTGTACATGTGTATATGTGTATGCACGTGTGTAATGTGTATGTGTGTGTGTACATGCATGTTTATGTGTATATTTGTGTGTGTGCATGTGTGTGCATGTGTGTATGCATGTGTGTATGTGTGCACATGTGCATGTGTGTTTGTATATTTGTATGTGTGTATGCATGTGTATGTGTATATGTATGTGTATATGCATGTGTGTGTGCATGTGCATGTGTGTATGCATGTTTGTGTGCATGTTTGTGTGTGCATGTGTGCGCGTGTGTATGCATATGCATGTGTGTCTGTGTAATGTGTGCATGTGTGCGTGTATGTGTGCATGTGTGTGTGTGTGCATATGCTTATGTGTGCATTTGTGTGCATGTACATGTGTGCATGTATCTGTATGTGTATGCATGTGTGCGCACGTGTGCATGTGTGTGTGTGTGTGTTGCAGCAGCCCCCTCCTCACTGTCAGGTGCCAGCTGCCTTCCCACAGGGATGTTTGTTCTGTTGGGGGCCACATCGCTTCTTCAGCAGGCCAAGAGTGCAGGACCCTGGTAGGAGCTGTGGGAACCCCCATTTGGCCTGCTTGGCAGGAGTCCCCACACCCTCCCTAGCCACAGGCCCCAGGACCCAGCAGCTGGACAGGTGGGGCAGGTGACCAGCAGGACCAACCAGGGCCTTCCCGGGATCACAGACAGATGCAGGGAGTAGGAAGTGCCCCCTCTGCTCTCAGGCTGCTGCCCATGGGGCTGGGGCTAGGGGTGCATGGAGGCCTCCAGAGAGGCCTCGTAGAGAGGGTCTGGTGGCAGAAGCCATGTGGCAAGAGGAAGGCCAAGGAAAGCCCGGCAAAGCCAGGTCCACAACACAGCTCCCAGGCCCCGCCCAGTCCTGGCCCTGATCTTCCTTCCTGGGGATGCCGTGCCTCCCCGAGGGCCCCAGTAGGCAGTGGTATTTACACAGTGCACAGCGCTTTCTAACTGGGGGCCTGATGCTCCACCAAGGTCAGAGAGCACAGGTGAGTCAAACCAGGACCACTGCCCTGTGGCCAATCCCACCCCCTCACCACTTCCCTGAGGGTCCCATGGGCCTAGTTCCCATTCACCGGCTGCCAGCAGGTGCGGGCACCATAGGGACACGGTGGAGACCCCACACAGTAAGGGATTCGCCCCACCTGGAGGGCAGCTTGGCCTCGCCCAGCTCCAGGGAGGTAGCCTCTGAGCCCTTGGAATGTCCACCTGATGAGGCTGTCCTTGTTTACCTGGGGCCTGGGCCATGCCAGGTAGTCCCACAGTGTGATTTGGGTTGGGGTGGGGTCCTGGGCAGTTTTCAGTTTGACCTTTGGAGGGCTAGAGACTGAGCCCTCATGAGAGACTGAGTCAATCATGTGGTGTCAGCCGCGCCTCTGTGACTGACCTCTAGTAGACACCAAGGCCCGCGAGCTTCCCTGGGGACCGTGCCTCCATGCCTGAGGCCACACATCATCACTGGGAGGATGGAGTGCCACCCACCCCTCCACAGGGAGGGGCTGCCAGGATGCCCTGGGCTCAGAGCTGTCCTGGATGCAGCTGTGTCCCTCCCCCTGGCTGCTTTAGTCTGTAGACTTTTGCTTAATAAACCGTAAGTGAGCATTGCCACTCCCCAGCGTCTGTGGGTCCTTTTGGCTAGTTACTGAATGTGAGAGGGGTCTTAGGGACCCCCCACCTTGCATAGCTCTTCCTGGGGGAGGGGACACACCCATTCAAAGTCCACAAGGTCAGGGCATCCACCTGGAGCTGATCAACTGGTCTCCAGGAGGGGAGGATGTCTGGGCTGAGGGAAAGCAGGGAAGCAGGCACAGTGGGCACGAGGACGGAGGGGCCCCAGCCACCCATTTTGGGGAGGGAGCACTGGCTCTGCCCAGCTCGCAAGGGGCTAGGCAGGCTAGGTGGGGTGGGCTCTAAGCCCTGGGTCCCCTACCAGAATGCAGCCAAGTGGGTGGCCCCGGGCTGGGGCGTGGAAAGGCGGATGGGGCTGTACCTGCCGCGTCTCCTCACACACCAAGGAGAACAGCCAGAGGTAGATGGCACACTCGCACCAGGAGGGCGTGGGCTGGAAGTCCACCATGAGTACATAGGCGAACAGGCAGAGGAAGGCGAAGTAGGAGAGGATGTTCAGGTGGAAGACGACCACGGGCGCGGTGAAGAAGGCGCGGGCGCGGGCCACGGGGCTGCTTACCCCCTGCAGCCTCTTCTCTCTGTGGCCGTCGCAGTGGAGAGGAGACAGTGACTGCCAGGGCCAGGGTCCTGACCTCCACAGGCTTTGGCCACCCCATGATCCCCCGTGCCCCTCAGAGAGATGTGCTTTTAGGGGCAAAAGCACTCAGGGATCCAGGGCCAGAACAGCAGCTCCAGGCGGAGCCAGCACAGCGCAGCCACCAGAGTGGGGCTGGACCCCACGGCCCAGCAAAGTGAGGACACAGGGATGCCCGCTGACACCCTGCCCATGGCCATGACCCTCATGGCTGCAGACAGGGAAGCCCAGCCTGCCCCAAGCCCAGCCTTGGGTGGACCCCAGCTTCAGAGCTCCCGGTGCTCAGTGGACGCTCAGGCCTTAGTGACCCTCCTGTAAATGGGGACAGGCTTTCCTCGCCATCCTCACTGGGGGCAGGGCTGACCACACTCCCCCTGTGGCATGCCCTGATCCCAGGTCCCTATCCCGGGGCCACTGGAACGGGAGCAGAGGCGGCCATCAGTGATACGGCTCTGCCATCCTCAGGACAGCATGGGAGAAGCCAGCACTGCTTTAGGACACCTGAGCCGCTCCTCCCTGTCTCAGTTTCCCACCAGGATTCCTGAGCATTCAGGTACCCATCGTGGCCATCAGGAGAAAGGGAAGGAGGTGGGCAGTGTGGCCTGTGAGTTGCAGAAGGGGCTCAGCCACCTCGCTGGAGTCTTGAATCTGCCCCGACTTCCAGGAGACCCTGAGACTCCATCCAGCCCTCAGTAAACCACAGCAGACCCCACAACGTCCCAGCAAGCCTCTGAGGAGATGCAGGTGGGGACACCAGGCCAGACCAGGTCTTCAACCATGGCCAGCCATGTCCTCCTCCTTCAGAAGGGAAAGCGATTACATCAGACTCTGCATACGGCTCTGCAGCTGCGAGGACAGGGAGGCACTCAGCCGTGGCTCACTGCCCCTACCCTAGACCTGCACTCACTGCCTGAGCCCCAGACTGGCTCAGGTCTGCAGTGCTGGCAGGAGCAGGAGACCATCTTTCCTGGCCTCCCCGACCCCAGGCTGCTGTGGCCGAGGGATGGGCTCACCAGCATCATGCGATCAGCGCTGGGGCTGGGGCAGGGCAGGTGCTTCCAGCACGTGGGGCCCTGCTCCGCTTCCCACCCCCATCTCTATGGCCCCAGGATCAGGCACAATTCTGAGGACACATGACTTCCTCCCAGCGAGGGGATCTGGGGAAGGTCCTGAGCCCCCAGGAGCCCCTCCCACAGCCCCGCAGCCCCGCAGCCCTGCAGCACCTGAAGGAGATGAGGCCGGTGAGGAGCAGCGGGAAGGCCAGCATGCACAGGGTCACACGCCACAGCCCGTTGTCCACACAGAGCTGGCCCCACCACACCTTGGTCAGGAAGGCCTGCGGATGGGGGCAGTCTCAGGATGGTGGTGCCCAGCCCTGTGCCCCAGATGGTGCCCATCAGCTGTCTGCTGAGGACTCGGGGTGCCTAGTGGACAGAGCTGCCTGTAGTCTCACAGCAGAAAGTGGTGAAAACACAGAGCTTGCCCGGGGGCATTTGGGTGCCCAATCCCACCCTTCACATGACCTTGAGCTATGGGACCCCATCTCTGCTGGCTTCTAAGGCCCCGCAGTTGCAGGCTGTCGAGCGCGGGCCCCTCTGAGCTCTGCAGTGGGGGACAGGACCCCTCTGCAGGCCCGGCACAGCCCAGGACACGATGGGAGCTCATGGACTTGGCAATAGCTCGGAGCTCCAAGGAAGCCCAGCATGCGAGGGGCACTTGCTGTGGGCCAGGCCCCGCCGGGGGTGCCAGGGCGATGCTGAGGGCAGCCATGCCCGGGAGCCCCTGTGTCTCCAGGGAGGACACGCCGTGTCCCGCTTATCCCTTCAGGAAGAGAGGGCAGACGCCGTTCCCAGAGCCACCTGGGCTTCTAAAGCAGCCTGCCGCTCCCAGATAGGAATGTCCGTGGGGCGGTGAACTGTGACCTCCGCGGCCACCAGCTCCTGCTTTTGCTTCACATTAGTTTCCCCGTCTGCAAAATGGGAGGCCAGAGCCTGGAGCAGGTGGCCAAGGGGTCAGGCACTGTCCCCGAGCCTCTGAGGGCCCTGAAGCCCGTGTGAGTGTGCGTGCCGACTGCGTGAACCGGAGGCTGTGTCCGCCCTGCAGGCACCACAGGCATCTGTTTCTGGAAGGCGCCCTTGGGAGGTCACCTGGATGCCTCCGTGAGACACAAACTTCATGTCCTTGGCCTCCAGGGCGAGCTGCAGGCAGGTGGTCTTCCCCCAGGCCTCGGACACGCGGATGAGCAGTTTCTGAGCTCTCTCTTCGTCCTTCCGGTAACATTCAGTGAAGACCCCTGGGCGGAGATATAAGAGCCCCGTCAGAGAAGCAGGTCACGATCACTGAGCCCTGGGGCCGAGTCAGAGGGTAACCACTCTGGAAAGCACCACCAGGAAACAGGGAAGGGCACAGGGCAAATGTGGGACTGATGTCTCAAAACACCCGGGCCCGGGGAAGAGGACCCCAGGGAGAGGGCACATAGGGCTGAAACCACCTCTACAAAAATTACAACAGGGAGAAAATTATGACCGGGACAGAGAACTGACCTAACCAACTCCATCTTGCTTCTAACCTCCAAGGTCCATTCCTGGGCACAGGCCACACTAACTTTGAGAGGAACTTCGTTTATAGTTTAACTTCCAAACAAAGATGATAGTAACCCTTTCCCAAAACAAACCCCCTTCTTGCCGGGGACCAGTCTGCCTTTGTAAGACTAACAAAGTAGCCACAAATTAGAAATTACAGTTTAGGAGTCATACAGCCAGAGGCCACAAGATTCCAAACCGCACCAACTCTTCCTAGGAATAACATCACTATCGGAAAACCCAGGATATTTTCAGAGCCTGCGTTCTGATGCACCACTGTTGCCACCCCGACTGCAAATCTGGCCCAACCAGTTCTGTGACCACATCCAGGAACAGCAGACAGCGAGAAGAATCCGCTGTGATTTCACCTCTGGCCCAACCCATCAGTGCTCCCCACTGCCTGGTCCCCTATCCACCAAATTATCCTTAAAAACCCCCAGTCTCGCCAGGTGCAGTGGCTCACGCCTGTAATCCCAGCACTTTGGGAGGCTGAGGTGGGTGGATCACCTGAGGTTAGGAGTTCGAGACCAGCCTGACCAATATGATGAAACCCCGTCTCTACTAAAAAGACAAAATTAGCCAGGCGTGGTGGCATGTGCCTGTAATCCCAGCTACTCAGGAGGCTGAGACAGGAGAATTGCTTGAACCCGGGAGGCAGAGGGTGTGGTGAGCTGAGACTGTGCCATTGCACTCCAGCCTGGGCAACAGAGCCAGACTCTGTCTCAAAAAAAAAAAAAAAAAAAAAAAAGTCTCCAAATTTTCAGGGAGACTGATTTGGGTGATGAAACTCCAGCATCCCATTCAGCTGGCTCTGTGGGAATTGAACTCTTTCTCTATTGCAATCTCACTGTCTTAACAAATGGGCTCTATCTGGGCAGCAGGCAAGAGAGACCCAGTGGGTGGTTATGGGGCCAAGACTCAGGGATGAGGGAGGACCCCAGGGTGAGCACGCAGGGCTGAGACCCAGGGACGAGGACCCCAGGGTGAGGGCGAGCATGGCTGAGACCCAGGGATGGGGACCCCAGTGAGAGCATGCATGACTGAGCCATGGCCTGCAGCCCGTGCCTGGCAGAGCTCACCGATGGCTCTGTGCTCACACTCCTCTGCCAGTGCCAGCATCTCCTCCGAGCTGTCCGTGTCCTCCTCCTCCTTGGACAACTCCTTCAGGATCTTGCTGCAGGCCAAGGCCGCTGCGATGCAGTCCTGGCTCTGGGGACCGGAGGAGCCACCGTGAGACTCTAAAGGGCCTAGCCAGGCTCGACCCAGCCTGGGGAACCCAACACACTGCCCTGGGTGATGAAAACAAGGCCCGGGGACGGTGCGGGCCGCTGGGCAATCACTGTCTGTGACCACATCTACACAGACAATTTAAGCCCCGCTCCAGTCAGTACACAACCTCTGATGGTCCAGGCTCCCGCGTGGCCTGTGGGAGGGGACTGCTTGCCCTGCAAAGCCTAATGGACAGCACGTGCCCAGCGCATGCACCGGCCCCCACCAGAACCAGTGTGAGCTGCAGAGGGCGGCACCACCCGGCCTGTGTGTGTCCAGCAAGACTCGGCCCTGGACATAACCACAGAATGAGTTTTTTTAAGAACTTTTAATTTAAAAATTCCTTTCCTAGGCCAGGCACAGTGGCTCATGCCTATAATCCCAGCACCTTGGGAGGCCGAGGCAGGTGGATCATGAAGTCAGGAGTTTGAGACAGCCTGACCAATATGGTGAAACCCCATCTCTACTAAAAACATAAAAAATTAGCTAGGCGTGGTGGCACATGCATGTTGTTCCATTTACTCAGGAGGCTGAGGCAGGAAAATCGCTTGAACCCAGTAGGCGGAGGTTGCAGTGAGCCAAGGCCATGCCATTGCACTCCATCCTGAGCGACAGAGCGAGACTCCGTCTTTAAAAAAAAAAAAAAAAATTCCTTTCCTGCCTAGAGCTAAGTTCTTTGTTCTCCAACTCCGGGTGCCCCAAGTCCTTCCTGACGTTAGAGATGCCCACACCCCTCCACAGGCCCCGCTGGCACTTGGCCTCAAGCTCTCCAGCCACGCTCCCCAGTTGGCCACTGGCCTATAGCTGTGTCTGCTCAGAAGCCGGTCTTATTACCTGAGCCCAGATGATTCCTGCCAGCTCCCGACGGTTCTGGACGATGGCCCAAATGAGAAGGTCACGGACGGGGTCCATGGTGAAGGTCACATGGCCTGAGGAACGCTTGTAGAGGGACCGGAGGCTCACTCCCTGCACCTGGTAAGCAGTGGACAGTCAGAGCCCCAGCTGGTCCCCACTGGCTCAGAGTCACTGGAGGAACCTGTTAGAGGTGAAAGCCCTAATCCCAGCCCTGACCTTCTCAGGATCTCACTGTCCCTGGAGAACTACAGCCTGAATTTTCAGCAACAGCCTAGATCATTCTTATGCACACTGAAGTTTTTTAAAGCACTGTTCTAGAGACATCTAGAAACATCTAGAAAGTGAAATACCCATCTAACTCCTTTACCAACGTTTGTAGACTCTTGTTTCATGCCAGGCACTTCAAGGTTCCCTAGTCTTATCTGATGGCATAAAAGCCACTTTCAACGAAGTAAACTTCTAGCACAGTGGAGGGTGTTAACAGGCCAGTGACTGTCTTCTCCCTGAGGGAATCTCCTTCAGTGTCTCTGGCAGAGCAGCCACTAGGAAAGATCTGAAGGGTGGGCGACAAGGCTCACACACGAGCAAGGACAGGGCACCTTGCCCAGACCCACCTCCCCTACACGGCTGGGCTTTTCCCCGGACCAGGAAGCACGTCCTCACGTAGCTGGGAAATACTTCCCGGAAGTAGAAAACACATCTCCAAAATCACATACTGTAAAAAACACACCTCAGGGGATCCTAGAGATTTCCTGAAGGTTTTTCATTATAAAGAAATGTGTTTTTCTTCCTAAACCACAGGTACGGATAAGCCTGAGCTTCTGTTTTGGACCTTCCTAAGCATATTCCAACTGAGCGTCCTAAATAAACTCTCTGGACTTAAGAAGCGCAGATTGTTAATGTATAAAACCAAGCCATACCCAGCCTGATGCAGTAGCTCACGCCTGTAATCCCAGCACTTTGGGAAGCCAAGATGGGTGGATCCTAAGGCCAAGAGTTCGAGACCAGCCTGGCCAACATGGTGAAACCCCATCTCTACTAAAAATACAAAAAATTAGCCGGGCATGGTGGTGGGAGCCTGTGATCCCAGCTACTCAGGAGGCTGAGGCAACAGACTCAATGGAACCCAGGAGGCAGAGGTTGCAGTGAGCCGAGATTATGCCATTGCACTCCAGCCTGGGCAATAAGAGCGAAACTTCGTCTCAAAAACAAAAAACAAAAAAACCAAGTCATACCCATGTCTTTCTCAAGAGTGAAGACAGAGCTCACCTGGAACAATGGATCGATTGGAAAACCTGGAGGAAATAGACTATTTTCTAGCAGGAAAAAAAACAAAACCAAATGTGAGCTTAGAGGAGATGGAGAACCTAAACATAAAAATAATCAGAAAATAAACAAGAAAGTTACTAGAACTATTGCCAATTTAAAAAAAAAAAAAGGCACTGGGCCCAGATGGACTCACAGGGGAGTCGACCAAGGTTATAAGAAGCGATTAACTCCAGATGCATAAACTGTCCTGCAGCGGAGAAGGAAAGAAAGCTTCCCAAATGGTTTTTACAAAACTAACATAAAATTGCTATCAAAACCTGACAAATATAGCTCCCCAAATAAAACTGCAATCAAAGGGTTAAGCATTCTGATGCAAACACCCTGAAAATGTTGTCAAGAGAATTCAGTATATTAAACTTGCACTGAGGCCAAGCTGAAATTCAAAACAGGAATAAAAACATGTTTCACTGTCAGAAAATCTGTTAAAATAATTCACCAAATTCATAGGTCAAAGAAGAAAAGCAGCTCAATCCTTTCAAAGGCATCTGATGCTTTGTTTTGTAAAACCTTAATGCATCAGAGATAAATACTCCCAAGAGGCTGGGCGCGGTGGCTCAAGCCTGTAATCCCAGCACTTTGGGAGGCTGAGATGGGCGGATCACGAGGTCAGGAGATTGAGACCATCCTGGCTAACATGGTGAAACTCCGTCTCTACTAAAAAAAAAAATACAAAAAACTAGCCGGGCAAGGTGGCGGGAGCCTGTAGTCCCAGCTACTCAGGAGGCTGAGGCAGGAGAATGGCGTAAACCCGGGAGGCGGAGCTTGCAGTGAGCTGAGATCCAGCCACTGCACTCCAGCCCGGGCGACAGAGCGAGACTCTGTCTCAAAAAAAAAAAAAAATACTCCCAAGAGAAAAACAAATACAAAATCCAGCATCATTCCTGACATTGAGTCACTGCCAGGTTCCCACTGAATAAGGGTACACAGACTAGGGCAGGGTTCTCATTGAATCAGGGTGGAGATTACAGCAGGGTTCCCATTGAATCAGGGTGGAGATTAGGGCAGGGTTCCCATTGAATAAGGGTAGATATTAGAGCAGGGTTCCTATTGAATCAGGGTGGAGATTAGGGCAGGGTTCCCATTGAATCAAGGTGGAGATTACAGCAGGGTTCCCGTTAAATAAGGTTGGAGACTAGAGCAGGGTTCCCATTAAATGAAGGTGAGACTAGAGCAGGGCTCCCATTGAATCAGGATGCAGACTACAGCATCCTCTCTCCTACAGCTGCAGTGCACACTGGGCATCTCACAAAAATACTCTGGAATGTTACTGACCTGACTGTAGGAAAAAACAAGCACATCTACTGGGCAGGAGTGGGATCAGGGCAGGCGGATCATGCTCCCTGCAGAACCTTTTGTACTGTTTGGAACTTTTAGAAAGGGTATGGTATGGACTGAACTGTGTCGCCCTAAAATTCATATGTTGAAGCCCTAACCCCCAATGTGACTACAGCACTTGGAGATAGGGTCTTTAAGAAGGTAATTAAGGTTAAATGAGGCCACATTGTGGGTTCCTAAGTGGATAGGTGTGTTCTCTTTATAAAAAGAGGAGTGAGGCTAGGTGCAGAGGCTCACACCTGCAATCCCAGCACTTTGGGAAGTCAAGACAGAGGATCACTTGAGCCCCGGAGTTTGAGACCAGCCTGGGCCATATAATGAGACCCCATCTCTACAAAACATAAAAAAACAAAAACAAAAACAAATTTTAAAAAACCTGGGCATGGTGGCACGTGCCTATAGTCCCAGCTACTCAAGCAACTGAGGCAGGAAGATTGCTTGAGCCCAGGAGGTGGAAGCTACAGTGAGCCATGATTGTACCACTGCACTACAGCCTGGGTGACAGAGCCAGACCCTGTCTCAAACATAAAAATAGGCAAGTCATGGTGGCTCAAGGGTGTAAATTCCAGCCTTTTGGAGGCTGAGGAGAGCGGATCACTTGAGACCAGGAGTTTGAGACCAGCCTGTCCAAAATGGCAAAACTGTCTCTACAAAAAATTTTAAAAATTAGCCAGGTGTGGTGGTGCACACCTGTAGTCCCAGCTACTTGGGAGGCTGAGGTGGGAGGATTGCTTGAGCCTGGGAGGTTGAGGCTGCAGTGAGCTATGATCACGCCACTGCCCTCCAGCCTGGACGACAGAGTGAGACCCTGTTTCAATAAAATAAAAAATAAATGGCCGGGCGTGGTGGCTCAAGCCTGTAATCCCAGCACTTTGGGAGGCCGGGCAAAAAGGTGGATCCACGAGTCAGGAGTGAGAGACCATCCCTGGCTAACACAATGGAAACCCCGTCTCTACTAAAATACAAAAAATTGGCAGGTGGTGGCCTGTGAAGTCCCAGCTACTTGGGAGGCTAGAGAGGCAGGAGAATGGGCAGGAACCAGAGGAAGCGGAGCTTACAGTATGAGCGAGATCAGCCTGCACTCCAGCCTGAAGTGAAATGAGACTCGCCTCAAAATAAATAAATCATCGTGATAAATAAATAAATAAATAAAATAAATAAATATTTGAAAAAGAAAAGGAAGTGGCACCAGAGACTTCTCTCTCTGTCATGCAAAGACACAGCAAGAGGGCAGCCACGTGCAAGCAGGAAGAGGCCCTGGCCAGAAGCCAGCCCTGCTGGTGCCTTAATCTGGGACTTCGGGCCCCGAGAACTTCCAGAAAATAAACTGGTAGTTTCTGCCCCATCTGTGGAATTTTGTTACAGCAGCCCAAGCAGCCTAAGATAGAGCATGTGTCTTTTCTAATAAAAATAAAAGCTAATTTTAAAAACAGAGAGCTCTAAGAACATGGCAGTATCCCGCGCGGGCAAGGCCAGGTTGGGCCCCGTTACCAGCACGCACATTGAGCTTGATGTGGGACACGGGCAGCAGGAGCCGAGGCCGGTCGCTGTGCCAGGGCCGGGGGTAGAGCGGCTGTGTGAAGTCCCCCAGCAGCTCCCGCAGCACCTGGGCCACATGGTGCATCTGCAGGCGGGGCGCAGCGGGTGCACAAGCCAGGCGCTCGGGTTCCTCCGCCAGCACCTTCTGCAGCTTGCTGTGGAACAGGCAGGAGGGCTCCAGGTTCTCATACAGATAAAGCAAGGTATCCCAGGTGACGAACTCCTTCAGCTGCACCCCGTTCTCCAGGAAGAGCTTCACGAACTCAGGCTTGTTGGAAATGAGGGCAGCCGTCATCATGGGGTGCAGATCTGAAGGCTGAAAGCAAGCATTGTGTGGTGACGAATGCATTTGGTCATCATCCCATGTCATCCTGATCTCAAAGACCCTGGAGATAGGGGCTGCTGTTGCTGGGGAGGATGAAAGCTGCCCGGGTCACCCACCCTCAAGGGAAGGGCTGGGATCCAGACGAGGCGATCCTCGCCTGCCCTTGTTTCGGTGGTGCAATGCACGTGGGCCCAGTGGGCCCCTCCACAGGGCACTCAGGAAGACTTACCTTCCACTGCCACTCATCCGTGAAGATTTCACTGCGGGCAATGTCCACGCGATTCCATGCCACTGCCAATTTCAGCTGGTGGTCCCAGTTCTCGTGGCCAAAGTGGTCTTGGCTCCGGGAGGCTGCAGATGAACAGGTGCACACTGGGCCTTGATCTGGGGCTCAAAGCCATTTCCCTCTAGGGCGACTGACTTATGATGTCAGAGGCAGAGATGTGTCATGAGCCCTTGCCTCTCAACAATTCAAAGTGACAGGTGCAGCACCCAGTGACCTCCTCCCATACACACAGCCTTGCAAAATCATGTTCCATTTCAGAGTCAGAATCAGTGAATCTTGGGGCTTTAGTCATCATGTCCATGCACCCCTATTTCCCCTGCCCTCCTCCTGGCCATGCCCTGGCCCCTGAGCAACAGGTGGGCAGTGAGCAAGAAAAGGGCCTCCCTGTTTTAAGAAGACATAGGTCTCTGGAGGGCAGGCATCTTACACTAACTCATCCAAAACTCAGGACTCAGAAGCCATCGCATTTCCAATCCTGCCTCAATTGCCTGTAAATGTTCAATGGCAACAACCACCTCACTGGTTCTCAGGACAAGTTATTTTGCTCAAGTACTTTCTGTGCTCTCTTTCTGGTTTAACTTTTCAAAACATGGGTTGTTATTTGGGGAAAAAGAAAAAAGAACTTTGACCCTTACCTCACACCATACACAAGAATCAACCTGAAGCGGTTCATAGGCCCAAACATAAAGGCTATGTCTACAAAGCTGCTATCAGAAAACAGAAGAAAATATCTGCAACCTTGGGATGGGCAGAGATCTCTTAGCTATGACACAAAGAACATGAACCATAAAGAAAAACTAATTAAATTGGCTGGGTGCAGTGGCTCATGCCTGTAATCCCAGCATTTTGGGAGGCCAAGGTGGGCGGATCACGAGGTCAGGAGATCCAGACTATCCTGGCTAACATGGCGAAACCCCGTCTTTACTAAAAAAACAAAAAATTAGGTGGGCGTGGTTGTGGGCGCCTGTAGTCCCAGCTACTTGGGAGGCTGAAGCAGAATGGTGTGAACCTGGGAGGTGGAGCTTGCAATGAGCCGAGATTGCACCACTGCACTCTAGCCTGGGCGAAAGAGCGAGACTCCGTCTCAAAAAAATAAACAAATAAATAAATAAAAATAACAATAAAAAAATTTAAGGCTCCTGCTCTTCAAAGACATCTTGAAGAAAATATGAAAGCAAACTACACACCATGAGAAAATATCTGACAAAGGATTTGTATCAGAATATAAAAATAACTCTTACAAATCGAAAATTGGAAGACAAATAATCAAATAAAAATGGACAAGAGAGCTGAAAGACATTTCAGAAGGAAGACAGGCAAATGGCCAAAAAGTCCTTAAAATGATGCTCCACATCAGTAGTCCTCAGGGAAATTTAAGTTCAAACCACAATGAAATGTCTCTTCATGCCCACTAGGATGGCTGCAGCTTAAAAGACTGACAACACCAAGTGTTGACAAGGATGTAGGGTAACGCTCATCCATTGCCAGCAAACAGGAAAAGGAATGCAATCTTTTCAATCTTTTCAGAAAAGTTTGTCAGTTTTTTACAAAGTGAAACATACACTTACCATAAAGGCCAGTAATTCCACTCCTAGATATTGACCCAGGAGAAATGAAGACAAATAGCAGCTTTATTCATAACAGCCCCAAACTGGAAACAACCTATGCCCACCAACAGATGACTGGAAAAACAACCTGTGGTATATTCACACAATAGGACACTCCTTCACAAACAAAAAAGAACGAAGTTCTGACACATGCAACAACATGGATGAATCTCAAAAACAATGCACTGAGCAAAAGAAGCAAGACACGAAAGAATGTATCATGTATGATTTCATTCATGTGAAGTTCTAAAATGGGCAAAACTATTCTAGAGTGACAGAAAGCAGACAGATGACTTCCAGAGCCAGGCTGGAGGGAGGCTTAACTACAAAGGGCCATGAGGGAACATTCAGGGTAAGGGAGATGTCCTGTATGGAGACTGTGGTGTATCACGGTGTCTATGCTTGTTATACAATACATTTAGAATTGGAGGAGCTTATTGTCTCTAAGCTGAACCTTCATAAAGTTGATATTTTAAAATTCATTATGCTTTTAAATTGTGGTAAAATACATGTAGCATAAAATTTACCATCTTAACTTCTTGAGGTTGTTTTGTTTTGTTTTGTTTGAGACAGGGTTTTACTCCGTCCCCCAGGCTGGAGCACAGTGCTGTGATCATATTTATAATCATGAGGCTTATTGCAGCCTCAACATCCTGGGCTCAAGCAATCCTCCCACCTCAGCCTCTTGAGTAACTAAGAGTACAGGTGTGCGCCACTATACCTGGCTAATTTTTAAAATTTTTTGTAGTGACAGAGTTCGCTATGTTGCCTAGGCTGGTCGCAAACTCCTCGGTTCAAGTGATCCTCCCACCTCAGCCTCCCAAAGTGCTGGGATTATAGGCATGAGCCAGCTCACCCAGCCAAATATTTTTAAGTGTACAGTTCACTGGTGGTAAGTACATTAATAATGTTGTGCGGCCGTCATCGCTGTCCTCCATATATCTTTTTATCTTGGAAACTAAAACTCTATCCCCGTTAAACACTAACTCCCCAAGGTCAACTCCCTTCCCCCAGACCTTGGCACCCACCATTCTACTTTCTGTCTCCATGAATTTGACTACTCCAGGGACCTCATGTAAGTGGAATCATATAGTATCTTTTGTGACTGGCTTATTTCACTTAGCATAATGTCTTCAAGGTTCATCCATGTTGTATCATGTGTCAGAATTTCCTTCCTTTTTAAGGCTCAGTAATATTCCATTTAGGTATAGACCATATTTTGCTTATCTATTCTTCTGTCGATGGACACTTGGGCCTCTTCCACTTTTTAGCTATTGCGGATAATACAGCTATGAACATGAGTGTACAAATATCTCTTCCAGACCCTACTTTAAATTTGGGGGTGGGGAGTGGCATATATATCTAGAAGTGAAATAGCTGGATCATATAGGAATTGTATTTTTAAATTTTAAGGAACTGTCATCCTGTTTTCCATGACAGCTGCACCATGTTACATATCCACCAGCAGTGCACAAGGGTTCCAGTTTCTCCACACACTGGCCAACATTTGTGATTTTCTGTTCTCTTTTATAGTAGCTATCCTAATGTGTTTGAAATGATATCTCTTAGTTTTGATCTGCATTTCTCTAATGATTAGTGATGCTGAGCATCTTTTCATGTGCTTATTGGCCATTTGTACATCTTCTTTAAAGAAATGTCTATTCAAGTCCTTTGCCCATTTTTGAATTGTGTTGGGGTTTTTTTATTGTTGAGTTATAGGAGTTCTCTATATATTCTGGATACCAATCCCTTACCATATGTATGATTTGCAAATATTTTCTCCCATTCCATGGGTTGCGTTTTTACTCTGTTGATAATATCTTTTGATGAACAAAATTTTTAATTTTCATAAAGCCCAATTTATCTATATTTTCTTTTGCTTCCTGTGCCTTAGGTGTCATAGCCAAGAAACCACTGCCAAATTCTTTGTCATGAAGTTTTTGTCCTGTGCTTTCTTCTAAGAGTTTAGGTCTTATATTTAGAAGTCCTTGACCTACTTTGACTTAATTTTTGTATATGGTGTTAGGTAAGGGTCTAACTTGATTCTTTGGCATGCGAATATCCAGTTTATCCAGCATCATTTGTTGAAAAGACTATCCCTCTCCTCACTGAATGATTTCTGCATTCGTGTCAAATATCATCTGACCATATATGTGAGGGTTTATTTTTGGGCTAAGTATTCTGTTCCACTGTTCTCCACATCTTTTTGGGGTTTTTTTGAGACAGGGTCTCACTCTGTTGCCCAGGCTGGAGTGCAGTGGTGCAATCATAGCTCACTGCAGCCCCAACCTTCTGAACTCAAGTGATCCTCTCCCCTCAACCTCCCACATTGCTGGGATTACAAGCATGAATCGCCATGCCCAGCTTTTATATTTTTTATAGAGACAGGGTTTCACCATGTTGCCCAGGCTGGTCCCAAACGCCTAAGCCCAAGCAATCAGCCCACTTTGGCCTCCCAAAGTACTGGGATTACAGGCATGAGCCACCACACCCAGTCCTCTATGTCTTTCTTTACACCATTGCCGGACAGTTTTGATTACTATAGCTTTGTAGTGAGTTTGGAAATCAGAAAGTGTGAGTCTTCCAGCTTTGTTCTTCCCTTTCAAAATTATTTTGGCTGTTTGGGATCCCTTTAGACTCCACATGAATTCTAGGATGAGCTTTTCTATTTTTGCAAAAAAAAAAAAAAAAAAAAAAAAATCACTGGGGTTTTGATAGGAATTGCATTGGACCTGTAGATTGCTTTAAGTAGTATTGACATCTTAACAATATTAAGGCTTCCAATTCATGAACATGGGATGTCTTTCCATTTGTTTATGTCTTTCGTTTCTTTCAGCAGTGTTTTACAGTTTTCATTGTACAAGTCTTTCATCCCCTTGGTTTAATTAATTCCTCAGTATTTTTTTTCTTTTTGATGCTACTCTAAATAGAATTTAATAATTTCCTTTTCTGAGTATTCATTTTTAGTGTATAGAAATGCAGCAGATTTTTGTGTGTTGATTTTGTGTCCTGCTACTTCGCTTAATTCATTTATTAGATCAGGGGTTTGTTGTGGAATCTTTACAGTTTTCTGCATAGAAAATTGATATGGTTAGGCTCTGTGTCCCCACCCAAATCTCATCTTGAATTATAATCCCTATGATCCCCATGTGTCAAGGAAGAGACAAAGTGGAGGTAGTTGGATCACGGGGACATTTTCCCCTATGCTGTTCTCATAATACTAAGTTCTCATGAGATCTGATGATTTTAGAAGGGGCTCTTCTTTCTTCATTTGGCACCTCTCTTTCCTGTCACCTTGTGAAGACAGTGCCTTGCATCCCCTTCATCTTCCACCATGATTGTAAGTTTTCTGAGGCCTTCTCAGCCATGCTGAACTGTGAGTCAATTTAACCTCTTTCCGTTATAAATTACACAGTCTTGGGCAGTTCTTTATAGCAGTGTGAAAATGGACAAATACGAAAATCATATCATCTGTGAACATAAATAATTTTACTTTTTCCTTCCCAATGTATAAGTTTTTTTTTTTTTTTTTTGGTCTGATTGCTCTGGCTTGAACTTCCAATGCAATGTTGAATAGAAGTGGTGAAAGTATGCATCCTTCCCTTATTTCTATCTTGGAGAAAAAGATTTTATTTGTTCTTATTTTTCTAATTACTTAAGTTGTAAAGTTAGGTTGTTGGTTTAAGATCTTATTTCTTTTTTCGTTTTTTTGTTTTTGAGAAGGAGTCTTGCTCTGTCGCCCAGGTTAGACTGCAGTGGCGCAATCTTGGCTCACTGCAAGCTCCGCCTCCCAGGTTCACGCCATTCTCCTGCCTTAGCCTCCCGAGTTGCTGGGACTACAGGCGCCCGCCACCACACCCAGCTAATTTTTTGTAATTTTAGTAGAGACGGGGTTTCACCATGTTAACCAGGATGGTCTCGATCTCTTGACCTCGTGATCTGCCCTCCTCGGCCTCCCAAAGTGCTGGGATTACAGGCATGAGCCACCGTGCCTGGCCTAAGATCTTATTTTTTAATGTAAGCATTTATAGCTATAAATTTCTCCATTAGCACTGCTTTTGCTACGTCCCATAAGCTTTGATACGTTGTGCTTTTGTTTTCATTGGTTTCTTGATTTCCCTTTTGAATTCTTCTTTGATCCATTGGCTGTTTAAGGTAGTGTTTAGTTTCCACAACTTCGTGAATTTTCCACTTTTACATCCATTATTGATTCCTAACTTCATCTTGTTGTCAGAGAAGATACTTTGTATAATATCTACCTTAAATCTATTGAGAGATAAATTAAGACCTAATTTGTGATCTAATACGTAGTCTATCATCTCGCTGTGGGTGTGAGGTTTTATGCACATCAAGTGCTTGATAAGGGGAGTCTCAAATCAACACAGAAACAAGATGAAAGTCTGGCCTTTATCACAAAAGTTCCCTGCTGATCCCAGCCTGGGCCCACTCTGCTGAGCCCTTCAGAATCAGCCTGGGGCCTCTGACCCTGGAGGGTGAGAAGCCCAGCATCGGGCAGGAGGAGCACGTATAAAACCAAGGCTTCCCAGTGTCAGGGATGTCCTGGCCATGTTGAATCCAGCTAGGTAAGACAAGGAGGCATGAGCCTTCTCACCTGTGGCATAAGAAAAGGACAGCGATGTTTGTGGCCTGGAGAATGGGCCAGGCTAAGCAACAGAAGTTACACAGAGAGCCACTGCAGCTCGAGTACATCACACCATTCCTGAGGCCCTGCTCTGCCTCTACACTCTCCTGCATCAGAGGTAGAGGAGCTAAAGTAGCCAGCAAGCAGGAAAGGCAACTTCCGCACTCTTCCTTTCCACCCTGAAGTTTTGTGAGAAATTATGACTATTACAAAGGTATAAATGACAGCGGCTGCACTCGGATTCCAGTAAAAATAAAGGAACTCATACCTCTAACATCAGGTGACAGGCAGGCGCCCACCTGCCCATCGCCAGCTGCCCTCTGGTCAGGGTTTCTGACCAAGGAGGAATATTCTGGTTCCCAGAATCATGGCACTTCGAGACTAGAACTTAGCATCGTCAGAGCCCACGTTCTGGCCTCCACCCCATTCCCCCCATGTTCCCTGACCCTCACCTTTCAGCAAGGCCTGCAGGATGGCCACATCCACATCCTGCTGACCATCCTTGCCTTCCCGGAAGACAGTCAGCAGCTGCCGCCTCCGGACAATATCTTGGATCTGCAACAAGCATTTTCCAAGTGAGACACACAGTGACCCCTGAACCCCTGCCTCCTCCAAGACACACAGAATTGAGGCCCCAGACACAGCCAGAGCCCGGGGTCCTGCCTGCCCTTGTGGTCAGGACACCACCACATCTCCTCTTGCCTTAGACGGTGTGGATGAAGATTCATGGGGACCAAATACAACACGTTTGTGAGAGTCCGTTGGGTGGAAGACACAATCCAAGAGCAACGGATCTTCATCCTGATGCTAGTGCAGCTTCATGCGAGGCTGCTCCTCCCGGCCCTCCTGCTAAGCCCGGGCCACTCCTCACCACCTGCCTACCTGCCTATCTATCTGTCCATTTATCTATCTATCTATCTATCTGTCAATTGATTTATCTGTCAATCAATCAATCTATCTATCCATCTATGCATCTATCTATCTACCTAATCTTATCCATCTATCCATCTATGCATCTATCCATCTATCTATATTATCTATCTATCCATCCATGTATATATCTACCCATCCGTGTGTGTTTCATCTATGTATGTATGTATGTATCTATCTATACACCTATCCATGTATCCATCTATCCATCCACATGTATCTATCTATCGTCTAGCTATCCATCCATCTATATACACACCCACCTACCAACCATTTATCCATCCACTTATCTACCTCCCACTCACTATCTATCATCTATCTATCTATCTATGTATTTATCAATTCATCCTTTTTTTTTTTTTTTTTTTGAGACAGAGTTTTTGCTCTGCCACTCAGGCTGGAGTGCAGTGGCACGATCTTGGCTCTCTGCAACCTCCACCTCCTGTCTTCAAGCAATTCTCCCGCCTCAGACTCCCAAGTAGCTGGGATTACAGGCACCCACCACCAGGCCTGGATAATTTTTGTATTTTTAGTACAGACATGGTTTCACCATGTTGGCCAGGCTGGTCTCGAACTCCTGACCTCAAGTGATCCACCCACCTCAGCTTCCGAAAGTGCTGGGATTACAAGTGTCAGCCACTGTGCCCAGCCCATCCATTTTATCATCTGTCTGTCTGTCTACCTATCTATCCATCCATCCATCTACCTATCATCTAGCTACCCATCTATCCATCCATCCATCCACATGCCCACCCACCCACCTACCATCCATCCATCCATCCATCTATCCATCCATCTTTCCATCCATCCATCCACACACCCACCCATCATCCATCTATCTACCACCCACCCACTATTCATCCATCCATCCATCCATCATGGTGTCCCTAGCAGGTATGTCTGCTACAGTTATTCCTCCTTGAAGCACCTTCCCCCTGTGTCCAGGGCAGGCAACTCCACAAACGCATCTTCCCATGGCTCCCACTGCTCCCAAGGCTGGCCACGCCTGGCCTCTTCTGCTTCTCTCCTCGTCCCCAGCCTGGCCTCATTGCTTCCACACAGACTCTGCCCTCACCTGGAGGGCTCCTCACACTCCACCTCCATGCCTAAGACCCCAACGGTGCCCCATCCCTGGGGGTCCAGCTTTCGTGACAACTCCAAAACACATCCTGGACTCCCTGGCGAACTCCACCCTCATCCAGCAGCCAAAGGTCTCCTGGCTTTCAGCCCCCGTCCTCACATGGCAAAACAGCTCCCAGCGTCTGAGCCCATAAAAGTCTCCAGCCTTCAGCCCACCCTGTCCTCATACGGTCAAGCAGCTCCCAGCGTCCGAGCCCATACGGACACCGGGGCCTGTTTCCTCGTCTGAGTGGAGCACTCAGTACCCCTACTTGATAGATGAGAAAGGCGAGGCTGAGCAAGGGTGGACAACTTCCTGGCCACAGCTGTCAGACCTTGCAGGGAGGCCCCAGGGCCCCTCTGACGGGGCCGCCCACCAGCGGCAGCACTCACTCCAGGATGGCTCTGCAACTCCTCCAGTGTGTAGACGGACACTCCCAGAAGGCGTGTTAAGGGAGCGCGCTGACCCCAGCTGTGTGGCTCAGCCTCTCCCCACTGAGCAGGAGCGTCAGTGAAAAGCCGAGACCCTGCTGAGGCCTGACGGCTCCGTGTGAAAGCACCACTTTCAGGGCCTTGGCTTGGCTATGGAGAGCGCATTAAAAATAAGCACCTTTCAACAACAGCTGATTAAACTCAGTTCTGAAAATTGCCTGAATAATTTATCAACCGGCAGAGAAAGGGCTCCAGGGCCTGCCTGACAAGTCCCAGTGGCACTGGGAAGGAAGGAAAGCCGCCCTGACGTTGGGAGCTGAGCGGCCGCTCACAGCCGGACCGTGATGCTTTCACAGACTGATCTGACGCTTGCGGCTACATCATGTTATTCTCCTGCCGGGCAAACACGCTCTCAGAAGACATCCGTGCAGAACGAGGTCACTCTGAGACCATCACAAACCACAGAAGAAAACAAGGTCGCTGTGCCACCCACAAACCACCAGTCATGGAAACTGCTTCTAGATGGGCCAACGGGGCCAAGACCTCCACCCAGCCCTTCCGATACCCGTGGTTCCTGAGGGTGCACGTTTTTAATCCATTCTCCACAGGCCCAATCTGGCCAAATACACGTGTCCCTGTGGCCTGCAGCTAGGGGCCACCACTGCTCACAGAGCCCAAATTAAACACAGCGGGAGCCGTGGAAAGTGCATGTCAGCCACTCAGAACCTGGGGATGTCCAGGCTCTGCAGGAAAGACACAGACTGAGGGCTCTGCCGGCCCCGGCTTGCTGGGAAACAGGATGAAAAGGCCCCAGTGCCAGCCCCCGCCAAGAATCCTCCAGGGACTGAGTCAGATGACCCTGGAACCAGCAGGTACAGAGAGGGGAGGGACTCTCCACTGGAGCCCGCCCCCCTGGTCAAGGGCTTTGTGAGGTGGTCAGGGCTGACCAACCACGGCCCTTCACAACTAACCCCCTCTGGAGGCTGGGGTCATGGCAGGGGCCACCCAAAATCTACCCCTGGACTGGGGGCAATGGCCCCTCCTGAGGCCACTCTACGTGCCTCCATTAACTCACCCATGAGGCTATGAGCTGGACTGACCCTGCGACCCACAGCCATTACTCAGCAGCTGCCCTGCTGCCCAACTCGGCTGAGGCCTCCCCAACGCCTGCCTCCCACCCCTCCAATCCAGCAGACTCTTTTCACAGCACCATGAGCCCGGCAGTGTTCCCAGCCCGCCCTGCTGTGCTGCCGGTGAGGTTCACACCCTCCTTTCACGTGCTGTCCCGGGATCTGACCTCCGGAACCCAGCCAGGAGGCTTGCCACCTGCGCCCTGCCCTCTGCAAATCGCTCTGGCACCCGCTCAGACCCGGTGGGTTCTCCGCATCGATCCGTGAGTCCTGGTGCTGCCCACCAGGCTGACGGTGTCTCTGTGAAGCAGCCACATGCCGGTGACCATCGTGCCCGTCAGCCTCACCTTTTTGGTCCACTCGACAATCCTGCTTTCCGTGAAGGTCTCAAACATCTCTTGGAAGAACACGCTCAGTTTCTGCTGGATCAGGGAGACAGTGATGTCCGAGACAGGCCGGTTGGCCACCTGGGCAATGACGTCGGCCACGCGGCCCGAGCCCTCCACAACTACGCAAGGGGTGCCGTTGGTGGTGGCGTTGTAGATGGTCTGCAAGGCAGGCGGGGGCATGAGCCCGGGACTGGGTCCTCACCTCGCTCCAACGCTTTCTGAATGGAGAATTCTCCAAGGCCAGCTAAGGGAAGGGCTGGGCTAACACTACTCCAGGATCCACTGAAAGCATTTATCAGTTTGGTGGCATCCCCTGCTCTGGGGGAAGAGGGAGCTGCCCCAACACACTGGGGGCTGCACACCTGGCGCCTCTCAGGCCTCAGCACCAGCAGAATCAAAGGCTCTCAGCATTTTTGCCTATGGACCTGCAGACGTGAGGGCCTCGCAGCAAAGGGGACGCTGCATGGACCTGGAGTTACCAACCTCATAAAAGCCCACAGTAAGAGCAGGGCAATGAGGAGGGCCCCCGGGCTCCAGGGGGTGCTGGACTTCGGGAAGGGACTGGCCACAAGGCCGTCTGGCAGAAAGGACCCTGCCATGTGTGTGAGCATCCGCCTGGGGTAAGGAGGCGGGTGTAGCCGCCCCAGCAGGAGAGCGTGAAGGGTACTTGGCATGCGTAGGGAGTGAGGACCCAGTGCTCTATGGATTCCTGTCCAGCCTTAAGCCCCCAAGGCTCTGTTTTGACCTCCTGCAATCATGAAACATAAATGGGACACTGCCTATGATTCCATCCTTCACAAAAGCCCACACTCTTGGTCCAGATCCGCAGGCTATATGTCCTCATACGTTCCTACAGCAGGTGAGGTCGCCTCGCACCCTGCACATCACAAAGCGGTTAGGATTCGGGTCAGGAAGGAAGGCCAGCAGAGCAGCGCATTCAGGCCGCATGCCAAATCCGCAGTCACACAGCTGCTGGCACCACAGACCTGGGATGGGGGCTGTGGCCCTGTACTTTGAAAAATGCTTCCTTTGCCGGGCGCGGTGGCTCACGCCTGTAATCCCAGCACTTTGGGAGGCCGAGGCGGGTGGATCACGAGGTCGGGAGATCGAGACCATCCTGGCTAACACGGTGAAACCCCGTCTCTACTAAAAATACAAAAAATTAGCCGGGCGTGGTGGCGGCACCTGTAGTCCCAGCTACTCGGAGGCTGAGGCAGGAGAATGGCGTAAACCCAGGAGGCGGAGCTTGCAGTGAGCCCAGACCGCGCCACTGCACTCCAGCCTGGGTGACAAAGCGAGACTCCGCCTCAAAAAAAAAAAAGAAAAGAAAAATGCTTCCTGGAGGAATCTTGGGGGCAGAGCTGCAGAAACTCCCCAGCCTCCCCGGCAGGTCCCGGGAGCAGAGGCTCCCCACTCGCTCCAGGCCCTGGGACCCCATCCTTTCCTTCCATGCCGGTCAATGGCCTGGTCACAGCCAAGCCCAGCTTCCTCCCCCAGGCACCTTCCTCCGACCCGTCCTCCGCCCACCCGGAAGCAGCCCTGTCACAGGACAGACGCTCTTTCTCGTCTCCTGGTGGGCAAGCTCATCGCTCTCTCTTGCCAACAGTCTTGAGTGCTGAGACAAGCACCTCTGGACAGTCATCTGCCTGCAGTGGGACGGGCCTACACCTACCCCCTCCCACCCAGCCATGCTCACCTGCAACGTGCCCGGGCCGCCCTCCAGCACCACACACACGATGGGGATCTTGATGGCCACACCTAGAAAAAGCACAGAGCCGAGTAAGGGCCACACCTAAACAAAGCACAGAGCCCAGTGAGGGGACAGAGGTGGGTGGGGGGCAAGACCCTGCACTGGGGCACTCTCCCCTGCCCCCTGCCAGCTCCAGCCTAACCACACACTGAAGCACCTGCTGGGAGACCTCTAGCCAGTGCTGAGTTGCCGTTGAAGGTCAAAGCTCCACGTTACCAGGGGACCCACCTGTTCCACATCGATGAGCAGACTCGAGAGCCCCCTGCCGCCCACACCTCCCCCGCTCGCTTGCATCCCATCCACCCCCTCTTGCTTTCTTGGGAGGGAGGGAAGGAGGGAGGGAGGGACAATCAGAGCTGACGCCCCAAGCAGGTGGGCATAACCTGTCACGTGTAGGTGGGAGTAGAACACGACATGTCCATCCTTTGTCCCTCTGCCCGGCCCCACCCTGAACTTCATCCAGCCCAACAGCAGGAGAGCCTGAGAAGGACTTAGCAACCCTTTTCCCCAGGCAGCCAACTCTGTCTATGAGACCCCACGGGCCCATCGCCTTCACACACTCACCCACACATCCCACCCTGGGTGTCCTAGTCAAGCAGGGTTCTCAAAGCGGGGTCCCTGAACCTCAACATCACCCCCACCAGGGAACGTGCTCCTAATGCAAGTTCTCAGCCCACCTGGAGCTGCTGAGTTGGACCCTGGGGCCGGGGCCCACGCACTGGTGAGGAGCCCTCCAGGGGAGTCTGCTGCACAAGGAAGCTTGCAGGGGACCCCTGCCCACCGGGGCACAGGCCAGACACCTCCCATTCACCATCTCCTCTTTGAGTCCTCCTCGAGTGACGGGCAAAACCCCACACTTGACCTCCCGACATCCTCAAACCCATCCCATCCCACCTATGAGGAAAAAGGTGTCAAATCCTAAGTTTTGACTATTGTACATTCTGATTTCTGGACCTGAGACCAGACCATGGTCACGGTTTAAAATAATTGTAGGGCCAGGCACAGTGGTTCAAGCTTTGTAATCCCAGCACTTTGGGAAGGTGGTGGGAGGATCCCTTGAGCCCAGAAGTTTGAGGCTACAGTGAGCTGAGATCACACCACTGCACTCCAGACACTGTCTCAAAAAAAAAAAAAAAAAAAAAAGTAGGCTGGCCTATTACCTGTGAGCACACAGGTGAGCTGCCAGCCCCCCCGACCGCCCTCCCACTGGCTGAAACGGGCAAGAGAAGATGACCCTCCTGGAACAAAGTATAAAGAGACATGGGATAGAAACCCAGGTGTGTTCTGAGGACGCTCCAAGCGCCACCAACATCCTGGTTGTGACCAGCTGTACCTGACACTCTGACCAGCCCCCTGTGCTGTCTGCTGAGCGCCACGAACGTCCTGGTCGTTTCCAGCTGTACCTGACACTCTGACCGGCCCACTGTGCTGTCTGCCGAGTACCATACCTGTTGAATGTCCTGGTCGTTTCCAGCTGTACCTGACACTCTGACCGGCCCACTGTGCTGTCTGCCCGAGCACTCTTGAAAGCAAGCTCCCCTACCTCCTCTTTCCTTGGTCTGCTCCGATATGAACTTCTCCAGCCTGGTCCTCAGAGGAATCTCCACCCCATACTGGCCGTGGGTCCCGTCGTCCACGAGGATGAAGTGAGAGTGGTTGCTGTCTAGGCAGGTCAGGTTCCCTTGGCCGTCCTCATCCAGTATGTACTCAGCAGGGAAGCTGCCCTGGAATGGCCAGGAAGCGTCAGACACAGCTTCTGGAAAGCTCTGCCTCTCTAACGTGAGCAGGCTGAACACCAGCCCCCAGAGAGACCAGGTCCCAGTCTCTGGAATCTGTGGATGTGGCCTTATTGGAGAAAGTGACTTTGCAGATGTGATCGAAACATGAGAAGATTAACCAGGATGATCTGAGTGGGCCCAAAATACCATCACAGGTGTCCTTACAGGAGAGAGGTGGTGGGAGACACACATAGGAGAGGAGGACACGGGACCACAGAGGCAGGGATGAGCGACACAGCCACAAGTGGAGAAAGCCAGAGCCCCCAGGAGTGGAGAAGGCAGGGAAACAGACCCTTCTCCCAGGCCTCAGGAGGGGTGTGACCCTCACTTCAGAGTTCTGTCCTCCAGACACGTGAGAGACCACAATGCTGCCGTTTCAGGCTTGTGGCCATTTGTTACAGCAGCCACAGGAAACAGATACAGGTCTGGGGTGAGGAAGTGGGGTGCTGCTGTAACAAGCACCTAAAAATGTGGAAGTGGCATTGAAACTGACAATGGGGAGAAGATGGCAGGATTTTGAAGCACCATGAATAGAAAACGTCTCAATGTCCTTGAAGAGAATATTGGTGGGAATGCGGTGTTAAAAGCCTTGCAGAGACGGGCACAGTGGCTCACGCCTCTAATCCCAGCACTTTGGGAGGCCGAGGTGGGAGGATCACCTGAGCCCCAGTTCGAGACCAGCCTGGACAACATGGCAGATCTCATGTCTACAAAAATAAAAAAAATTAGCCGGGCATGGTGGCGCACACCTGTAGTCCCAGCTACTTGGGAGGCTGAGGTGGGAAGATCACTTGAGCCCAGGGGCTCAAGGCTGAGGATCACACCAACGCACCCCAGCCTGGGCAACAGTGAGACCCCGTCTCAGAAAAAAAACAACTTGCAGTAAGGGCTCCAAAGGAAGCAAGGAGCAGGGCAGGGAGGGTTTTGTTACCTTAGAGCAGGGGTCCCCACCCCCTGGGCCATGGACTGGTAATGGTCGGTGGCCTGTGAGGAGCTGGGCTGCACAGCAGGAGGTGGGTGGCGAGTGAATGAGCGAAGCTTCATCCCTATTTGCAGCCGCTCCCTATCGTGTGTGTGACTGCCCGAGCTCCACCTCCTGTCAGATCCGCGGCACTAGATTCTCATGGGAATACTAACCTTGCTGTGAACTGTGCGTGCAAGGGACCTAGGCTGTGTGTCCCTAAGAAAAGCTAATGCCTGATGATCTGTCACTGTCCCCCATCACCCCCAGATGATGGGACCATCTAGCTGCAGGAAAACAAGCTCAGGACTCCCACTGATCCTACATGATGGTGAGTTGTATGATTACTTCATTATATATTACAATGTAATAATAGAAATAAAGTGCACAATAAATGTAACATGCTTGAATCATCCCCAAACCAACCACTCACCACCCCGCCCCCATCTGTGCAAAAATTGTCTTCCATGAAACCAGTCCCTGGTGTCAAAAAGGTTGGGGACTGCTGCCTTAGAAAATACATACATGGGCCAGACACAGTGGCTCACACCTGGAATCCCAGCACTTTGGAGGCTGAGGCAGGCAGATCACAAGGTCAGGAGTTCAAGATCAGCCTGGCCAACATGGTGAAATCCTGTCTCTAGTAAAAAAACAAAAATTAGCTGGGCGTGGTGGTGGGTGCCTGTAGTCCCAGCTACTCGGGAGGCTGAGGCAGGAGAATCGCTTGAACCCGGGAGGCAGAGGTTGCAGTGGGCTGAGATCGTGCCACTGCACTCCAGCCTGGGCGACAGAGAGACTCTGTCTCAAAAAAAAAAAAAAAAAAGAGAGAGGGCCAAGGGTGTGCCTGCACAACCCCTGCTAGTGACGAAGAGACTAGGCAAGGAGACTACGATTCACTCAACCATCTCAGAAGACAGGAGTGGAGACGGCATCACAGGAAAGGTCATCAGAGCCCTTTTTGTCTACTGGCAGAAATTCCTATGGCATTCAAAGGAGGCACATAAAGTTTTCACAAATGTTACATTAACAACGCTGCGAATTTGGACTGAAAGGGACAGAGGTGGGATAAAATGAAAGGTTGTCAGACTCCTTAAAATCTTCAAGCAGGAAATAACCTATAACCTTCAGGGAAAAGGATCGTGCTGAAGGCAGAGCTGTGGACACAGAGCAGGGTGGGGGGTGCCCAAGCCACAGAGGGGTCTCCCCAGTCTCACCACCTAGTGCGTTCCCCCTGCTGGGTTTTGGAATTGCTTGGGCAGGTGATGCCTTCGTTCCTCCCGTGTTCCCCCTTTGGGAAGGAGAGTGTCTACAGCTGTGATGCTATACCTGCCCTTCCCTGCTGTTCCCTTGTATTTTGGAGACAGGTGACTTGTTGTCTCCTCTCACAGGTGCACATATGAAGAGAAAATCTGCTCCAGGATGGATCAGACCCATAGTCTTCAGCATCCCTGACTTAAATGATGACATTTGGGACTTTTGAGCTGATATTTTTGTTTGTTTTGTTTTGTTTTGCTTGAGATGGAGTCTCGCTCTGTCATCCAGGCTGGAGTGCAGTGGCACAATCTTGGCTCGCTGCAACCTCCGCCTCCCGGGTTCAAGCGATCCTCCTGCCTCGGCCTCCCAGTAGCTGGGATTACAGGCGCCCACCACCATGCCTGGCTAATTTTTTGTTGAGACGGGGTTTCTCCATGTTGGCCAGGCTGGTCTCGAGCTCCTGTCCTCAGGTGATCTGCCTGCCTTCGCCTCCCAAAGTGCTGGGATGACAGGTGTGAGCCACCGTGCCCGGCCGAGCTCATGATATTTACATGAGATTCTGATCTTGGAGTTTCTGCTGTAACGGGTTGGTAGTTGGAGGGGATCATTTGGTTTGGTTTGGACAGAGTCTTGCTCTATCAGCCCGGCTGGAGCGCAGTGGCATGATCTTGGCTCACTGCAACCTCCGGCTCCTGGGTTCAAGCAATTCTCCTGCCTCAGCTGGGATTACAGGTGCCTGCCGCTATGCCCAGCTAATTTTTGTATTTTTAGTAAAGACAGCATTTCACCATGTTGGCCAAGCTGGTCTTGAAGTCTCATCCTCAAGTGATCCGCCCACCTCAGCCTCCCAAAGTGCTGGGATGACAGGCGTGAGCCCCCACGCCCGGCCAGGATCTGGCAATGGGGTGAACGTATTTTGCATGTGGAGTGGACAGGAGTCTGAGGCCAGAGGGAGGACCGCAGTTAGCTGAATCACGGTCACCCAAACACATCAAGGCCTGCTCATGGACCCGGTAAGTGCTGCTCCTCATTTCCCTGTTTGGAAAAGCATCTTTGCAGATGTCAGTTAAAGATCTTGATATGAAGGCATCACCCTAGATGACCCCAGTGGGACCTCAACACCATCACAAATGTTCTTATGGGAGACATGGGGAGATTTCACACAGGCACACAGAGAAGGCCACGGGATGCGGAGGCAGAGACTGGAGGGAGGCGGCCACCAGCCAGAGGATGCCCATCAGCACCCAGACGCTGGAGGCAGCGGGAATACTCTTCCCCAGGCCCTGGAGGGAGGTGGCCCCGCCGACATCGATGGCTGGATGATGGCCAAGCGACGCGGATTCCAGATCTGATAGACTAAGTTTCTGCTGCTGTAAGCCGCCAGGTTTGTGAGCCCGGGTTACAGCAACCCTGGGAGACAGATCCAAGGCAGGGTGGCAGCGGGGCTGGGACACCCACCCTCCGCCATCCACAGAGAGGGAGTGCGGCTAAGTGGAAGCAGCCACAGTCCCATTCCTCCAACACCACCAGCAACGGTGGTGTCACGGGAAGTCGTCTGAACTCAGCGTGGGGAGGAAAGTAAGGAGTGACCTGCGACATCACCCAGCCACTCCTGGCTTCAGTTTTTCAATTCATAAAAAGAGCAAGCAAAGCCAAACAGCCGGTCCAGTCAGACCCCACCAGACACATTCATGATTCTGACGTAAAAGGAAGGTGGAGGCCGAGCTGCAGCTGGCCAGGGCTTGCTGGGCCCTCGTGGGCATCTGGGAGTGTCCCCCGCCCCCGGGAATGGACACACAGTGTCTGTGATGTTGCCAGAGGAGTAAATCACCCCTCGGGGTGACGAGGGAACCTGCTCAGTGAGTCACAGGCCAGTGTTTGTGGGCTTTCCTGACCACACGGATTCAGGGGCACACACGCATTATGCCAAAGTTAGTGTGTCCTTAGAAAATCTGGTTGAATGACTCATTATCTGTCCCAATTCAAGGCTCTGGATTAAAGCAACTGCTTCTCCTGTGGCCAGTTAACCAGAGGCAGGAGTGCTCCATCCTCAACCTTGACAGAGAAGCTGGGGGTGGGTCCTGGCTGCCGGGGACCGCAGCACGGTGGGATTCCTGGATGCAGGAGACTTCTGAGTGCAGGGACTCAAAGCGCTAAAAGCTCCAGTTCGGGGTCAGATCACCCTGGCTCAGCCCTGCCAAGCTGCCCGCCGGCCACACTCCCTCCCTCTGCTGTTAGCGGAGCCCTCACAGCCAGTGACTCTCATGTGGATCCCTCTTACAACCTTGAGGGAGATACCAGAGTCCAGCCAAGTTAGCCATTCATCCAGGTCACCTGTGTCAGGGACCGGGCCAGGAGTTGCGCCCGATCTCCTGAGTGCGCCCGCTGTCCCTGCACACCCCACCTGCTCCCTACAGCGCCCCATCAGACGTCACCCACACCCCGGCCCCTGCACACTCCACCTGCCCCCTACAGCACCCGGTCACACGTCACCCACACCCCTGGTCCTAGGCTCCCCTCCCTAGGGGGCCGCGCTCACCGTGGGATGGATCAGGCCCTCGCGGCGGTGGACGGTGCCCCAGGTGGCGACTCCAATGGTGATGACCTCACCTTCCTTGTAGCTGCTGCTCAGGCTGAAGTCCCGCACCGCCTCCCCCACCTGCTTCATGACGCCGGCGTGGGAGCCCCCCGTGATGATCCAGGCCCCTGGGGAAGCAGCACGGGTGGGCAGGCCCCGCAGTACTGACGGGCACCCTGATACCCAGGAGCCTGACGCCTGAGCCCCTCTAGGCTCAGCGATGCCCGGCCCCCATCGACACAGAGCCCCTCACTCAGGGGCTTTTAAACCAGCATCAGGTGTAAGGAACTGGGGTTCCCACGGTCCTCAGGCAGGGTGGGAACAGGAGCAGGCCCCACCCCTCTCCCTGGTCCCTGCCACCTCCTCTGGCCCCAGACTCAGGATCCCGGTTCTCAGCACGCTCTCTGCATTCTTCTATTTTGCTTTCCTTCTTCCTCCCAGCTTTCAGGACCCAGGTGCGGCAGAGTGCGTCCTTGCTCGCACCACTCAGCCTGGCCCCTAGGAAGGACTCCCTCCACTTCCCACCCACTACCTGCTGCCAGAGGTTTGCAGCCAACCCTGTAAGAAACACACCTCCGGCCGGGCACGGTGGCTCACACCTGTAATCCCAACACTTTGGGAGGCCGAGGCAGTCGGATCATCTCGCAGGTTGGGAGTTCAAGACCAGCCTGACCAACATGGAGAAACCCCATCTCTACTAAAAATACAAAATTAGCCCAGTGTGGTGGCACATGCCTGCAATCCCAGCTACTCGGGAGGCTGAGGCAGGAGAATCACTTGAACCCGGGACACAGAGGTTGCAGTGAGCCAAGATTGCGCCACTGCACTCCAGCCTGGGCAATAAGAGTGAAACGCCATCTCAAAAAAAAAAGAAAGAAAGAAAGAAACACACCTTCCACCCCACATTTGGTCTGACCCAATGTCATGAGCTGGCGGCAGCTTTGCCTGAGAGCAGGAGGTCCCCAGGTGTCTGCTCGCCTGGCCTGCCCCAGGGTGAGAGGCACAGGTGAAGCCACGGCTGCTGCCCCACAGCCTCCCCTTGAGGCACCAGCGAAAGTCACATTTGTTCGTTTTTGGGATTTGTCCCTGGTATAATGCTGCCATACCAAAGGCTGGGTCACAGTGTCACCATAAAAACAGCAATTGGGCCAGGCGCTGTGGCTCATGCCTGTAATCCCAGCACTTTGGGAGGCCAAGGTGGGCAGATCACCTGAGGTCAGGAGTTTGAGACCAGCCTGACCAACATGGTGAAACCGCATCTCTACTAAAAATGCAAACATTAGCTGAACGTGATAGCACGCACCTGGAGTCCCAGCTCCTCAGGAGGCTGAGGCAGGAGAATTGCTTGAGCTCAGGAGGCAGAAGTTGCAGTGAGCTGAGATTGCGCCACCACCACTGCACTCCAGCCTGGGCAACAGAGCAAGACGCAAGACTCCATCTCCAAAAAAAAAACAGCCAATCAGCCAGGCACAGTGGCTCATGCCTGTTATCCCAGCACTTTGGGAGGTCAAGGCAGGAAGATTGCTTGAGCCCAGGAGTTCAAGATCAGCCTGGACAACATAGACCTTGTCTCTATAAAAATTAGCCTGGCATGGTGGCATATGCCTCTAGTCCCAGCAACTGGGGAGGCAGGGGCAGGAGGATCACCTGAGCCCAAGAGGTCTAGGCTACAGTAAGCTGAAATCGTGCCGCTGTACTCCAGCCTGGGGAACAGAGCGAGACCCTGTCTCAAAAATAAATGGATGGATGGATGGATGGATGGATGGATGGATGGAGAGAGAGAGAGAGAGAGAGAACAGTTGAAAAGCTGGTACTAGCTTTGGGCCAGGAAGCAGACAGCAAGGTCACTGATATTGAAAGCTAAAAAAATGCAACATCAAGACCTGGAGCGGGTGAGACCCGAAGAAATCCATGGTATTATTTAAGAGGGTGAAGCATCAGACAGTGCTTGTGGGACGGTGACCTGCGTTAAACCTAGTCCCACGTGACCAGACTGAGAAAAGGTCTGGTCATTTTACAAGCAGGGCTGTGGGCCTCACAGGTCAAAAGATGCAGCCATGCCTCACAGTCACCAGGCAGACAAACCGAGGACTCTGAGCCGCACAGGCCAAGTCAGGCTCAGTTACGACTCCACTTGGAGGCAAAGACCACAGCCCAGGAAAAGCGAGGTGACTCCAGGCCCATCTGGACCCAACATTGCCAAGTAATCACCTCAGGGCCTCACTATTCACCCAGTCCCCTCCAGAGAGGACCGGGGAGCCTCGAGGACTTGGGGCCCCCTCCCCATGGAATCAGGGTAAGGCAGGGCACCAGGTCAGGACCCCTGGGATCTCACACCATCCACCAGGACTGGGTCCCTGCCTGGCTCTCACTGGTGGTGCAAACTTGGGAGGTGATTTGACTCCAATCAGGCAGTTGCCTCAAGTGAAAAGATGGAAATAATAATGCTCCTTGCCTGATGCTGATGGAAAAAAGTGATCATGGAAAATGTGATGACCGGGAACTCTCGCTGGCCCCCTACAACTGTCCCACAACGCTGGCCCCAGCCGTGCACCCAGGCCACCGAGGTTCCCAGGCCACTGAGGTTTTCATCTCTGCTTGGCCCTGGGCACCAGCAGGGCCACGCACTGAGCCATCTCCAGCCCACAGGCAAGCCAGGGGCAGCGCCGGGCGTCAGGGAGCAGCTGTGCCCAGGTGAGGGGTGCACAGGTCCGACTCAGGCTGGGGCACGGCCTCGGCGGCTCCTAGGGACTTTTTGGGTCCTGATGGCCCTGACTGCCCCGGCACAGCCTCCACAACCCACCCCGTCCACCCGCCGGGGCCTCGTGTCCCTCCAGCCTCCGAATTACCTGTGGTCTGAGCCACCTTGACCAGGCCTCTGCGGAAAATGCTCTTCAGCCGCGGCTTCATGTTGAAGTTCTTGGCCCCCCCGGTCACTGAGATCAGGAGGTTGGGGACGTCCAGCCCCCAGTGCTGGGTCATGAGGTGGTAGATCGTGCTGGAGGGCGTGTCCTGGGAGACTCTAACATACTGCGGGACAGGGAAGATGGCGGAGGGAACCCGTGTATCAGTGGGCAGGGACAGCACCAAACCACACAGGCCACACGGAGAGGCCCCAGTGGGCGGCAGACACCGCACACCTTTCCGGCTCAGACCCAGTAAAGGGGTCCCCGTGTGGGCAAGGCACGGATCATGAGAGAAGAGGGAGGCACAGAGGCCCAAGCCTGGAGCAACAGGCTGTCCCTTGGGGACCAGAACCGCCCTCAGCAAACCTCCCCCGGCCCTCATGCCCCCACGGCACCCACTTTTTCCTCTTCCTCTCGATTTTGGGAGCGCCTCTCAGACATGCACCAGCACAGACTCCAATTCTGGCCCTAGCGCCTGGGCCCTGCCTTTCCAGGGTCTAATCATCTCCTGCACTGGGGTCTCTGCCCTCCTGTCCTTGTGCGCCCAGCACTGCCCCTCTCCTGTCCCCTTTCCTGTCCCCTCTGCTCTGTGGCCCCTGTGCCCTGGCCCATCCTGGGGATTCAGGGGGCCCAGCTTCCTGTGCCTCCCGTCTGAACATGGCTCTCCCAGGCTCTGTCGTCACTCTGGCCCCTTGTGCTCCAGGAGACCCTCACAAGGACACAGTGGACTTTCCCTGTTCCGCTAGGTGGGCCGTGTCTGAAGAGACCCAGCCGGGCCAGCAACCCCCGCCAGGATTGGCCCGCCAGAGACACAAAGGTGATGGGTGAAATCCACAAATGCCATGAGGTGCCCTTAAAACAAACGTGGTGGCATTGTCACTAAAGAAGGTCCAGTTAACCCACAACCACGGTGCCTGTCACCATCAGAACGTGGGCCCCACCGGGTCCACCAGGCATCTGGAGGCGCTGGTCTCCCTGGGAGGAGCAGGGCTGTGGCCTGCATGGTGGACACTCCTGGGCTTCGAGCCAGACCTGCTGCACCACAGGGTCTGTGTCCCAGCTGTCACTCACTGTCAGGCCACAGGCGTTTTTCCCTCACACCACCTGCCCCTGTCGGCAGCTGCAGGGCTGGGAGAAGCCGGGGAGTGGGGGAGGGATGCAGCCAGAACTCCAGGCTCAGACGCAGCTGGACTCAAACCCACCACTGGCACTGCCACCATGGCCTTGGGCAACGGGTGGGGTCTGCCCATACCTCAATCCCTCATCTGAAACCCGACAACGGGACTGTTCCCATAACCACAGAGACAGAGGGGCCCAGGGGCCTGGAGAACACCCACATGTGATGGTGACATAGGGTGGCTCAGGGGCTGGGCCAGCCAGGAAGCCTGGGGCCACACGACCCCGTCTCCGAGACCTGCCCCACTCAACCTCTTTGGTCACCTCATGGCGTCATCACGCATTGAGTGGACAGGTCACACTCAGCAGGTACCAGATTCAGGGCCCCAGACTCCAGCACAGAGATCAGTGCCACCCCCTCCCAGGACAGTGGCACCCAATCGCTGTCTCAGAACCCTCCAGAAGGCTGGTCAACACACAAGGGGCCGAGTCTCTGACTCCACAGGCCTGGGATGGGGCCTGAGAATTGGTCAGAGATGGCTGGTCCTCCAGGGACCACAGTGAAGTTGTGCATGAGAGAACCCAGCCCTGCGCCTGGGCCTCCCTCCAGCAGTCTGCACCCTCACAGCGCTCTCCTGCAGGCCAGGCTCAGCCTGGATCACGCTGTGCCTGGCCCAGCCTCCTCGCAAGGACTCTCGCCTTTGGTTCCAGACTTGCCACATGGGCCTCCCTGCCATCCTGGGCCCCTTCCCCCTGCTTTTCCCTCCCTCTCCACACCCTTCCTGCCATTCCCCAAGCACACCCTGAGTGTGTCTGTGTCCTACATCCCTCTCCTTCCTCCCTACTTGCCCCCAGGCCCTGACAAATGCTACCCAGGGCCACCCAGCCAGAATTCACTCACCACTCCCGGCTTGCACCTTCCTAGAAAGCTCACTGTGCCCCACACTGCTTTGCAGATGACCAAGCACTCCGAGAGTGGGATGCATCTCCTGCTTGCCTTGCAGAACCCCCTCCCCACCCCCTCCTTTGCTGTGCAGTGGGCTCTATGCACCCTGGATCTTTGCCAGCCTCCTGCTCTTGCCCCAGGAAATGCCAACCACCACGTGTCACTGTGGGGCCATGCAGCTCCACCCACATTTCAGAGCAAGAGTGATGGAAACCAACCTTCTTCACCTCCTGGCTCAGGCCCGTGAAGACGATGTCACCAAAGGCATCTGTTGGCATCTCCTGGACATGTTTCTTTGGGTCCCACCGTGTGCCCTGGAAGGTGTCGGGCTTGGTAGCCTCCTCCAGGTGCTGCTCACGCGTGTAGCCACACTGACACACCACCTTCCTGCAAAGACACAGCACCAGTCACCCAGGGAGTGCGGTGCCCTTCCTGCTCCCTGTGGAGGCATCAGAGGAGGTCCAGTGGAAAGCTGCAACCTTCCCCCACCCAGCAAAAACCGGGCACCTGCCCCTTCCAGCCATGGGGGAGGCAGCAGAGGCCTAATGGTGGGCTGGAACTCTTCTCACCCTCAGCAGTAACAAGAAGCCTCCCCAGGAAGTCAGTGGATCAGTGGAGGCTGCAGGGGGCTTTGACTTCACCCTTCATGGGGCACTAACCGGGGGGACTCCTTCCTTCACCATAGACATGTCAAGGGGACCAGCTAAAACTCAAGATCTTGAGTCTCTTAACACAAAATCTAAACTATCAAGGTTTCAATCAAACATCATTAGTTGTACCAAGAGCCAGGAAAATCTCAACCAGGATGAGAAAAGACGGCTGACAGCCACCAACACCAAGATGACACAGATGTTCGAGTTATCTGAAAATGATTTTAAAGCAGCCACATTAGAAATGCTTCAACAAGCAATCATGAACATGCTCAAAACAAATGAAAAAAACATAAATTTCCAGTAAAGAAAGAAGATATACCAAATGCAAATTTTAGAACTGAAAAATGCAGTAACTGAAATAAAAACTCAATGGATGGACCCAACAGCAGGATGGAGGAGACAGACGAAAGAAGCCGGGAGCAGGAAGACAGAACAGTAGAAATTGCCCAATAAGAACAACAGAGAGAAAACAAACAAACAACAACAAAGTAAACAGAACCTCTGGGACCTGCAGCACTGTAACAAAAAATCATACATTCATGTTCAGAGTTCCCAAAGGAAAAGAAAAAGACAGTGATCCTGAAAATGTATGTAAAGAAGTATGGTCAAAATTTCCCATATTTGACAAAAAAGACATAAACCTACACACTCCACAATCTGAGTGAACACCAGACAGGATAAACCCAAAGAGATACATGCTAAGACACATAACAGTTAAACTTCCGAAAACTAAAAACAAACAAAAAATCTTAGAAGCGGCCGGGAACGGTGGCTCACACCTATAATCCCAGCCCTTTGGGATGCCAAGGCGAGTGCATCACGAGGTCAGGAGTTCGAGACCAACATGGCCAACATGGTGAAACCCTGTCTCTACTAAAATCCAAAAAATTAGCTGGGCATGGTGGCGGCCGCCTGTAATCCCAGCCACTCGGGAGGCTGAGGCAGGAGAATCAATTGAACCCAGGTGGTGGAGGTTGCAGTGAGCCGAGATCAGACCACTGCACTCCAGCCTGGGCAACAGTAGGAGACTCCTTCTCAAAAAAAAAAAAAAAAAAAAAAAAAAAAAAACAACCTCAGAAGTGACAGGAAGTTGGGACCTTCTTCACTGAAGGAAGGTTAAGGAATTTGTCACCAGCAGACACACCCTAAAAGAATGGCTAAAGGACATTTTCTAAACAGAAAGGAAACAAGAAAAGAAGGAATTTTGGAATATCTGAAAGGAAGAAAGAATAACAAAAAGAGTAACCTCTCGAATTTCGTAACTGATGTTTGATGGCTGAAGCAAAAATTATAACACTATCTGACATGGTTTTCAATACATGTAGAAGAAATATTTCAAGCAATTATAGATTAAGAAGGGGACACAGATTTAAAAGGAGATAATGTTTCTATACTTCACTCAAACTGGTAAAATGTCAACGTCAATAGATTGCAATAAGCTATATTATATAATATACTACCTAGAGCAAGCCTTTTTTAAAAAAAAAGTGATACAAGAAGATACACTCAAAAATAGTATGGTGTAAGCAGTGGCTCACGCCTGTAATCCCAACACTTTGGGAGGCCAAGGTGGGCAGATTGCTTGAGCACAGGAGTCTGAGACCAGCCTGGGCAACATGGCAAAACCTTGTCTCTACCAAAAATACAAAAATTAACCGGGAATGGTGGTGCATGCCTGTAGTCCCAGCTACTCAGGAGACTGAGGTGGGAGGATCACCTGAGCCCAGCGAGGTGGAGGGTGTAGTGAGCTGAGATCATGCCATTGCACTCCAGCCTAGGCAACAGAGTGATACTCTGTCTCAAAAAAAAAAAAAAAAAAAAAAAAAAAGTATGAATAATCAAAATAGAATTCTAAAAAATGTTCAAGTATCCCACAAAAAGACAAAAAAAAAGAGAACAGAAAACAAAAAATAAAATGGCAGATGTAAGCTCTAACATACCAATAATTACACTAAATATAAATTTTCTAAATACAACAATTAAAAAACAGATTGACAGAATGGATTTAAAAAAAAAATGGGTCCCAATTATTTGATGTCTACCAAATTCTCACTTGAAGTGTAATGACACAGGCAAGGTGAAAGGGACAGGAATATTCAGCAGTTACATAATATTGACACAAGGCTGAGCATGGTGGCTTATACCTGTAATCCCAGCACCGTGGGAGGCCAAGGTGAGCGGATCACTTGAGGTCAGGAGTTCAAAGCCATCCTGGCCAACATGGTGAGCCCATCTCTACTAAAAATACAAAAATTAGCCAGGCATGATTGCACGTGCCTGTAGTCCCAGCTACTTCCAGTCTCCGGGAGGCGGAGGTTGCAGTGAGCCGAGATCGTGCCATTGCACTCCAGCCTGGGTGACAGAATGAGATTCCGTCTCAAATAATAATAATAATAATATTGACACAAGCAGCAACTCGGATATCAAGCGTGCTGTGCTGAGGGAAAGGACATGGGTCATGTAGCATATGATTCCATTGATGTAACAGTCTCAAAATGACACAATGATAGGCATGAAGAAAGATTGGTGGTTGCAGGGTTCAGGGATGATGGGGGAGAAGGTGAGTTGACCATACAGAGGAAGTACAGGAGGAGTTCGGTGGAGATGGACAGTGCTGTGTCGACCATGGTGGTAGTTACACAAATAAACATGGGAAAAATGACACAAGGCCAGGTGTGGTGGCTCACACCTGTAATCCCAGCACTTTGGGAGGCTGAGGCAGGCAGATCACTTGAGGTCCAGAGTCCAAGACCAGCCTGACCAACATAGTGAAATCCCATCTCTACTAAAAATACAAACATTAGCTGGGTGTGGTAGCGCTCACCTGTAGTCCCAGCTACTCAGGAGGCTGAGGCAGGAGAATCGCTTGATTGCTTGAACCCAGGAGGCAGAGATTGCAGTGAGCTGGTGTGGTGCCACTGCACTCCAGCCTGGGCAGCAGAGCGAGACTCCGTCTCAAAAAAAAAAAAAAAAAAAAAAAAGACATAAAACTAAACACATGCACTCTACCAGTTTGAATTCCTGGCTTGGGTACTGTACTACAGTTATGCAGAATGTAGTCACAGGTGGAACTGCGGGGCCTATCTGTAGTATCTTTGGAACTTCTGTACATCTATATTTCAAAATAAAAAGTTAAAAACACACACACAAATGGAGGCTCCGAGCACATGACATGAGGCTAGCACCTCGCCCAAGGTCTTCCACCTCCTCCCCTCACCCGGGGACGGCGGGAGCTGCCGGAATCGCAAGCCTCCAGGACCTGCTGCTCTGCCTCCTCCCCTTCCTCTGGCAAGAATGCAGCAATCTCTTTCTTCAACTGCCACCTTTCCTCTTTTTTCTTTGTTCCTTTACTGCAATTCATTGGTGTTTCAGGGCAAGAAAAGATACATTTATGTGTTCTTTATAACTTATTTAATTGGAAATCCACAAATATTTTTAGATTCCGATGTTTTGCTAGTAACAAATAACCTAGAAAAGTACAGATGAGGCCAGGTGTGGTGGCTCACGCCTGTAATCTCAACACTTTGGGAGGCTGAGGCGGGCGGATCACAAGGTCAGGAGTTCAAGACCAGCCTGGCTAATATGGTGAAACCCTGTCTCTACTAAAAATACAAAAATTAGCCAGGCGTGGTGGTGTGCACCTGTAATCCCAGCTGCTGGGACGCTGAGGCAGGAGAATCGCTTGAACCCGGGAGGCGGAGGTTGCAGTGAGCCGAGATAGGGCCATTGCACTCCAGCCTAGGAGACAGAGTGAGGCTCCGTCTCAAAAAAAAAAAAAAAAAAAAAAAATACAGATGAGACAGGAAAAAAAAAACACACACACAAAAAAACTCTAAAACCAGATGAAACCTAAACCAGATGGCACAGGGGAAAGACCACTGAGCAGTAAGAAAGGAAACGGGTTTCCCCGCCACGTATTGACTGTGTGATCTTGGATATTTCTACACTCAGTTTCTCAATCATTAAAATAGGAAAAATAATTCCTTCCGGATGTGCACCCTACAAAACCGTACAAACCCCTAAGGTCACACTCAAGGCACTATAGACTTGCAGAGATCTTGCCAGCACCTGATGTCAGAGGTGAAGCCAGCTGGATTTCTGGGTCGGGGGCAGACTTGGAGAACTTTTCTGTCTTATAAGAGGATTGTAAAATATGCCAATCAGCACACTGTAAAATGGACCAATGGGTGCTCTGTAAAATGGACCAATCAGCACTCTGTAAAATGGACCAATCAGCAGGACATGGGCGGGGACAAATGAGGGAATAAAAGCTGGCCAGCCTCCGCCCCACGCCCAGCCAGCAGCCACAACCTGCTCAGGTGCCCCTTCCCTGCTGTAGAATCTTTGTTCTTTCACTCTTCACAATAAATGTGGCTGCTGCTCACTCTTTGGGTCCATGCCACCCTTGAGAGCTGTAACACTCACCACAAAGGTCCACGGCTTCATTCTTGAAGTCAGTGAGACCAAGAACCCACCAGAAGGAACCAACTCCAGACACAATGTGACCTCCACAGTTTACGGATAAGAGACCTGGGGTCCGAGTTGGGGAAAGGAGTTCCCTGGACAAGGACCTCAGCTCTCCCCAGTCTTGCTCCAATAGTGCTCCAAATGTCCTTGTATGTTCCTAACAGCCTATCGCAAGCTACCTCCTGTCCCTCTTCTCCTTGAACCATCACCTCTGATGAGACTGGAACTTAAACCTGCATGGTGTTTGCAAGCCTGATGTGATGCTGGAAACTGCATTGCGGCCACTGACCCAGAAATTACCTCATCAGAGAGCTTGCTCGGAACTCGGCCCAGATAGGCGTAAACAGGACACCACCCGCGGCACCCCACGGGAAATGAGAGCTCTTGGAAGTGCACTCTCTCCAACCTGGGCTCCTTCCTTCCACCTGAGGGGGGCTCCCTGCCCACCCCCCGCATGTACATCTGAATTCTGAGGCATCCCCTCCAGTCTCTGCGCTTCATTGATGAGGATGATGACTGGCGGCTCAGGGAAGAGAAGCCATGTGCCCAAGGTCATGAGATCCGTGGTGGCAAAATGTGAGCACGAAGGTCTGGACAGGGGTGTTCAGAGCAGAAACGGACACAAGACGAGTCTGTGCGGAGCTGAGGAGGATTACCAGGACGTGGGGCTAAGCAGTGGGATTACACGGGCAGGTGTCAAGGGCCTCCAGGTCTGGACGAGTGGGGTGGAAAGACCCTACCATGCTTAATGGAAACACATAAGTGGTATAAATAAATCTGCTTCGAAAGCTGTGTTTGTGGCGGAGGATGCTCACCACTCATTCCGCCCTGGTCTTTCCACAAAAAGGAGGGACATTGGCCGGAACACACCTGGCCCCTCTTCCTGCTGCAGTGACCACCGTGGTTGGTGAGATGAGAGAGGCTTCTGTGCGGGACAGTCTCAGCATGGCAGATCTGCGGCTGCCTTCTCAGAGGGGCCTGCTTTCAAGGTGGTGTCTGGGAACGGGGCTTTTGGAGCGTCTCTCCGTCCCCTGACTGCTAGGAGTGCTTTGCCGGGTCTGGACTGTTCCTGCAATGGGTTTATGAACAGCTGCTTTCCTGCTGGGAGTCTGGGATTTGGGTGGTTGCCATGCAGAGGGGCCCACGTAGCCAGCGCAGGATGCATGCCCTGGGCTCTGAGCCTCGAATGGGCTTTGCGGGTTGCCGCATTCTTCTCGGCTGGAGGAAGGAGCACGCGTGGCGCCCACACAGGAGAGCGGCGGCAGCCTGTGCTCAGAGTCTCCAGACTGGGCCTGTGTCTTTCTCCTTTGCTAAGCCTATCACATAGGCCTTCACCATGATAAACCTTAGCTGTGTGCACAGCTGGGAGTCCTAGCAAACCCCTGATCGTGGGGGATGGCTTTGGGGACCTCCAGAAGCAAGTCTGTCCGGCTTACATCTGATCCAGGTCAGCACCCCTTCCTCTCTGGGCCCTGCTGCCCCAAGGGTTCCCACTGCCATGTGAGAAGCACGCAGAGCTGACCAGCAAAGGCCCCAGACCCACGGGGCCTCACCTAGGCTTCTCAGGACACAGCAGGTCAGGGTGTCAGCGGCATTCACTCTGGCATTCACTCACAAAACCAGAGTGAGTCCATCTTGAATAGGCACTGGGTGAAATGAGGCTGAGACCTACTGGGCTGCATTGCCAGACAGTTAAGGCATTCTAAGTCACAGGATGAGACAGGAGGTTGGCACAAGACACAGGTCACAAAGACCTTGCTGATAAAACAGGATGCAACACTGGCTAAAACCCACCAAAAACCAAGATGGCGACAAAAGTGGGCTCTGGTTAACCTAGCTGCCTATTACATGCTAATTATAATATATTAGCATATAAGAGACACTCCCACCAGCGCCATGACAGTTTACAGATGCCATGGCAACGTCAGAAATACCCTAGATGATCTGAAAGGAAGAAGAAATCAGTTCTGGGAAATCCCCACCCCTTTCCCAGAAAACTCATGAATAATCCACCCTTGTTTAGCACATGATCCAAAAATAACCATAAAAATAGCCAACCAGCCAAGCGCAGTGGCTCATGCCTTTAATCCCAGCACTTTGGGAGGCCAAGGCTGGTGGATCACCTGAGGTCAGGAGTTCCAGACCAGCCTGGCCAACATGGTGAATCGCGTGAACCTGGGAGACAAAGGTTGCAGTGAGCCAAGATCGTGCCACTGCACCCCAGCCTGGGTGACAGAGCGAGACTCCATCTCAAAAAAAAAAAAAAAAAAAAAGCCAGCCAGCAGCTCCGGGAGATGGAGGTTGCAGTGAGCTGAGATCGAACCACTGCACTCCAGCCTGGTAGACAGAGCGAGACTCCGTCTCAAAAAATATAAAATAAAATAACAACACATTGGCCAGGCACGGTGGCTCACGCCTGTAATCTCAGCACTTTGGGAGGCCGAGGTAGGTGGATCACTTGAGGTCAGGAGTTGAAGACCAGCCTGGCCAACATGGTGAAACCCTGTCTCTACTAAAAATACAAAAATTAGCCAGATGTGGTGGCGCATGCTTGTAATCTCAGCTACTAGGGAAGCTGAGGCAGGAGAATCCCTTGAACCTGGGAGGCGGAGGTTGCAGTGAGCCAAGATTGCGCCACTGCACTCCAGGCTGAGTGACAGAGAAAGACTCTGTCTCAAAAAAAGAAAAAGAAAAAACCTACACAACAACAAAAATACAAATTTTTTAAATGCAGTTTAACTATTTTTATAACATCTACATTGTATCAGGTATTATGAGTAATCTAGAGATGAATCAAGTATGCTGAAGGATGTATGTAGTTTATATGCAAATACCACACCATCTCATATCAGTGACTTGATATGAGATTTTGGGACTGATATGAGATATGGGATTTTGATATCTGTGGGTGTCCGGGAACAATTCCCCAGGGATGACGAGAGACAGCTGTTTTACTGGTGACCGTGAAACTCTGATGATGTACCATGTACGCTAGAGGTTACCGGCTACTTTCGCTGCCTCAGCATCTGCTCCTGTTACTGCCCAGGGAGAAATGGGGCCCTTATCCAAGGAGGGGCCACCCTGGGGCAGCACAACCTTCCTCTGTTTCCAATGCACAGGATGCTCCTCCCTCCCCATATTCAGTAAATATGAGCTAAAGGCCACTCTCTGGGAATTAATATAACATTCTGCTTTGGTCCCAGCCCCCCAAAACTCAGCATCTAGCAAGAAAGATGAACACAAAGGTGCACAGCTACAGCACGACAGCTGGGATCAAAGAGAGACATGCCACGCGGTGTGGTGGGAGGGAAGCTCACTTCCTGGTAGAGGTTGTATAATCAAGGCAGGCTGCACGGCAGAGGCGGCATCTGCAATAGGCCTTGAGGGATAAGTAGGAGCTCACCAGGCAATGAAGGAGTCAAAGGAGAAAGCGTGGCCCATTTGTGGAAGAGCATGAAATGGGTGTGGCTGGGGGAGGGCACACAAACACAAATCAACACTCTGTTGGTGCCTAAAGGGGCGCCAACTGTGGGGAGCACCATCGGCTCAGGAGGGCCATATCCAGCCGCTCAGAGACAGTGGCCATGTTGCCTGCGAGGGGGTCTTGGCCACACCTGAGTCGTGGGCTCTGTGGGGAGAAGGGGTAAAGGGGGCTCTGTGGGGCCTGGGGGTAAGTCGGGCCTCTGGCTTTGGCAAGCTGTGCAGGGGGGCTGTCTGCTGGCCGTGGACTCTCCCTGAGGCCCTTCTAGTTCCTGGACCCTGGGACTCTCTCTCTTGGGGTGGGGGCAGGTGTGGAAATGAGAGGATTAGAGGATGCACCTGTGTTCAAACCACTGGGCCTCGCTGCACGATAGCGCCATGATAACCCCAAACAAGTCACCTAAACTCTGCACCTTGGTCCCCGCACCTGCGAGGCAGGATGAGGGTCAACTGTCCCCCACAGGAGGCTTGGGGGGTAAGGTGGAAGTGCTCTATGGACTCTAAGCCTCGGACGGACACAGAGGTATCTCCACTGGCCTTTCACCGAGGCCCTGAGGGGTCTTGGCCTCATCAGCTATTCCATGTGGGATCAGAATGGAAGAAGTCAAAGGCCTTACACACAAGTCTCGTCACTTACCCAGCATCAGACAGTTTGGAACTTTCCACAAAGTACACGCATTCTTTCTTCTTGATGTTCTCAGGAATCCATGAACTGAGGCTTTCTTGCTGAAGGTAAAGAGGGTGTGTTGAGATCCTCCGACGTTCGAAAGAGCACCCCCAGCCCCCCGGAGACACATCCGTGCTCCTTGAGGCGCTTCCACACTACTTGTTTGAAGGAAGGAAGCCTGCGTGACCCCGAGCCGAAGATTAGAAGCACCTTGCCAAGACTCTCAGGTGGCGATTCAGGAGGGAGGAATGAATCTAAGAAATCATTTCCACTTGGGACCGATTTGAATGTGCGCGCTTTAGTTTATACAGCACCACCACCTTCCTTGGGAACAACGTGGTGTGGTGGAAAACGTGGAGGCTGGGAATCTGGGGACCTGGATCTGGCACCGTTGGGAAAAGGGCAGCTACCCTCCTGCCTGGCTGGCAGGGGGACTGCAAGATTCCATGTGCTTTCAACACACTTGCGTCTTTGTATCCAGGACTTGGGGGAAAGCTAGCCCAGGCCCAGGCCCTCCCAATCAGACAAAGGATGTGAAATCATTATGCAACAAGGTAAGCATGGGTAACAGATTTCCAGGACTCTAGCGCAACATTTTTGAGTTAACCTAGTGATTTCCCAATCAGACCAACCATGGGAAATGATTGTGCAACGCAGAGAAGGCCAGAAAGGCCAGCCACGCATCACCCTCCCCAGTTGTGTTTTCCCAAGGGCATGGCTGGGCGGGAGCCCCTGAGGTCAGCAGACCCTTGCCCACCCCCATCGTCACAGCCTCAAGCTGCAACGTGCCCAACAGTGACCTCCGCGGCCACGGGCCAGCTGCAGGCTGACCGGCAGAAAGCTCACCTTGTCGTTGCCGAAGGGGCACTGCGGCCTCCAGCCCTTGAAGAGGCTGCTGTTGCTACGCCGGAGATTGGAGACCATCCCCAGCTCAGCGACCCTCCTGGGCGGCTCCACAAAGCCCTCCTCCTGCTCGGAGCCAGCTTTCCTCAGGGCCGAGGGCTCCATCCTGGGACCCCCACGCCAGCTGCAACCAGGCCTGCTGCCCTCAGGACAGTCCTCCCTCCAGCTCGCTACACTGGGGGTTCTAGAAACACACGGGGTGGTTGCTGAAATAGATCAGAGACAGGAAGACGAGGCTGATGTTCTAAGAAGGCCACATGCTTCCTCACGTGAAGCCCTCATCCGGTTCTCTTCATCAGCCTGCACGTCTTCCTGGCTGCCTGAGCTCTGTCCCTTGGCTGGGGCCCCTGGACACTCCGGAGGAGTACGTGCACATGCAGGGGTCCCAGCGCCCATTCATAATGGTAACAACCTCAGGTCACTGCAGGGCCAGAGACAGAGCTCCCTCCCCCACGGGTGCAGCCCCCGCCCCCCGGCTGCACTGTGCACCGCACAGAGAAGTCTCCGCGGCCAGCGCCGGCTGCCGGCGACGTGGTTTCGCAACCGTGCACAGCTCCTGCTTCCAGACACCAGTCACTACTTTCATATTCCAAAAATAAAACAATAGCCCCCACTGTCCACAAAGGAAGTGTCTTGTTGTTGATTTTTGAGACAGTCTCACTCTGTCGCCCAGGCTGGAGTGCAGTGGCACGATCTCGGCTCACTGCAACCTCCGTCTCCCAGGTTCAAGTGATTCTCCTGCCTCAGCCTCCCCCGTAGCTGGGATTATGGGCACCCATCACCACGCCCCGCTAATTTTGTTTGTATTTAGTAGCAAAAGGGTTTCACCATGTTCATCAGGTTGGTCTCGAACTCCTGACCTCAGGCGATCCACCCGCCTCCGCCTCCCAAAGTGCTGGGATTACAGGTGTGAGCCACCGTGCCCAGCCTAGAAAGTTAGTTTTGGGGGGTACCACATCACTCCAGGACACAGACAATAATTCAAAGGAATCGTATTCTCTCATGTCCTTTCTCCCTGGCTCTGATGTGGCCTTCATCACTGAAGCCATAGGAAGCCACCAGATGACTGCCCTCCCTTTACAAATGAGAAACATAAGCGCGTTCAAGCCCTGCAGGGTGTCCCTGAGCCCCTGGCACCCACAATGCGGTTCTCATGAGGTCATCCATGGTCACCCCCAGCCACTGCCCCAAAATGTGAAGGGGAGGGTTGCTTGGAGGCAAAAGATCTGACTGCAATTCCCCACTCATCCCTGCCCTGAAACCCGATCTCTGACCATGTCCTCTCCACTACACATGACGGTCACTGTCAGACAAGACTTTGCTCTGCTGTCCCCTCAGGTGACTGAGCCCCTCTTGCAGGCCACGGAGCTTGAAGTTCAGTGCCGGGAGCTCGGGGCTGAGCTGCTGGCTGCTGTCCTGGGGCAGGCACTCTCAGGCCACCCCACCTCCCACACTCTCCCTCCTCCCCTTCGCCCCTTGGCCATACCACTAAACTTAACTTGCCCTTCCCGGCCTTTTCCTGCCGTTCTCAGAGCAGATGTTGTGCCGCATGCCAGTGGAGCCTTTCCAGGGCCACGAGCTGTCCCAGCAGCCACTGGCCTGGCTTCACAACCAGCTTCCAAGGGAAGCAGAGGGACAGAGACGTCCGCAGTGGCAGGAGGAAGAGGCGGCTCTGGAGAGCTCGCAGTCGCACCCACAAGAGGACCCAGGACTGCAGGTGGCTCCCCAGGCAGGCAGTCCACCCTGCATGGGATGAGGATGGCTCCATGCTAGAAACAAAGGCCCCAGCATCAGACGGGAGGGTCCGCGGTGAGGGACTCTCTGCCCTAAGGAAGACCAGCATGTTCTGTTCACACGCTCATCTTTCAGGCAGCTGCCCACCTCAGCACAGCCCCTGGAGTCTTGTGCAGTTTCCTCTAATCCCAGCGGCAAGCAGGCCCTGGGGAGCAGGTCAGACCCACTCCAACACCACCCCAGACTTTGCAGGAGGCAGCCAGGAGCCCCCGTGAGCATCTGATGCCTGCTGTGGGGGGGGCCACTGGCTCGACCCAGTCCCCAAAAGGACGTGTGCCTCAGCCCAGGGGTGCAGAACCCTGAAACCCAGGCCTGGCAATGACCTTCCAAGGGCCCAACCAGCCCTCTCTGGGGTTCTCAATCCCTTTCTCACAGGTCACCTGAGAACAGCTTGGGCCACCTGGTTCGCAGCTAAAATTCTCCACACGCAACTGGCACAGGTGTGAGTGTTGAGAGCACTCAGGAAGGAAACGAACTTCCAGAAGACAGATGCATGAAGCAGGCTTGGGAAGGGCAAGGCCCCATGTGGGGTGGATTTCCAAACCCGAACCCTGCACAGAGCTATTCCCAGGAGAAAGGGGTGCAGTGGAGCCCCTGAGGGAGCATGGGTTGGGGCAGCATTCCGTGCCCTTCAGGGTTAGCCACTGAGCAACCCCGTCCTCAGCCCCGGGGGCCCTGCATGGCAGGGGTGGCGATGGGAAGACCACTCCCACCTGGGCGGAATTCAGGAAGACTCGTTGGCACCTGAGCCTAGGACCAGGCAACTCAAGAGGATCCTGGTGTGCCTGCCACCCCCAGCCAGCCCAGCCCAGCCCAGCCCAGCAGATTCCTGGGGAAATGGAAGGTTCTGTCTGGGCAGGGCGGGCCTCCCGCACCAGCAGGACTGGGACAGGCTAGCCCTGCACTCCCTCGGTACACCATGTGGCCACCCTGCCCTCTCTGGAGGTTGCTCGGGCATCCTCTGAAATCCCCGCGTGAAAGCCAGCCCTTCGGAGACTGGACGGGCAGAGGCGGGTGCTGGGAGAGAGGAAGTAAGCGTCCCGGAAGCGAGCCCTGCCGTCCCGGCGGACTGGCAGGGGCCGAGGATGGCTGAGTCCCTCATCTCCCGGTCCCCTCGCGCCAGCCGGACAGGGTCGCCGCAGCGGCAAGGCGTCCCGCGGACTGCTCGCGGATCCGAGTCAGAGCCCTGCGCCTCTGCACACACTAGGCGCCCCAGTCCGCGCCCCGAACCCTACCGGTGCCCCTGCACCAGCGCCCCGAACCCCGCCAGCCGCTGCACCCTACCGCGCCCCGCACCAGCGCCCCGAGCCCCACCCGCGCTCCTGCACCCCGCCGTGCCCTGCACCAGCGCCCTGCACCCCTGCACCCCACCGCGCCCTGCACCAGCACCCCTAGCCCCACCCACGCCCCTGCACCCCACCGTGCCCTGCACCAGCGCCCTGAACCCCTCCTGCGCCCCTGCACCAGCGCCCTGAGCCCCACCCGGGCTCCTGCACCCCGTCGCGCTCTGCACCAGCGCCCCGAGCCCCATCTGCGCCCCTGCACCCCGCCGTGCCCTGCACCAGCGCCCCGAACCCCTCCTACGCCCCTGCACCCCACTGCAACCTTCACAAGCTCCCTGGCCGGCCGCCTCCGTCCCAGCGCCCGAGCTCGCGCCCTCGCCCTGCCCCCGGCGGGCACCTACCTGCTCGGAGCAGCCCGCGCTCCGGCGTCACCCGTGTCTCCGCGCAGCACCGCCTCCCTGGCCCCGCGAGGCCGTCCGCATCTCGCCTGAGCGTGCGCCGCGTGCGCGGTGCAGTGGAGCCGCCCGCAGCGCTCTGCGTCAGTCAGCCCGGAGATCGCGTCCCGCGCCGTGTCCCGCGCCCGCAGAGCCAAGGACACGCCAGGGAAGACGAGGCCCAGACACCCCACCTGCGGGCCCGCCCTTCCCAGAGACCTGGGACCGGACACTCGCACGGATGTGTGCCTTCTGAGGGTTGGGGGCACCTGTCTCCTCTAAACCGGCGATTATCTTTAAATCCTGAATAGCCAGCGGGAGCGGGACAGGCAGGACAGGAGTCGCAGGGGGACCTGGGCCTGAGTGAGACCCCCCACAACGGGACTCAGGACCACCTGCTCAAAGACCTCTGCAGCCCCCTCCCCCAGCACTCCGGATATGACCCCAGAGCCAGGGACCATTCCCAGTGAGACAGGCAGGACCCCAAGGCTGGGGCAGGCTCAGGGCCTGCTCCCTGGATCTGTCTCAAGGAAGGGGACAAGAACAGCCAGAAAGATCAAGCCAGAAAGATCAAGCCCAGCAGTCCCCATCATGGCAGGTGCTGGCCACGGGGACCTACGAATGTCTAACTCCACCCTGTGTGGTGCCCACTCTCTGGCTTGGGGAGGGACAGGGACTGCCCTCTGATGCCTGAGAAAGTGATTGCACATTTCCCAAATGGCCTAGACCACCCAGATGCCCTTTCACCCCACAAAGCCACGCAGTCCGCCCCTGCCTTGCCACCAGTGGGTGATACCCGGCTGCCATTCCTGGGCCCCACTGGCCTCCGTGTCCAGGGAAGTGAAGAGGCCCTGTGGCCTCTGATCTGGGGGGAGGGAGGGTGCCCCCCGACTCCTGCCTGACCTGCACCCTCATTTCCTCCCTGGATGTGCAGGCCTTCTGCCCAGACTCCTGCCCTGAGCACACGCCTCTAGAAGGCCCTCCGCAGATGAGCCAGCCAGCAGTGCCCGCCTGCTGAAGCATGTCCACCATCTCACTAACCCACCATCCTGGTACCTGCAAAGTGGTGGGAAAGCGGTCAGAGCCCCTGGTGTAGGACAGTACTCAGGACACTGTGCTCTGCACAAGCACTGCCAGAAGCTGCCCTCCAGAGTGGCCAGCAGTGTCCCCACAGACCCGCAGCTGTGCCTGGGGCTGCACAAGCAGCTGCTCTGCCCTGCTGGACGGCACAGTCTTCCGTCCAGTCCACCCTACAAACTAGAAGTGCTCGATGGGCACCCGCTGCAGGAGTTGGGTTCTATGACCACCAGCCACATCCCCAGCGAGGTGTCTTAGACCCTCCTTAACAGGCAAAGGAAGAGAAGACCCCCTCCCTTTCACCCGCTCCGTGTCAGCAGAGCCCCATCCAGTGCCCCTGCCCTGGGTGCTTTCTGGCTGGAGAGCCATCTCGCTAACAGAAAACACACTGCAGGGCAGTTAATATTTTATAAGACAGTCATAACTGCCGAGCCATCCGCGAGACGGGCTGGGCGCTGTTTCCAAGTATCCTGGGCCTCTGTGGGAACGTTATTTAAGGTGAAGTAGTCACCAAGATGACCATCTCTGATGAAATAGCCGGGCCCACATCGCCCTGGGAGCGGCTCCTGCCTTCTAGAGAAGAACCGCACACTCCACAGAGGGCCATGTCTGTCTGCCCGGACGCTGCTGCAGCAGCAATTATCCGATATTCTTCCCATAGAAGAGAGGACACGCAACCATAAAACTCGAACAGGGCAGGTACCGATCTCCATTGTGAGTCCTCTCGAGTTCGGAGAGAGAAAGCACTTGGCACAATGTGTTTCTCACAGTGTGGGCACGAGGCCCAGGTAAAAAAGGCATTTGCTCTGGCAGCAGGAGAAAACCGCAACTGGAGAAAAAGGCAGTGACGGGGCCACAGGCACTGGCACACTCTGGTCCTGAGTGGGACGCAAGAGCAGGTGACAGGCGGCGGGCTCCTCAGAGGAGACTCCAGGAAGGAGGGAGGCCTGAGCTAGAGCAGGGGCAGCAAACTCTCTGCACAGGGCTGCACGGTTGCTGCGGCGGGTTTTGCCAGCCACATGGTCTCTGTCCCAGCTCCTGGCCTCTGCCCTTGCAGTGGGAAGGCAGCCGTGGGCCATTCAGCTGACCCTGAACGACACGGATTTCAGCTGTGGGGATCCACTTCTCCGCAGATTTTCTACCTCTGCCACCCCTGAGATGCTAGACCACCCCCTCCTCTTTCCCCTTCTCCTGCTCACGGGAAGACAAGGCCTTTATGATGACCTGCTTCTACTTTTTTTTTTTTTTTTTTTGAGATGGAGTCTCACTCTGTCGCCCAGGCTGGAGTGCAGTGGTGCAATCTCCGCTCACTGCCAGCTCTGCCTGCCAGGTTCACACCATTCTCCTGCCTCAGCCTCCCAAGTAGCAAGTAGCTAGGACTACAGGCACCCGCCACCACGCCAGCTAATTTTTTGTATTTTTTAATAGAGACAGGGTTTCACCGTGGTCTCGATCTCTTGACCTCGTGATCCGCCTGCCTCAGCCTCCCAAAGTGCTGGGATTACAGGCGTGAGCCACCGTGCCCAGGTGACCTGCTTCTACTTAATGTGAATATATTTTATCTTCCTTGCGATTTTCTTGATAACATTTTCGTCTCTCTAGCTCCCTTTATTGTAGGAACACTGTTTATAATACATACAAGATACAAAATATGTGTTTATGCTATCAGTAGGCCTTCCTTCTGGTCAATAGTGAGCTATTCGTAGTTAACTTTTGGAGGAGTCAAAAGTTATACACAGATTTTCAACTTTAAGGGGTGTCGGAGCCCCTAACTCTTGAGTGGCTCAAGGGTCAACTACATAAATGAATCAGTATGTTACGTGGTTTGGCTCTGTGCCCCACCCAAATGTCATTTCAAATCATAATCCCCAGGCCGGGCACAGTGGCTCACACCTGTAATCCCAGCACTTTGGGAGGCCGAGGCAAGATCACTTGAGGTCAGGAGTTCAAGACCAGCCTTGTCAAATGGTGAAACCCCATCTCTACTAAAAATACAAAACTTAGCAAGGCATGGTGGTAAGCGCCTATAATCCCAGCTACTCGGAGGCTGAGGCAGGAGAATCACTTGAACCCAGGAAGGGGAGGTTGCTGTGAGCAGAGATCATGCCACTGCACTCCAGCCTGGGCAACAGAGCGAGACTCTGTGTCAAAAAAATTGTAATCCCCAGTGTGGAAGGTTATTAGATCAAGGAGGTGTTTCTCATGAATGATTGAACACCGTCCTCTTGGTGCTGTTCCCGTAACAGTGAGTTCTTGCGAGATCTGGTCGTTTAAGTGTGTGGCACCTGCCCCTGTGTCTCTCTCTTACTCCTGCCATGTAAGATGCTTGCCCACTTTGCCTTCTATCATGATTGGAAGCTTCCTGACGCCTTCCCAGAAGCAGAAGCCACCTGTACAGCCTGCAGAACTGTGAGCCAGTTAGGCCTCTCTCTTTATAAATTACCCAATCTGAGGGGTTTTTAAAATAGCAATGCAAAAATGAACAAATACAGTATAGCTGTGCACTAGTATGTACTCAACTTTGCAGACTGGGTGCAAATAGTCATCGAAGGGAGATGGGGTGGGACCGTTTTATAGGATGTGGGTAGGTCAAGGAAAATTACAGTCAAAGGGGTTGTTCTCTTGCGGGCAGGGGCGGGGGTCACAAGGTGCTCAGTGGGGGAGCTTCTGAGCCAGGAGAAGGAATTTCACAAGGTAATGTCATCAGTTAAGGCAGGAATCAGCCATTTTCACTTCTTTTTTGATTCTTCGGTTACTTCAGGCCATCTGGATGTACACATGCAGATCACAGGGGTATGACGACTTAGTTTGGGCTCCTAGCTACTCAGGAGCCTGAGGCAGGAGAATCACTTAAACCCGGGAGGAGGAGGTTGCAGTGAGCCGAGATCAGGCCCTTGCACTCCAGCCTGGGTGACAGAGCAAGACTCCATCTCAAAAAACAAAACAAAAACAAAACAAAAAAAACCTTTATTTGCAAACAGGTGGTGGGCCCAATCTGGCCAGTGGGCTGCAGTTTGCGGACACCTGGTCTAGAGCAGTGGGCTTCAGGCTGAGGGAACAGACATGTTTCTTTTCATCTCTGGAGTCCACAGAGTCATCTGCATTCCGGAAACATCTTATACAACAGAACCACTCTTAAAATGTGAAAGGACAGTGATGGATGCCACTCCAGGGTGAAGACTGCAGCCAGCGTGGCCACCATGAACTCTCCATGCCGGCACCTTTGCCCCAATGGCTCCCAGAGCAGCAATGGCCACAAGGCCTGAAGACCTCTCAGGACACTGAAAAATTATAAAGCAACACGCGCTGCCTGTCCCTTCGCCCAGGCCTGGCTCTGACCTGCCACAGGGATCTGAACCATCTGCAGCACCAGCCGGGGGTCCTCGGTCAGCCAGGGGTCAGGCAGGCTACCCACTGCACTGGCTCCTGAGGCCAAGGGAGAAGTCTGGAGTTCCCAAGGGGATCTGGGAGGGGTGCGCCACACCTGCCACCCAAGCAGTTCCAAAGTTTGCCTGAGGGACATGTCGTGGAGTGGACCAGATTCTGCCCCCAAGTGGTGCCAGGTGGGTGGTGAGGCCAGCAGCATGGGCAGGGGAGAGGCAGTTGCTCTGAGATCATGAAAACTTCAGCTCCAGAGCACGTTTGCTGACTCTCCATTTGTCTCTCTCCTCCTCTCCCCTTCTCCCTGCCCCCCTCATCCCTCACTCCTCGGGAGGGCATGTTGTGAGAGGCCATGTTGCAGACAGCGAAGCCAACCGCCAACACCTTGTGGGGCAGCTGGGAGACCCCAGCCAGGTCCTCAGAGACGGCCCCACCTCCCTCCCAGGAGGCCCAGCCCAGCCACACAGCTCAGCTGCTCCAGATGCCTGAGCCTCAGAAACAGCAGTGTCTACTGTGAGCTGCTAAGTCTGGGGGTGATTTGTTATGCAGTGCAAGTGACTAGGACATCGGGCTGGAGGGGGTCTGGACTGGGGGTGTCACCTATGGGGCGAAGGTGGTGGAGGAAAGGAGACACAAGGACGGGGCCTGGGGTGCTTGGGACTCAGCGCCAGGTGTCAGGATAGCGTTTGCCCTGGGTTGGGGGTCAGCCTGCCCTGCTGAGCCCTGCAGAGCCCCCAACTGTCAGGCAGGAGGGAGCAGCGGTTGATCCATGGTACCTTGTCCTCAGCAGTACCCCCGGCTGCGAGCCAGAAACCCTGACCCACTGGCTGAAACCACAAAGCAGGTGTGGGCCCCGTGTGCCTGGTGACAGCGGTGGTGGCCTTGCTTCAAAGACTCGACAGGCAGCTCCCGTGTCCCCCACCCTCCATGTCTCTGGGAAGCAGGCTCTGTGTGCAGCCCCCTGAGATTTATTGGGGAGCAGCGTGCCTAACTCACCCCCTGTAAAGAAGGGAGGCCCAGGGCTGGGCAGAGGCCAAGGCTGTGACGTAGTGTGACGTAGGTCCAGCTTAGCCTTCGTGAGCCCACCAGAGTGCTGAGGCCTGTGGCCGTCACACTGTGCACCCGCAAGCACCTGCACCCCGAGCCTGCTGGAGCTTCCTACCACTCTGCCGGGGTCCAGCTCCAGCCTCGTTAGCACTGAACATTCCGCCTGCTCGGTGGCAAAGCGCTCAGAAGACACTGCTCTGAGACTTTCTGTCATCCCACATCTTACACCAACCTGAGGACTAAGCTCTTTTTTTTTTTTTTTTTGAGACGTTGTCTCCCCTGTCGCCCAGGCTGGAGTGCAGTGGCGCAATCTCAGCTCACTGCAAGCTCCGCCCCCTGGGTTCACGCCATTCTCCTGCCTCAACCTCCCAAGTAGCTGGGACTACAGGTACCCGCCACCACACCCGGTTAATTTTTTGTATTATTATTATTATTATTATTGGTAGAGATGGGGTTTTACCGTATTAGCCAGGATGGTCTCGATCTCCTGACCTCGTGATCCACCCGCCTCAGCCTCCAAAAGTGCTGGGATTACAGGTGTGAGCCACCGCGCCTGGCCAAGAATGCAATCTTTTGTTTCTTATCTACCGATGACCTGGAAGCGGGAAGCTCCCCCTGCACCCCCCAGCCTTCAAGTTGTCCTGCCTTTCCGCACAGAACTAATGTACATCTTATACATACATTTTTTCTTTTTCTCTTCTTTTTCCATCTTGCACATATTGATTGATGTCTCACGTCTCCCTAAAAATGTCTGAAAGCAAGCTGTGCCCCAGTCACCTCGGGCACATGTTGTCAGGACCCCCTGAGGCCGTGTCATGGGCTCATCCTTAACTTTGACAAAATAAACTTTCTAAACTGATGGAGACCTGTCTCAGATATTTTGGATTCACAGCTGCTAAGCTGCTCGGTTACAACTGAAGGCTCACAGGTTAGGGGTTTTTCAAAGGTAGTTTGGTGAGCAGGGGGCTAAGGTATGGGGAGTGCTGACTGGTTGGGTGCGAGATGAAATCTAGCTGTCCTTTTGGTCCTTTTGTGCTGCATGGCTTCTGGGTGGGGCCACAGGAGCCGTTGGCAAGACATCTAGCTGGGTCCATCCATGTCAGACGTGCAATAAACCTGAAAAGATACAATAGTGATGTTCTACAATAGTGATGTTATCTGCAGGAGTAATTGGGGAAGTAGCTTGTCTTGTGACCTCCAGAATAATGGCTGACGAAAGTTTACGCCTGCACCTTAGTGGAATTCAGGCTCCTCTATCCTTCTAGCCTGGTGGTGTAACCGCCCAACGGGTTCACCTTGTCCACTGCCTAGACAGAACCGATTTATCAAGACAAGGGAATTGCAGTGGAGAAGAAGTAATTCACGCAGAGCTGGCTGTGCAGGAATGGAGTTTTATGACTCAAATCAGTCTCCCCCAGCATTCAGGGATCAGCGTTTTTAAGGATAATTTGGCGGGTAGGGCTCAGAAAGTGGTGAGTACTGATTGGTCAGGTTGAACATTAAATCATAGGGGTTCGAAATGAGTTGTGGCTGACTTCTGTGCCTGGGTGGGATCACACAAATGGTTGAGCCAGATTATCCGTCTAAGTGGTGTCCGAATGCAAGGTCTACAAAATATTTCAAGCACTGATCTTAAGTTTTGCAACAGTGATGTTATTCCCAGGAGCAATTTGGGGAGGTTCAGACTATTGCCGCCAGAGGTTGCACGGCCCCTAAACTGTAATTTTTCATCTCATAGCTTAATTTGTTAGTCCTACAAAGGCAGACTGGTCCCCAGGCAAGAAGGGTTTTTTTGGGAAAGGGCTATTATCAATTTTGTTTCAGAGTTTAATCTATAAACTAAATTCCTTCCCAAGGCTAGTCTGGTCTACACCCACGAATGAACAAAGGCCATTTAGAGGATAGCAGGAAGATGGGGTGGGTTAGGAGATCTTTCCCTGTCATAATTTCTTCAGTTACGATTTTTGCAAAGGCGGTTTCCGTGGTCTCATTAGCTTTACAAAGGCTGTTTAGTTTTGAGGAAGGGGTGCTATCATTTAAACTATAAATGTCTCCCAAAATTAGCTTTGCGTATCCAGGAATAATTAAGGGCAGCTTCAAGGACAAAGGCAAGATGGGGATTGGCCAGATCTCCTTCAGGGCCATCATTCTCTCACTGATACAATTTTTGGCAAAGGCGGTTTCAGAATGCCCGTCTTTTTTTTTTTTTTTTTTTTTTTTTTTGAGACGGAGTCTCGCTCTGTCGCCTAGGCTGGAGTGCAGTGGCCGGATCTCAGCTCACTGCAAGCTCCGTCTCCTGGGTTTACGCCATTCTCCTACCTCAGCCTCCCGAGCAGCTGGGACTACAGGCGCCTGCCACCTCGCCCGGCTGGTTTTTTGTATTTTTTAGTAGAGACGGGGTTTCACCGGGTTAGCCAGGATGGTCTCGATCTCCTGACCTCGTGATCCGCCCGCCTCGGCCTCCCAAAGTGCTGGGATTACAGACTTGAGCCACCGCGCCCGGCCTGGAATGCCCGTCTTAATGTAACTGTGGCCCATGTAACGATGTTTAGGGGGTCTTACCTGATTTCTAAAAGGCTGAAATGCTTGTAAGGGCTCTGCTGGACCTGCCCGTACGTCTTTCCTATAAATGCGTCTTTTCTGTAAATGCTGGGAGGGAGGGAGACAGGGAATCAACACAGCCCCAGGGCTGCCCTGGGTTTATTCCAAGAGTTTGAATCCCGTAACTTGGAGCTGTGTAGCGCCCATCCCATCCACGCTAGGCCCGCGCTCAGAGACAGGCCTAGGCACTCGGCCATGGTGCGCGTGGGACCGAGCCCACCCCGCTCGGTTCCAGGGAGCGGCAGCTCAGCCCTCACGGGGCCGCCTCCGGGACCGCCACCTGCACCCACCCACGGCTCGCCGCGCGCTTCCGGGGTCGCGTTAGAATCGCGTCAGAGCCGGGCGCCCCAGGCCGCCCATGCGCAGGAGCAGAGCCAACGTGTCAGCGGCGCCCAAGCGGCCCCAGGGCGCTCTCCTCGCCAAGCCGCCAATGGGCTCAGGATCCGCCCCTGACGACGTGGGCCCCGCCCCTGGAGACACGCGCCGCGCAGTCGTCACCCGCCCGGGAGCAGGAGGCCGGGGGCGCCCGCCGGCCGGGCCTGGGCGGTCGCCATGAAGCTGACGCGGAAGATGGTCCTGACCCGGGCCAAGGCCTCGGAGCTGCACAGCGTGCGCAAGCTCAACTGCTGGTGAGGCGGGGCCTGGCCGCGGCCGCCCCGGGGTCGGGGGAGGAGCTGGGGCGGGGAGGGGGCGGGGCCGGGGCGGGGACTGGGGTGAGGGCGGAGCCGGGGAGGGGGCGGGGGCGGGGGTGGAACGGGGGCAGGTGCAGGGGCGAGGACGTCAAAGGACTCAGGGGTCAGGGAGGAGAGGAGACCAGGGGTCAGGGTCGCCGGGGCCCCCCCATGTCCCGGCCCGCCTTTGCCCCGGCTGCCCTGTGGGCCAGATCTGATGTCTGGGGTTGCCAGCAGTCACTGGGACCAAGTCGAATAGGAGAGAGAACTGAGTTCTCGAGGACTGAGTCAGGAAACACGTTGGTAATCAGTACTGGGGGCGGCCGTGCCAAGGGTACGCCTGGCAGGTGATAGGAAGGGACGTGGGTGCGGTGGGACCCATGAAGGCTCAAAGGCGGGTAATGCTGAGTCTCACCGGGCCAAGGAAGACCAGGAGCTTCCAGAGGAGGCAGCCTGGAGTTGAGGCCCGCACGATCTCCAGGGCTCCCTGGGGACTCAGCGGAGTCGCTGCGCCCTGTCAACTGGCCGCACCCTGCAGGCGGGGCGTGGGGGTCAGGGAGAGCAGGCGCTTCCTCCCAGGGGTATCCCCATACTGCCCAGAGCGAGCTCTTCCCTGTTAATTAAAAAGCTTTTCTGTCTGCCCTGGCACATCTGGTGTTTTGGCTACAATTCCCCTGTGTCATTTGCTTTCAATAATGCATTTCTTTGTTTTGCACGGGGTGGTCAGTACTCTCACTAAGCTGGAAGAAACAACAACCCGATTTCAGGCTTTTAAAGTTTGCTTCATAAGTCGCCTGTTCACCCTTTGAACTTGGCCTCTTATAAAGACGCCCTTGTTGATGTCTGTCAGCGAGAGAAATTAACCTTCTGCTATTCAGGGACCATGAGGAACAGTTCATCTTTTCGTGTCTTACAAATGGCTCTGCTGCTCCTTATCTAAAAGGTACCACCCCAACGTCATACAGTGTAGTTGAAAATCAAGTAAAACAATTGTTTACACCTTTGCCGGTTACCTGGGCAACCTTCCTTTTTTGCCACGCCATTAAAATCCTAGAATCTTAAGGTTTGTAGGGAGTCATCGGTAATTTTTGGAATTTTTGTCTTCAGTGTTTTTTATTCAACTTTAACAAAATTAAAGTATCTTTTCTCTCCCCAGGGGCAGCCGCCTCACAGATGTAAGTATTGCTCTGATCATCTCCAAATGGCCTCAGTCCCAAATGTTGTAGCTTCTTCCCCAAGAGAATTTTTAAGTTGACAAAACTGCCCCTATCAGTTCAGTCCCACACTTGGTACTTTGTTCACTTAGCGGGTTTCGTTATGCAGAACCACTAATGGAAAAACAATTCTCCAGTGCCAGGCTGATTTTGCTGTTCCCGTCAACATAAATGAAACGCCGTTTGTCACTTGGTCACAGAGGAGGGGAGCAATAGTTTGGAACTTGCTCTCACCTGGAAAGGAATCCCAGGAGGGTTTGTTTTACTTTGTTAAGGGGAAGTTGAAGGTCTGCACCCCCTCTTCTTGGTCACATCTAGCCTTGTGCCCCCCACCGCTACCCCAAAGGCGGCAGAGAACAAGCCCTGCTGGGAGAAATTGAGCGTGTGCGTCTGTGAAAAGATTTCTTTCTTCTCTTCCCTCATTCTCTTTCTCAGTCCAAAATGTCCCCAACTTCCAACTTACACAAGGATTGCATACCAATTGTTTCTTTCTTTCTTTCCTGTTTTTTTTTTTTTTTTTTTTTTTGGCCCAGGCTGGAGTGCAGTGGCTCGATCTTCGCTCACTGCAACCTCCACCTCCCGGGTTCAAGCGATTCTCCTGCCTCAGCCTTTCAGTAGCTGGGACTACAGGCACCCACCACCATGCCTGGCTAATATTTGTACTTTTTGGTAGAGATGGGGTTTCACTGTGTCGGACAGGCTGGTCTTGAAGCCCCTGAGTTCAGGTGATCCACCTGTCTCAGCCTCCCAAAGTGTTGGAATTACAGGCGTGAACCACCATGTCCAGCCCAATTATTATTTATCTCTTTATTCTCTGTTTTTTAAATTTGAACTGTACCTTTCCTTAAAGACAAAAAAAAAAAAAGCCTGGACACATGACACCGGATGTAATCTGTTTTGTGCTGTAACTGAAATACTGCATGTTTAGCAGTGACTATATAAACACACATGGTCATAGACACGAGTCCCTTATACATGGGATGCATCTCACTAGGCTCTGAGCTCGCTGAGGTTGGGGCCCTGCCAGTCACCCAATCTGCTGGTGCCATGCCTGGCATATGGTGGGCTCTCACATATGTGGGAGCTTTGCAGGTTGTGAAGGCTTTGTGGACCACCCTGGGCACCTCACCCCTGAATTGACAGTACCAGTGTGATCTGAGATCCAGTTTTAAGCCTGTCTTCCTTTTGGCCCAGACCTGTTATCAAGAAGGGATTTCCATCCTTTCCTTGCTTTCTGTTCCTGCATAGGGGACACTGGGGTCCCCTTACCTGATGTCCTTTGAGGACATCTAAAGTAATGAGCGCTCTGTCTCCACTGCTGGCAGCATCTGATAGCAACGATGCTGCTGTAAAATGTAATAAAAAGAGAGTGCGTGAAAGGAGGAGCCTCACATTTCTCCTTCAGTCTGCGGGTTGTCTGGGCTGCAAGGTGGCATCAGAGGGGAGCCTGGCATGCTCATGGGCATTCACCCTGGGCACACTGGCTGAGCAGGGCTGTGCCCCTCAGGCCCCAGAAGTGGGTTGGCCATGGCTGCGACAGTTCTCTGTGGCTGACGGCAGTGCGACCGCAATGCCCTGCTGGGCCGTGCTTGCTAGTCATGCTCTTTTCCTCCTAGATTTCCATTTGCCGGGAGATGCCCAGCCTGGAGGTGATCACGCTCAGGTACCTCGCTCCTGCCGTCATGCTCAGCCTGGGGCCTGGAAGCTGGGGCAGAGCCTCACGTCCCTCCCGTGGGACCCAGTGCTGTGACATAACCTAGAAACCTCCAGCACAGACTGAGGGCGGCTTCCAGAAGGGGAGGGGCCGGGACAGCGAGAGCTGGGTCTACCCCGTGGCCCCATGTCTGCCCTCCTTCCTCAGAGCCTCACCTAGGCCTCCTGATAGCTCCTGTTCCCTGCCTGCCCTGCTGTACCCCTGCCCACCCTTGGCCTGTGTGCTCCGATAAGCCATCGCTGTGTTCACTGGGCCAGTCGGTGGTGGAGCCCGCCTAAGGATGCACGGTAGCCTGCCCTGGCCGCCCTCATAGTGGCCACATCTGCCCCGAGACCCCCAGGGTCCTGGCCTTTTCTCCCCGCCAGTGCTACCACTGCTGACCAGTTTCTCTGTACCCCATGACCTGTGCCCCTCTACTATGGTCACTGCCCTCCCAACAGACTAAGGGAACCTTGAATGAACAAATGTTACTGGAGTTTTAGGCAGCTGGGGCGTATTTGGGGGCTCTGGGGAAGAGAAGAGCTTCCTTTATCCCTGAATTCCCTCCTGCCTACTGTGTGACCCAGGGAGCGAGCGGACACTCATGGCTCACCGCTGCCCACCAGACGCTGGGTGGGAGCCTTCTCTGGGTTTCCACATTTAAAAGCTCACAAGGTTTAAACCCTGTGGGGAAGGCCCACCCTTCTGTTTGGCAGCTCGGAAGCCTCCAGGCCTTGCCCTGTGAGAGTAGCTGTTGCAGGCCCCTGGTCCCTGTGACCTACCTTCTTGATTTCACAGGCAGCCACGGGCTAGGCCAGCCCCTGCCCATCCTCTGTAACACCCTCCAAGGTTGGCATTGCCATGGTGATGCCAGTGCGCAGCCTGCTGCCCGCCAGGGGCTGAGGCCAGTCCATCTGGTATTCAGGCATCCCCAGCGCGGGCATCAGCCTGAGTCTTGCTGAACGAACCGATGAATGAAATGGGCTTGGAGGCATGCTCCTGGGCCAAATCTCAGCCCTCCCACCCATCAGCTGGCTAACCTCGGGCAAGGCGTGGCCCTCTCTGTGCCTCAGTTTCCTTCCTGTAACACAGAGGTATTATAAGTGCCCACCCCACAGGGAGACGAGGAGGAGATGGAGCCTGAGTCCAGAGGTTGAACAGGGGTGTCTGTGCCTGCCGCGGGGCTCGTTTCACTAGTCAGACGATGTTTACGGTGAGGCTGGGATTTCAGCTCTGCCTCCGAAAGCCTTACCTGACAGGGAAAGGTGGAGCTTGTGGCTCCCACGATGGCAGGAAGCTTGGGGCGGGGCTGTGGATCCAGTCCTATCCCCGCAGTGCATTGAGTCGCCCAGGGACCGCAGGGCCTCCGAGCATCAGGCCTCTCATGTGCGGGGCCATTTCTGTCGCGTCTCAGGAGGGACAGGACCCGGAGGGTGTTCACCGAGTTCAGGTGTGTGGTGCCTGCACGTCGACTGCACACCACGCCCGACTGCACTGGAGCGGAGCAGGTAGCTTGAGGCCACGGGTGTGGTCCGCACACCACGCTGCTGCCTGAGCCTGGGGCAGACTCCATCCTGGAAAGGGTCCCACAGCCTGAGTTTTGCTCTTGGTAAAATGGGGCGGCCTCATAGCTAGGAGCTGCGTGAAAGGATACCTGGGAAACACCCAGTGAAGGGGTGGCATGGGGAGGCGGGCTCAGCACCGGCCTGGTGACCGCCCCCTTCCCAGGTGCCTGTGGGACTCGAGTGCAACCCTCCAGGCAGGGGGCCTTGGCTCTCGGCTGGCGGACGCTCCGCACCTTTGAGGGCCTGCGGGAGCAGCTCCGCGTGTTCGCTTGTGGAGGGGACGGACCCCACGCTGTCGGGTGAAGCCTTTGGGTCTCCGCTCCAGGCCTCCTGTGTTTCTCTACTTCTCTGACGCGTCCACGTTCTATAGAATGGAAATGAGGCCCATCCCCAGTGTCGCCACTTTCACGTGGGGGTTTGGAAGGTCCGTGTTCACTTCCATGTCACATGGAGCTGGCTCGTGTTTTTTGCCATGAGTTTTTCTGGGCACTCCGTGCTTTGGGGCAACGTGATATGTCCCTTGAGAGGCCTTAGTTTTCCCGGCCTGTGAAGGAGGGCCACATCCCGTACCTCCCACTCTAGCGCCCTGAGGAGCTGATGCCGAGCATGGGGCAAAGGGGCTGTTGCTGGCAGGGTCCACCCCAGTCCGCCTTTGAGTTCAGGACCCGGCCTTCCTATAGCTCTCTCCTTGGCCCAGGTCCTGCTGCACGTGACTCATGACATCCAATTTGGGCTTCTCAGGCGAGGGCAGGGACACAGATCCCGTGAGTGCCTGTTCTTGGGGCTCGAGATTGAGAGGTGACCCTGGGGGCCCCGTCCACATCCCTCACTGACTGCTGGTCTCCATGCAGTGTCAACAGCATCTCCACCCTGGAGCCTGTGAGCCGGTGCCAGCGCCTGAGCGAGCTGTACCTGCGGAGGAACCGTATCCCCAGCCTGGCTGAGCTCTTCTACCTGAAGGGGCTGCCGCGTCTCAGGGTGCTGTGGCTGGCCGAGAACCCGTGCTGCGGCACCAGCCCCCACCGCTACCGCATGACCGTGCTGCGCACCCTGCCGCGCCTACAGAAGCTGGACAACCAGGGTAGGTGGCCGCAGCGGGGTCACCGGCCCTCGCAAAACAATCCCTGGCAGGGCATTTCCCCAGCCCTCTTTCCTCTTCTCCTTTTCTGCAAATGCCTGGTCTGGCGGGACACAGATGTGCCCTGTGAAGTCTCCTCAGAGGCCCTTCCCCTGCTTCTGTGTCTCTTGATCCCGCCACCTGAATGCAGCAGCGCAGCATAGGGTCCCTCCTGTGACTGTGACAGTTTGTGTATCCCCCAGCAACTGCAGGACCTGGTAGCAAAGCAAAAGGGTTCCTTCTTTTGCTTCTGTGAGGAGCAGTGCTGCTCTGACCACTGCCATGCGCCCTGGCGAGCGGGGCGTCAGGATCTGGCAAGCAGCGTTGCACTGGTCCACAGGAACTGGGCAGGCTCAACGGGCCACTGTGAACCTAGGGTGGCTGTGCCGTCGTGCTCCCGCCGTGGGGAGGGGCTGTCCCAGCACCGCAGTGCCCGCTGCTGCACTCCACCTATTGGAGGCGCTCATGCCTCCTCTGGCCAGCGCCAGCACCAGTGCAGTTTTCCAGGCCGCGGTTTCATGCTGTTAATCCTTGGCATTCTCAGCACGCTAGTTTCTCATCCTTGTCAGCTATACGGGCACTAATATTTTCTCCCAGACAATTTTATTAATAACTTCAGGGAAATTGATATGTGAGTGAAATGGAATAAATTCAGTATGGTCTGTTCCTTTTTCTGTTGTGTCTTAGTTGAGGTTTTGATGAGTATTTGCTTCTGGCCAAGGCTGGTGTTTAGATTCCTGAGCAGCCCTCCACCATCTGTTGTGTATCGGCCTGTGCCGGGCTGTGGATCGGCTCCTATTCTGGGAGCTGGCCCTGGAGGTGGATACACGTGCATGTATTTCACAAGCAGACTTTGCCTGAGGCTGCAGTGAGGACGGGAGCTGCAGCGCGTGTGGCCTGCATGTGGGTGAGGCCACTCATGCTGTGTTCTGTCCTTCATCCCGAAGCTGTGACGGAGGAGGAGCTGTCCCGTGCACTGAGTGAGGGAGAGGAGATCACCGCCGCCCCGGAGAGAGAGGACACAGGCCACGGCAGCCCCAAGCCATGCTTCACACTGAGCTCCCTCAGCTCCGCTGCTGAGACCGGCCAGGACCCGCTGGACAGCGAGGAGGAGGCAATGTGAGGCTGGAGGGCAGCGGGGCCTCCGCCCTTCCCTGTCCCCCAGGGTCCTCCCACGGGGAGCGAATGGGGCTTCCAGTGAGCTGCCTCTCTGGGAAGTGAGGGAGAGGGATTATCCAGGGCGAGTGTCCGTTCTCATCCGTATTCTCTGGGAGTGACTCAGTGCCCAGGTAGTGATCTCAGTGGCAGGTCCATGTTTTGCCCAACAGCGGATGTTCCAGGGAGCAGGAGAGGGGGGTGAGCCAGGCCCCGTGCCCTGGCACAGAGAAGGCTCGCAGCACCAGAGCTTGTGAGGTGCAGGGAGCCCCTGGTGGGGGGTGTGGCCTAGGGCCACAGTCACTGGAATGGTTTGTGGGCACAGCCATCAGTGCCTGTACAGCCTTGGGCCCAGGAGCCGTGGAGGGGCCACAGGGCTGACTCTGCAGTGAGATACCGGCGCCTCCCAGGGCAGTTGGCTGTGCGTCACAAACGTGTGTGATAGAAGCTGGGTGCTTCTCTCCTGCTTGGCAGATCACACCCACTGCTGGTGCCTGTGGTGGGGACATTGGGATGTGATCTCCGTTAGGCATCTGCTGTCTGGCACAGGGCTTGACCCCATGGTCAGGAGCTCTTCCCTGGCGTTTGTGTACAGGTGCCCCCCACCCTGCCCCCGAGGCCCCAGTGGAAGGTATTACAGCTGGGAAGCCCCAGGGTTCAGGGAGGACGCCCCACAGGTGAAGTAAGTGCCGGGCTGTCCAGGAGCTGCCATCTGTAGCCCCTGACCTCATGGGAGTTGCCTCCCTTCTCTTCCCCCTGTGTGCCAGGTGGGATTTGTATGAGCCTGTCCTTTGCTTGGATGTGACCTGCAGACAGGGTTTGCAGAGGTCTCCAGTGCCACCAGCCCCCTGACCCTCACACACCTTTGTCTCTCTCTCTCACCAGCAGCGCCCAGGGTGAACTTGGCCTGAAGCCCGCTTCCCGGGACCAGTTTCCTTCCTTCTCACCCAGGGATGCTTCGAGCAGCCACAGGAGCAGAGTGAGTGACGGGGGCTGCTAGGCGGCCACTGCTGCCTCTGCCCACTGCACAGAAATCGTGGGGAGGGAGGATGGAGCCTCACAGGGCCTCGAAGAGCTGTGCCCCAGGGGGAAGCTGCGTGTGTGGGTCTGCGAATGCGCACAGACGTGTCACACGTGCCCCGCACGGAGCTGTCCTGGCCCCTCAGCCTCTCCTGGTCTCCTGGTCTGTGGAATGTGGGCCCAGGCCCTGCTGAGCTGAGGGCAACAGGAGTCACGGGGGAGAAGCGCCACACATGTGTACACAGGCGGGGCTCCTCCTCTGCTCAGATTCTCGGTATGTGCCGAATGGTCATTTGCTTGGACGGCCCACACCCCCGGGACCAGGTGCTCTGTGGTGGGGTGCCGCTGGCCAGGCCCCAGCCCCTGTGGAGGGAAGCAGCCTCGCAGTGCTTGGTGGGCTTAGTCCGCACCCCTCTCTGCCCCTAGAACGTCCTGACTGCCATCCTGCTGCTGCTGCGGGAGCTGGACGCAGAGGGGCTGGAGGCCGTGCAGCTGACTGTGGGCAGCCGGCTGCAGGCCCTGCGTCGGGAGGAGGTGCAGGAGCACGCCGAGTGACCACAGGACCTGAGCGCCGCTCCACTGTCCACGGGGACCCCAGTGTCTTCCCCAGCCCCCAGGAGCTGAAGGGTGGCTGCCACAGCCCTGGCCCCACACAAAAGCCTCCCCAGTTTGCCACATCGGCCGAGGGCAGGAGTGGGTGTTGTGCTGGCTGGCTGGAGCGGTGGAGATGCCTGTCCACACCAGAATGTCCCCAGCACTCCCCTTCTGTGGTCTGGAGGTTCTGGGCTGGCCTGGGCTCTTAAAGGGAGGATTTTGCAGGTTGTCCTCCCTAATAAAAGATTTTCCCAAGGTTGATCTGGAGGTGACATTTCCCAATGGTCGTGACAGTCTTTCTGAAAGCAAGGGCCGTTTCTCGGCAGAATGAGGAGGTGTTCACGAATGGCTTTGCCGATTCCAGCCCTTGGTCCTTGGATAGATTTCTGTTGAGCAAGGGAGGCTTCCAGAATGCCGGCGTCCACAGGGACATCTGCCCTGAGCTGCTCTCCGCAGGAAGGCAGCAGCCTCCCGCATCCACGGGAGAGGGTTTTGTTTCTTGGCCAGGCTGGGCAGGTGCGCCTTCCTTTCTCTCTTCTGTGAAGAACTGCAGGGGGGCCCTCAGCTGTGAGGCTGTGGATGAACAGGCCTGTTTGCTCTGGGGTCTGGGCCTGGCACAGGAAGCAGCTGGACTAGGGGAGTCCTTGGAGCATCTGAGAGGAGTTTTCTTTCCTCTGGGAAGAGTTACGAGTCTTATGAGGATGCCATGATCTGGACAGTGACCCGCGGCCCTGGGGACCTTCCTAGTACCCCCCAAAACCAAGGGAGCATTCACGTGAGATGGGGAGTCAGCCTTCCAGCTGGTGTGTAGGAAAGCCAGGTCCCTGGGCCCTTGTCCTGTGTGGGGTTGGGACCCAGATCTCCGTGAGATGTCCCCATCCTCCGCCAAGCGGTGATGCGTGACCACGCGTGCAGGCCACTGCTCTCCCAAGCTCAAGGCCATGCAGTGTGATCGTCACCAGAGCCAGCTGCAGCATTGGGGCAGTCACTGTCACTGGACTTGGGGAAGCCCAGGGTGAAGACAGTCACTCATCCGTGCAAGCTCTTCACAAGGGGTGCGATCCCTCCAGAAGGGGTGCGATCTCTGAGCAGTGGGGAGTGGAGTCACCACTTGGGACATGGAGGGTGGACAGTTCAGGCCTGTGTCTGCCTCCCTGGGACTGTGGGATGGGCACCCGGCGCCCTCAGTAAAGTGCTTCCTTGGAATGACTGAGGTCGTTTTAAATTGAGTCCCCTTCCACTCCCCCCGACGTGGGCTGCTGTGGGCATGTGGGGCTTACACCAGTGCCCTCCTGCCCCACACCATGTACACCTTGGTTGGGACAGTTGGGTGGGACCTGTGGGGGCAGCTGCCTGCCTTCAGCCCCGCGGTTCCCCCCACCCCGTCCCCATCCCCACCATTGCTGCCTCCACCCTCAGCCTCCTGCCGCTCCCCCTCCCGTCGCCTCCTCACCCAATGCCCCCAGCCATGGAAGACGGCCAGAAGCACATCCAGCCTGGGGCACCCCACAGTCCCACTCCACTGCTCCCCAAGTCACCCCAGACGTGGGTTCTCAAGCCGAGCAGGCACGGGCATCACACTGTGTCCCATTCACCCAGTTCACAGGAGAGGACCAAGGGCCCAGGAGGCCGCATCACTCCGCCCGAAATGCCAGAAACGCCAACTCCATGCAGCCAGAAGTGGGCCTGTCACAGGCGCTGGCCATGGCATGTCGCCCAGGAGGGAGGCAGCCACTGTCCCAGGCATCAGCCACAGGCCACCACCTGGGTGCAGCAGCTGAGTGGCAGCTGAACAGGTTCTAACACCTCATCAAGCAGGGCAGGCCTAGGGGGGTCTACTCAGAACTGAGTCCTGATCCCAGATGGTGTGACACAATGGAGCCCCCCAAAACATGCACGTGGTTCCCCGGGCCTGTGAACCTGTTTCTCTGTTCCTTTGAGACAGAGTTGCAGACCCGGGAGCACTGTCCTTGGACAACTGTCCCCTCCTGGGCCTGGCCCCAGGACGGCCCCGCTCAGAATGAACTAGAAGGCCCCTAGGTGTGGGCCCCTCCACCCCAGCTCCAGAGTTAAGCAATCTGGAGGTCTCTGGCACTAGGGCCAACACAGTGAGGGGCTCTTGGGAATATCAAGGTACCTGAGGGCAGGAAGGTCCCCAGCCCCCTCACCAGGTCCCCAGCGCCACCCCTCTGGCCTGAGCTCAACCAGGAGACTGCCCAGGGACCCTCAATGTGGCCTTTAGGCCCCTCCAAGCCAGGGTCTCCCTTGAGACACCTGTGTCCCGAAACCACATCCGCAGGGTGGCACTGCAGGAACGAAGCAACCCTCTCGGCAAGCACCTGCCACGTTGGTGCTGCAGAGCCGTGGGTGCTGCAGAGCCGTGGGTGGTGCAGAGCCGCGGGTGGTGCAGAGCTGTGGGTGCTGCAGAGCCGTGGGTGGTGCAGAGCATGGGCTTCAACGCTAAGGTTAACGGGCATCCTGCGAGCAGGGTGTCCACCACCCCAAACCACCTGCGGGACTCAGCCCTAGCCCCCGGTGGGCACAGCTTTGTGCCGCCTTCTCTTCCCCTCCCACGTGTCCACCATCGGTGTCTCCTGGATGCTGGCTCAAGCCAGCCACCAGCCTGCAGGTTGGAGACCCCCACTCAGGCTGAGGCTGGGGAGACCGAGGAGTGAGACTGTACCCTTCTACCCCCAGGGGAGGACCAGGAGGGGGCTCAGGTCACCTTGGTGGCCCCCAGGGAGTCCTGGAGAGCGCCTGTGGCCTCCCAGGGCACATGTCCCTTTGGCCTGGCCCAGGCACTGGCCAGAGGGCCCTCCACCCCTGGGGGCCGCTGCCCACTGGGCTGGCCGTGTGGTGCTGCTCCTCTCCCTCCAAGAGTTCCGCAGGCTGTGCTCTCCAGAGACCGATGCACCCCACGGTGAGGGTGATTTTATTTCTAGAAAAGGTGACAGGTGCTGCACGTGGGCAGGAGCAGGTCACAGTGAGGCAGGGCCAAGGGCATCCCCCTCTCAACATAACCCAGGCACCGGCAGCCTACAGGCCGGGTAGGGCGAGGGCTGGCCCCTGTGAGTGAGCCCAGAGTGGGGAGAGGCTGGGGCCCATGGGGCGCCAAAGCCAGGGGACAGCGGCCTGCAAACACCGACAGCCCCACGTCCCCTGGGCAGGAAGGTGGATGCCCCAGGACGCTCTGTCCTCCTGCTGCAGGGCCTGGCAGGCTGGTCTCAAGACCAGCCCCAGGGAGGCCTGGCGGGTGGCCAGGGATAGAGGCAGGGGCTGGGCTGAGCAGGGACACAGCCCCCACCTGCCTGCAGGCTCCAGACACAACAGCCCAGGCCCCATCTGAGCCCTGGCGCTGCAGCTGGCATGGGTGGGGGCTGGGGAGGGGCGTGGGCATGGCCTCAGAAGCCCTTGTCCATGCTCAGGGTGCGACGGGTCACATGCTCCAGCTCCCCTGACACGTAGGCGGCCATGCTGATGCGGTACTGTGCCAGCATCTTCAGCATGAGCCGCAGGCTCAGCCACCACTGCTCCCGCGGCATGCGGTGCCTGTGCGGGACGGGGATGCGGGGATGATGGGGAGTCAGGGGTCAGGGCAGCTCTTCAGGCCATGCCCCCAACCCCCCCACACCCCCCAACCTGGCGGCTTGTGCATGCCCCTCCCTCTGAACATCTCGATATCCGTGGAGCCCTGCGGCCTCTGGGACAGGTCTGGGGTCCCCATCCCTTGGAGGCACAGCACAGAGTCAGCCACAGCCGCCCTCAGGCGTGCCCAATCCTGGCTGCCCACGCTGTGTCCCCATGCCCACCCAAAAGTATTGCCCAGTGTCACGCTCAGAAGACTTGGGCATGGTCCCTGCTCTCCATGGCCTGGCGGGGACCAGGGCATGGGGGCCCAGGAGGACTTGCAGGGTCAGGGTGCGAGTGGGGCGGGTCCTGGCACACCTGCCTGGGGGACAGTCTGGGCCACCCCTCAGCCCCACCCGCCTCCACGAGGCTTCAGTGGAACTCACTCGAAATCAGTGTCTTTCTTGAGCTCAGTGACGGGGCTGAAGGCCACTGCCTTCTTCTTCAGGCCGATCACGCAGGCCGAGTCTGGGGCATTGGCGAACACCCGTCCTGCAAACAGAGGCACGTGGCAGCCCTCCAAGGCCGGGCCCTGCCCCAGGGAGCCAGGGGAGGGCGAAGTGAGGCCTCGGGTCGCACCCACCACCTACCCTTGCGGTAAACCTCACGCAGCTTCTCCGACAACCAAAGCATGGCCTTCACCCCCAGCTTGGTCCCGTAGTTCCGGTCAAAGGGGGTTGGGGCGCCGCCCTGGAAACAGGCAAGGCCCGGTTCTTGGAGCTGCCCTGGGCTGCCTGGGCCAAGGAGAGAGGAGGCCCAACCCCAGTGCAGACAGGGTCCCCACGGGGAGCCTCCCAGGCAGCTTCTGAACACCCATTCCTTCCAACCCCTGCAAAATTCCCATCTGTTCCTGCATGGAGGACCCTGCCTGCTCTCTCCAGCTCCAAGTCCAGGCCAGAAGCTGCCTCCCGAGGCCGGCAGTCGGCTGCCCCCTGGCCAAGTCAAGTGACCCCTGGGCTCCTACATTGGCAGCCAGTGGCCCCACCTTGGGCCCCATCCCCAGCCACCCTGACTCCCCGTCCCTGGCTCAGAAAACCCCAGGACACAGGCTTCCTGCAGGGCCACCATAGGGCAGGGAGCATGCGGGATCTAGGTGAGGGGCTTGGCGGAGGTGGCAGCAGGAGGCCCGGAGGGGTGGGGGCCAGGCTCAGCATGTGAATGTCCTGGCCCCAGCCCCGGCCCCGGCCCCGGCCCCAGCCCTTCTTGGAATGAGACCTCACCCAGATACGGGCCTCGGTCCCCTCACCGGGGAAGGGCACATGTGCCCGAGGGCCTGCCAGGAGTGCCCATGGGTGCCTGTGAGGGCTGGGACCCCTGGGCCCGGGGACAGATGGTGGCAGGGAAGAGGGGCAGGCCTCTCAGAGCCTCACTGCCCCACACCTGCTGCAGGTGGCCCAGGACGTTGGTCCTGCAGTCGAAGACGCCCTTGCCCTCTGATGAGTACAGGTTGTACAGGAACTCCGTGGTGTAGTAGTCATGGCACTTCTCGTTCCTGAGAGGGACAGCGGGGCCTGAGTCAGCGGGGAACGAGTTCAGGTCTCCCCCACATCCTGAGTCCCCGCTGGGCCAGGCCTGGGAGCGGGAGTGCCAGCTCCCGGGAAAGCCGCCCTCGCCCACCCTCTCCAAGGACCCCTCCTGCCTTCTCCTGCCCGGCCACTCCTCAGCAGCCCCGCCCCTAGCCCCTAGCTGTGGCCGGGGACCCACGGCAGCCTCACCGCAGCACCAGGCCCCTCTGAATGTCTGTCTTCATCTTCTCCGTCATGTGCTCCACGTTGACCTGCGGGAGGGGCCAGATAAGCCAGAGGACTGTGGGGAGGGAATTCCAGGCTGACCAGCGACCCAGGGCCAGCAGGAGCACTGGGTTATGAGTCCCGCCTGCCCGGGCCCTGCCCTGCACTGGCCGGCCTGAGTGTCTGGGGCCCAGGCTGGCATGCCGGCGGGTCTGTCGCAGCAGGGGCCACGCTGGGCTCACCTTTAAGTCATGGATGTTGAAAGGGTCCTCGAAGACGTAGGCGGCGTCGGCCCCCACAGCGATGCCAGTCACGGTGGCCAGATAGCCACAGTAACCCCCCATGGTCTCCACGATGAACACGCGGCGCTTGGTCCCCGAGGCGGACTGTTTGATGCGGTCACAGCTCTGGGGGCCAAGGGGGGTCAGGGGTCCTCCACGTGCCCACCCTTCCCTGCAGGCCATGGGCATGGCTACCCTGCAGGGAGCCCTGTGTCTCCAGAGCCAGCCTGGGGCTGACGCACCCACAGAGTCAGCAGCACCAGGCTTGGGCCCACCTCCCACCTGGGCCCCGCAGGACCAGGGGTTCTCAACCAGGTGACCCCAGCCTCAGGGTACAGGGGACAGCGGCCTGCACACACACTGTCTGTGGGCAGGCAGGGGTGTCCCCGGCCCCATGGACAGAGGCCAGGCACTGCTCTTAGGCTACCCAGCACTGGGGCAGGGACACTCCTGCCTCGGTCTCCCCGTCTGAGTTCATCACAGTAGCGAGGAACAACGCAGGGCCCCCTGGCCCTAGAAGTGGCTATGGCAGGGAGCTGAGCCCCTTCACCTGGGCCTGTGCCCCACCAACCCCAACCCTGGCAGCCCTCCCGGGTGCTCACCACGCACTGTCCCCTCCAGCAGCCTCCGTAGGCTCAGCCCCACCCCACAAGGGCCTGGGCATGGCCGGCAGGGGTCCAGGAGCCCTGTACCTCCATGGCAGCGTTTACGGCAGTGTCAGAGCCCAGGCTGAAGTCAGTGCCAGGGACGTTGTTGCTGATGGTGGCTGGGATGACGCACATGACGATGCAGAGCTCCTCGTAGCGCCCGCGAGCCTCCACCAGCTGCAGCACCCCTTCATAGGCCTGCAGCAATAGGGACAGGGGGCAGGTCAAGGGCAGCACCGAGGCCAGGGTGGGCCAAGGACAGGCTCTGCCGGCGGCCGCCCAGCCCTGCTCCCTGCTGACCTGTCACGTGCCCCGTGCTGGACTCCAGGACCCACCTGCTCAATCCCCTGGGGCTGGGCCAGGCAGTCAGCCTGGTGTCATCTCAGGACGCCTCCCAGGGAAACTGGACTCTAACGAGGGTCAGGAGGCCCCTCCAACCCACTCTGACCCCAGATCCACTCCATGAAGCCTGCAGTGGGGCTTGGCTTTGGAGGGCAAGGGGGAAGGGCTGTCATTCATTTATTATTTAGGGACAGCTTGCCCAGTGCCAGGACACCACGTAAGCGATGCCATCCCGCACCTACACTTCTGCCTCCTCCGCCTCCCTTTGTCCTCGTCCTCCCGCTTCCAAGTCCCCTTCCTCCCCTGCCCCTCCCCAGCACCGGGGTTAAATGGAACCTTGGGAAGCTTTCTGGAGAAAGTAAAGAACCCTCCTGAGCCCACACACCACACTTAAAACCCTGATCCTCTTGGCCCCTGCATCGCCCCAGCCGGCACACAGGTTTTCAGGACGGGCCCCTCAGTGGGAGGACACCTTGGGTCTCCTGTGCCCCGCGGCTTTTTCATCCGCGGGCAGCCCTCACCTCAAACCCGCCGACCACCAGCAGGGCATGGATACCATAGACGCGGATGTTCTCCACGATGGACTCCAGCTGGCCCTTGGGCAGAGTCCTGCAGTCAGAGACACATCCGTGTGAACATGCGACGCCCGGGGACGCATGTCCACATCGCATCTGATCACAGGAAGGCATTGCCGTGGCCGTTCCCCGAGCCAGTCAGCAGTCACTGCAACGCCCTGAATGTGACGCTTCACATGGAGAGGGGCACACGGGCCCAGCGTGAGCTGCCTGGGCACCACTCAGCATCACCAGGCATGGACCAGGCAACCAAGTGAACCCCCACCCCCCTGGGCTCCCCATGGGCACCCCTTCCCGCCCGAGGCTTTCTCGCCCAACACTCAGCAGCAGGAGGGGATGCCTCCTCCGGCCCTTGCAGCCACTCAGTGGCTCAGGACTCAGCGACTTCCCCTGTAGCGCACAGGGTGACTGTGCCCTCCCCATGCCCACAGAAGGGTCTCAGGCCCTGGGACAAAAGCCATCAGATAGGCCCATAACCACAACCAGAGTGGTGACAGTTCAGGCTGCCTGGCCTGGCCAGGCAGTGACAGACACTGGGCCAGCTTCCCTGCCACGGAGAGCCCACCGTGGGCATGGGGCTGCCAGAGCAGCCTGCCCTACACACCTGAGCTCAGGCCTGGAAGCCCCAGGCAGGAGGCGTGAAGCCTGCTCTGCACAGATCACCAGCCAGAAGAGGGGCCGAGCCCAGGGCCCTGGGCTGGGTTCCCCTTGCCGCCCCCACCTGCAGGGCCTGGAGACTGCGCCTTGGCCCTCCTGCCCGCTGGTACCCACAGCAGGCAGCTCACCTCTTGGTCCCCAGCATGGAGCCACCACGCCCCAACCAGCCGGCCACGTTGTGCCAGCCTACTACCTGCACCTGTCAGGAGGAGATGCAGCTTCAGGGGCCAGTCTGAGCCTCTGGCCAATTCCCCCCAGGGGTGGGCCTGTGCCCGGGGGCCAGCCAGTGCTGGGCATCACGCTGCAGGCAGAGCTGAGTACCCAGGCCTGGGTGGGCACCGACACATGGACCTAGGCCTCGGCCTCCACCTCTAGCAGCCAGCCCTCCACAGGAGACGCCCCAAGTCTGCACACAGAAGGCCCAAGTCCTCACTTGTTTGCCCCGGCTGGACCCACCTGACCCTTGGCTAGGCCTTCAAAGCCATCGTGCACGACGTACACCGTGTGGCCCTGGGAGATGCCGGTCCGCACCGCCGAGCGCACGGCCGCATTCATGCCAGCCGCTGGGGCCCCCACATTCAGGATGGCCAGGGAGAAGTTAGACTTCAGAAAGAAGGGGAGACGAGCATGAGGCACGGCCAGGGAGGGGACCTCCAACCTGCACAGGAGGTCAGCAGGCCAGCAGGTTCTGGAAAAAGGGGCCAGGCCCTGCCACCAGCCTGGACACTGCCCAGCACACCGACTGCCCTGGGAATACGGTATCTGTTCTAATTCCAGAAGATTCTGGTGAAGACCAAAAGAGACACGGTGCAAGCCCGGCACACAGGCAGCAGAGGAGGCAGAGGGGGCGAGCACTATTGTGAAACCAGGCCTGGGGACAGGAGCACAGGTCAGTGCCCACACAAGGGGCCAGCAGTTGGGGGAGAGGTAGGGGGCACAGCCACGAGGAAGGTAGGGGCCCTGACTATCCTGTTTCCTAGTAGCCACGTTAAGGGAAGGGACAAAGACATGGAGACAGTCCCGTTAGGACTACAGTTAATTTAAGCTGATAGACCAAAACCCCACTATGTCCATGTGAATCCACTGACGGCTGCCACCACCTCCCTGCAGCCCCCGTGCTGAGACTCTGAACCTGGCGTGCACCTGTCACGTGTGGCACACCCGACTTGGCAGCAGCCACACCCAAGGGCTCCGTAGCCACATGGCCCCACCGGGTCCTGGTACGAGCCAGCCCTGCTGCCCACAAAGTCAGTCACGCCCCAGCCAGGTTCTGGGTGGTTCATGGAGACCACGTTGCCCCCCCTCGGAGGGTGCAGCCCACTGACTAGCTGTGGGGATAAGCAGGAAGCTGGAGCAGCAGGGACACCCAAAGATGACCACGGATGGGAGGACCAGACCCAGGCTGGGCCACGCTGTCCGCCTTGGCCTGTGGCTCCAGCTGTGGCTCAAGGGGGTTGGGAGCCAGGACCTCACTGACCATGACTCTCTACAGGACCCTCGTTGTCCCCCAGGACTTGAAAAACAAGCCATTTCATCCTTATTTTGGAGAAATCCCGTTTCCTGAGGTTTTCAGCTGTTTGGGGACATTTTTTTTTATGTTCAGAGTTTCACTCTTATCGCCCAGGCTGGAGTACAGTGGCACGATCTCGGCTCACTGCACCCTCTGCCTCCCGGGTTCAAGTGATTCTCCTGCCTCAGCCTCCTGAGTAGCTGGGATTATAGGCGTCTGCCACCACCACGCCCAGCTAATTTTTGTATTTTTAGTAGTGACAGAGTTTTGCCTTGTTGGCCACACTGGTCTCGAAATCCTGACCTCAGGCGATCTGGCCACCTCAGTCTCCCAAAGTGCTGGGATTACAGGTGTGAGCCACGAGCCTGGCCGCTGGGGACATTTTCTACACAGTGGCTCCTCCTCTCCTGAGTTAAGCCTGTGGGCCTGACTTCATTTCCATCAACCATTGAGAAGCGACAGCCAGCCCTGCAGCCAGGCTCCCAGCAGCAGGGACCTGCCAGCCACAGTGGTGCCTGAGCCTAGGCAGAGGCCGAGCCCACCCTCCCAGCTCCCAGCTCAGCCCCCAGCAAGAGGGAAGGCAGGGGCAGGCAGGCCCAGCCGCAGGGGCCAGCGTGAAGAGGCTGCAGAATAACACAGCCCGTTCCTCCCTCTGTGGGTGCCACTCCCTGCCTTACCTTCTCCTTGGGGGGCTTCTGGTGGGCGAGGAGCTTGTAAATGTTCCAGTTGTTCTCGAAGCTCCTGGAAAGGATTCGGGTCACACCATGCATAGCCCTCCAGCCCTGCAGCGTACAGCCACAGCACAGCCGTGACAGCCCAGGAGGTTGGTCACAGGCACACGGCCTGATGGAAGCTCAGCCATGAAGCAGCGGACACCACGCATGCCGGGCAGGGCACCTTCCACAGGCGGTGCAGGATCCCCCAACACAACACGAGGCTGCACCACCCGTGCAGCAAAGCCCGTGGCTGGCATCCAGCTCAAGGGAAGGTTGACCACCTTGGTAGCAGGTGGGGGCATGGATGGGAAACCAGACGTCCAATCCAGCCTGACCCGGCCACCAGGACACCTGCAGGAGGGCGTGACCCACACCCCACATCTGCCAGCCTTCCCAGCCCCCGCGGGGCCACCCCGTGTCCTGGGCTTGCGCCCACAGCTTCTCATCCCCTCGCCATGCCCAGATCCCTGTGACTGGGCCCTGCCCATGCTGCCGCCCAGGGTCTCCTGCAGCACCACACCTCCCAGCCCGCCTCCTGTACCACCCGCAGGCCCGTTCCTCCCTCGATCTTCAGACGCGGTGCCCAGAAGGACGACCCAGGCCAGGCGTGCGCAGCACCACCGCAGCACGTGCTGCCTGGCACCGGGACCCAGGCAAGTAAGAGTGCAGGGGTCTGCTGAGGGGGCTTACCCGCCACGGAGCTGGATGGCCTCGTCAAACCTCTTATCATCCATGGCTTTCTGCACTTCCTTGGTCTTAAGGAAGAAAACCAGAACACAGGCTATGGAGGGCCCGGCCAGAACACCCATGGCCACTGCCCTGTCCGGTGGGACCGACGAGGGCAGATCTGGCCGGCATCTCCTGACCCTGGCCCAGGCCTGGCAGCCTCTCCCTGGGAACAGTGGTCACCACCAAGGCCAGCTCTTCTGGGGCTGGTTGAGGCCAAGAGGCCCTACCCTGCCCCCAGCTGCCCTCTTCTCCTCCCAGCAGTCCCAGCTCCAGGCAGGGCCACTCTGCCCCCGTTGCAGGCCTCCAAACCCACTGAGCCAGGGCTTGACCAGCACCCACACCCAGCCTCCTGGCCTCTGCCCTCCCCATACCTCCCGTCCCGGGGTCCCTGCTCCCCACACCTACCCTCCCGGGGTCCCTGCTCCCCGCACCTCCCCTCTCGGGGTCCCTGCTCCCTGCACCTCCCCTCCCGGGGTCCCTGCTCCCTGCGCCTCCCCTCCCGGGGTCCCTGCTCCAGCCACCCGTGTCCCCCATCAACGGCCCAAGCTCCTCCCAGGGCTCCACTCTGATCACCGGCCCCTCCTCCTCCATCCCATCCTAACCCCAACTCCCACCACTGCCCACAGAAGCTCAGTGGCCGAGGACCCATGACTTCCCCTGCTCACCAGACTCCCTGCAGCTCCAACACACCTCTTGGGGACCGTCCCAGCTCCCACGTCCCACCCGGGGATGTGCTCACACCCCCCTTCCTGGAGGCCTGGGATGCCCTGGGCCAGCCACGAGGCCCTGCCCTCCGGTGCTTACGGTGCTGAGATCCCCAGAGAGCAGTGGGGCCTGCGAGTGGGGATTAGGGAGGGACCAGGCGGTTCTGATGGGGGGACCCAGGGCTTACCATCTGCACGCACTCCATGAGGGGCAGCCGCACTGACTGGTTCCCCGAGAGGCTGACCACGCAGGCCGGCGTGTCAGGGGTGGCCTCCAGCAGCGCCATCACCGCCTCCATGCCCATCTTGCTGCTCTGTGGGGAGGGGTTCAGGCTGGCACACCCACTTGGTCCCTCTACCCCAAGCCACATGCCCGTCCTCTGCAGATGCGCAAACCCCAGCTTCCAGAGCCCCCCACGCTGACGGAAGCTTCCAGAACAGGTGGCACTAGAGATGGAAACGTGTCTGACCAGCGTTCACGACGGCATGCTGGACCCCGTTTCAGTGTCTTCGCTGCCCTGCCAGGAGGCCCAGGCTACACTGTGGGCTGCAGGATACCATGTGATGCAACCCACCCGCTGTCGCTCAGTGTCATGGCTGGGCACACAGGCCACGTCCCCAGGGCCCGTCCGCTGCGATGGTTCCTCCCACGGAGGCCCTCATGTCGTGACTTCCCTGGTGTGTGTCCGCGCCAGCCACGGGGATGGGCAGTGGACACATCCAGGAGCTGCCCGCTAGGGACACACTGCAAAGGCAGGCCCCAGCCCCACCCCGGGAACTGGCCACAGTGGACAAGAAAGCCAGGCCTGCAGTCGCCGTGGCCGTGCCATGACCACCGGTGGCCGGCCCTGTAGCAGCCCAGCAGCTGGCCCCCCGGGGCCACAGACAGCCCTCCGGGATCCACACAGGTTTCTTCATCTTGCACGTGAGGCACAAGCGGCACCTTATTCCGGGCGGTCTCTCCGGGGTGCTGTTTAGGGAGCAGCCTCGGAGACACCCCCATGCAGGCTGAGGCTCCTTGGAAAAGTCCAGGTTCCCACTGCGCATGCTCGGTTCCCCGGACCCCTTCGTGGCACCCAGTGGGAATACCGGCTCCGTGGCACCCAGTGGGAATACAGGCTTCGTGGCACCCAGTGGGAATACAGGCTCAGGGAGCACAACGCTGATGCTCTGGGTGACAGCCGCTGGGACTGCGGGTGATCAACTGTCCTTTGTTTCAGAGCTGGCATCGGGCATCCAAGACACTGGCTGGAAAACCCTGCAGCCTGCAGGCTGGGAGCGCATGGCTGGCCCGGTCACGGCAGCAGCATTTCCGCCACCCAGGCTCGGCAGCCGCGGCTTGCTTGCCCTGATGTCCCAGGCCCCTCAAGAGGCTCTTCTGAGTGAGCCTGAGGCCGCACAGAGGGGACAGCAGCTGCCTGGCTAGGTCGGCGGGGTCCCTCTCTGAGGAAGCGTCCCCTCGGTACAGCGGCCCCCATCCAGCTCCGTGGGTTGCCTGGGAAGGCTCAGCTCAGCACAGGAGTCACAGGGCCAGGTGCAGTCACAGGGCTGGGCGCAGCCATCTGGTCTCCCTCAGCACAAGTCCCACCTGCCTGACAGTCTGTGGCCCTGCCTGAGAGGGTGACCCACCCTCACACACAGGCATTTTGCCTTCCATGTGGCCTTCCTGGCCCCAGACTCATTCCATTTGGCACAACTTGATTCCCATTTTGCAGAGAACAAAGTGAGACCCAGCAGTGATCAGGACCAAGGATGGCGAGGCCACGCCAGACCCCGAATGCTCCCTCCCAGCACCAGCCTCCCAGACCGTGACGCCGCAGGCAACATGGGCACCACCCTCTGCCCACCCAGCCCCTCTCCCAGGGCCTGTCCCTGGCCACTAGGAAGGTCTGTGGCCCTGACTGCTGCCACGTGGGGCTGGAAGGGGGTTGGGGGGTAGAACGGCCAGGAGGCACAGGCTGGCGGGGGGCCTCCCATGGTCCCCAGGTCTGAGTTCCCTACACCTGCAGGGGAATGGAGAAGTCAGGCCTCAGTTTCCCCCAGGAGGAGCAACAGCCTGAGGGACCACCCACCCCACACACCCACACTGACACACACTCACACACACTGAAACACACACCCACGAGGACCACGCATCCCCCATGCATACCCCCCACACACAGACATGGACACTCACCCACATGGACACAGACTCACCCACAGCCACATGGACACAGTGCACGTGCCACACTCGCGTGCACACTGCCCACATGCACAGACCACGCTCACCCACACACATACACAGGGCAGGGTGATGGCCACTTACCAGGACTCGGTCGAAGGCAGAGGGCGTCCCTCCCCGCTGCACGTGGCCCAGCACAGTCACACGGGTGTCGAAGCCCAGCCTCTGAACCACCAACTGCAGGAGAGTGGGAAGGACCAGCCCTGAGCCCCAGCCCACATGGGCTAGAGGAGCAGGGGGTCTGCCCAGTGGCCACCCCCAGGCCCACACGCACGTCCTTCACGTAGCTGGATGAGATGGGCTTCCCGTTGCGGTCGATGGCACCCTCAGCAATAATGATGATGTTCAGTCGGGACCCGCGGCTCCGAGTCTGGGTCAAAGACACGACAGGGCTCAGCTGCCAGGTGGGAAACCTGCCCCGGGCACAGCCCCCAGGCGCCAGGAGCCCTCCCTGAGGCCACCATCCCCAACCCATGTGGGCCAGGGCACAACCCCCATCCAGCAGGAGGAAAGGAGGCCTGGAGCGCCAGGGCAGAGACCACGCTGGGCCCACTAGGACCCCCGCCCTCCTGGCAGCGGTGAACAAGAGGACTCTGCCCGAAAGCCTGGGAAGGGCAGCAGGGGAGGAAGGGGACCCTTGGGGCTGGGTCCAGCACACACATAGCTGGGGCTGGGCCCTTGTGTCTGGTGAAGCCTTCCAGGCGGGAAGACACACAGGGCTGCAGCTCCGTGGGGCACAGGGCAGAGGGGCCTGCCCGGGGTAGCCTGGGCTGCTTGTGACTCCTGCGAGCCTCCATCTGCTCATCCTTAAAACCAGGGGCCTCACGTCGCTGCCACCAGCCAGGGCTCCCCGGACACCCTGCACCCTGAAGCCACTGTGGGTCCACGCTGGCGCACATGGGACACACCATCCCCTCTGCCAGCCTCAGGCTGCTGCCTCAGCACCACACACCAGCCGCGGCCCAGCTCTCTGGGAACTGAATGGGCTTCCAGCCTCCACTTCAATGACCCAACAAACATCTGTGGGACTCATTCTGAGCCACAAGCCCCTTGTTTGCCCTACCACAGGCCACAGAGCCTCCAACAGGAACAGGGTGGGAGCAGCTCAGACAGGGCCCGGGTGCGGTGGGAGTGGAGGGCTCCCTGGAGGAGGTGGTGCCAGGGCAGGTGAGGTCAGACACCCGGAAGATGGGCTGCAGATACAGCAGGAAAGCTGCGCCACCCTCCCTGCCCCAGCGCACCCTGGGTGGTGGGCAAGGCGGGCACCCGCATGTTACAGGGGAAAACAGGCTCTCAGCGAGAGAGCAGGAAGGAACCAGGTGAGCCGACCTCACATCCAGGCCACTTCCAGGAGGGCCCAACCTGAGTCACAGACATAAGCCAAGACCGAGGTCGCCACTGCAGCCGGGCCCCCCGGGGTGAAGTCCCTGCCCTAGGAGAACAGGCCCCTCGCAGGACCTGCACCTCGGGCCAGCCTCGCCTGTAGGGTTCTATCTCTGCCCAGCCCCTGGGCTCCACTGGGGAAGGTTCCAGAAGCCAGGTCATGACCCACGGTCTCTCCCACTGCCCTCGGCAGCGCTGTAGAGCCACGCGGAGGTGGAACCAGTGTCCACACAGATGGGAGTGACGCTGCCACCTTCACATGTGGACAGGGATACCCTGTCAGCCCCAGACCCACCCTGTGCCCCCAGGGCTGGCTCCAGTGGTCCTGCCTCAGCCTCAGAGCACAGAGGACAGAGCTAGAGCCATGGGGCCCCTGGGCTTGCCCTGCACGGTCAGGCGTGAGCGGAGGACAGCCTGAATGGCCCATGCCTCTGGTCCACCACTGAGCCGAGCCCCGACCCGCCAAGGGGCCGACCTGTCCTAGTTGAGGGGTCTCAGGGTCCATAGGGCAGTGTCAGCCTGTTCTAGGCCAGAGCCCCCAACTCTACCCCAAGGGAACCAGAGGGCAGCATTCCAGGCACGCCCACTCCAGGCACCCCAACTCCAGGCACCCCCCATCCCTCCCAGAGGTGGTCTTGGCCTCCCAGCAGCCTCCCTACCCTCTCCTGTCTCCAGAACCTCCTGTCCACTGTGGCTACAGCCACTTTCGGACACATCTCTCCAGCCTAGAACCCATCCCTGGGCCCTGACCGCCCTCAGGGGAAGGCCCTGCTCCCCCCCTGGCCCAGCTCCTGTCCTTGCCACCCCCAGGGCCCTGCTGTCTGGACCTTGCTGGGACCACTCATCCTCACAACCAACCACCTCCCGCTGGCCCAGGCTCAGCCGTCCCACCCCAGGAAGCAACCTCACCGAGCTCCCCACACTGACCATGGAGCTGAGCCTGGGGCGGCGGTGGCCTGAGTGACCCCCTCTGCCTCCTGCCCACTGAGGGCGGGATCACAGGTGCCTCACGGAGGTCAGCCCCGTAGCCCCCTACTCCTTGCGTGTCCTGCCCTGAAGGGCACTGCAGCTGCTGCCGAACCCATGAGTGATGCATGAGTTGGTCAAAGTTGGTCCCAAAACCCCAGGGGCGCTACCCAGTGCCCCAGGACACCTGCGGCCCCCAGCAGGCTGGACAGCACCCACCTCACCCAGCCTCTCGCACATGAAGTTCTCCCAGCCGTCCTCGGGCGGAGCCTCAGGGATGAACAGCCAGTCGGCCCCCGAGGCCAGTGCAGATACCAGTGCCAGGTACCTGGAGGAGTGAGTGCCCGCCTGCTCAGAACCCCCGCCCAGTCATTGAGGGCAGCTTCGCCGTCCCCGGAGGCCCGACTCTGGGCCACAGCTTCTCTGTCTCTCCCGGCCCCCGCCCGGCTCTCTCACACCCACGGTGCTAACTGAACCCTGGAATAAATATGCCACACCTGTCGCTGGGTCCCCAGCAGCACCCGGCCCACCCCTGCAGGCCAGGAAGACCCTCCTCACCCGCAGTGCCGGCCCATCACCTCCAGCACGAAGGTCCTTTGGTGGCTGCGGAGATGGAACAGGAGGAGGCATCAGTGCCAGCCACACGGCCCTGCCAGCCCGATTCCCTGCGGGGGTGCCCAAGGGACCCGGTGGATGGAGAGGCAGGCAGGGCACAGCCCCTTCTCGTGCCCACGCTCTGAGCTGAAAGGTACCCTGGGCTCCCTCCAGCCTCTGGGCTGGTTCCGACCGACCTGCTCCAAGTCTGAGGGTCATTTGCTGAGCCCAGGCCTGGCCAGCCCAGGACTTCCTTTGGGGGGCATCACACCCCAGGGCAAGCAGCTGCCCCTCAGAAGGGGCTGCACAAAGGCCCCCCGCAGCCTGGCAGAGTGGGAGTGGGGGCTGAGGGCGGCTAGCCTGGAGGCTGGGGCTACCAGAGTCCGCTGCCCTTGCGGATGGCCGTCACCCCGAGGCCACCTCACCACCGTGCAGGGAGGAGGGGCCCTGAGCTGGCAGCTGGCACCAGCCTCACTCACCTCTGCGCAGTGGTGGTGATGGCATCGATGACCTCCATGATGCGGTGGAGGGCCGAGTCCGTGCCAATGGTCATGTCGGTACCGCAGAAGTCGTTATCGATAGAGCCCACCAGGCCCGCGATGTTCAGGTGCGAGTAGGTCTGGGCTGTGGTCTCTGAGATCTTACCTGGGCCAGGAGCAGCAGGAGGGCCTGGCTGAGGCTCCACTAGCCCCACCACAGGGCCAGAGACCCCTCTCCTGCCACCCTTTCTCCCGCATCCCAGGCGTGCAGCCTGGCAGGGGCCCCGGAGTTCCAAGCTCAGCCTCCTCCCATCCGGAACCCTGCAGCAGCACGGCTGGATCCGCTGGAGCTGAGCGCAGACGGGGGACCTCTGGGGTGCCTCGCAGAGTGGCCAAGGCCTCACCTCAGGGTCCTCCACACGAGGGACACGGAACAGACAAGGCTCCAAGTGGCCACTTTCCAAGCGGCAATCTCGGTCAGGACTCTGTGTCTTAATGTCACCCCAACTTTAACTCTATTTCTGCAAACTGTGACCACGCCTGTCCAGAATCTCCCTCAGATCAATCACAGAGACTTGTCCATGGGGCGTAGGGTGAGCCACGCCGGCCTCCACCAGCCCCAGGCACTGCCCGGGTCACCTCCCTGAGGCTTGAGCCCTGACCTCCATCTCTGGGAGACGTCCCAGCTCGCACTGGCGGGCGCCACTCCGCCCTGGCCAGCGGCCAGACAGCCCCTCATCTGCCTCGGGGTACCCAGGACTCCCTCTTCCCTCTGTCCTGCCCATTCCCACGCCTGGCAGCAGCAGCCAAACAAAACCCCAGGGCCTCCAGTGCGCCGGGCACAGACCCACCTTCCGCCACCAGCTCCTCCAGCAGGCTGCCCCACTCGCTGCGGAAGATGTTGGCACCCGTGAGGCTGCCGTCCCCACCGATGACGCACAGGTTAGTGATGCCGCGCTGGACCAGGTTGTAGGCCGCTGTCCGGCGCCCCTCCCGGGTGGTAAAGGCCTTGCAGCGGGCGCTGCCAATGATAGTGCCGCCCTGCACAGAAGAGGGCAGAAACTTCAGGGACGTGGCAGGCGGCAGACAGCCCTTGGGGATCATCGGAGGGACCCCAGGACTGGGCAGCAAGGGGACTGGTGGACCCTGCAGAGTGAGAGGCAGAAGCCCCAGGGTCTCTGGAAACCTGAAGTGGCCCCACCTCCCTGGGCCTTTCTCCTTGGACAGGCAAAGAGGAGGACGATGTCCCTCCGGCCCTGGGCTCGGGAAGCCCCAAGGTAATAGAGTGGAAGGCTCTGGAAACCGGAAAACACAATACACACTCACATGCATAGGCCGCTACACACGTGTGTGCCCATGTGCACACACAGGGCCTGCACCAACTCAGGGAACTGGCCGGGGCCTCCAGGGCACAAGCCGCAGCAGCTCCAGGTGTGCTCACGCAGCCCCTTAAAGCCAGCCTCAGCCAGGGCTCCCCCAGGACCCAGCACCGCCATATCTCCAGGCCCTCCTGGCCCCTGGCAACCCCAGGACCCTATGACCCAACAACTCCATGGCAGCAGATGACAGGGTCGGCCTGAACCGGAGCCCCGTGGGGTGCGGCACGTGTGTGTGTGTGACTCTGAGTACATATGTCTGTATGTTCCTGTATCTGTGTCCCTGTGTGTGCATCTGTGTATCTATGTGTGTATCTCTGTATTTACGTGTCTGCATGTGTCTATCCCTGTGTCTGTCTCCATGTCTGTGTGCATCTGTGTCTGTGTGTGCATGTGTCTGTATGTGTGCAACCGCCTGTGTGTCTGTGTGTGCACATCTGTGTGTGCGCACACATCTGTGTACGCCTGTGTGTGCACAGGTCTGTGCGCGCGTCTGTGTGTGCGCGCATCTGTGTGTGTGTGCGTGTGTGTCTGTGTGTGTGCACGTGTGTGTGTGTGTCTGTCTGTGTGCATGTCTGTGTGTCTGTGTGTGCAGGTCTGTCTCTATGTGTCTGCAAGTCCGTGTGCACACATGCAGCCGCGTTCCCGGGCCTCACCAGCTGGATGATGTTGGAGACGCTCAGCCAGTTGGCCTGCTGGATGTTCTCACCTCCCTCCACGAGGCCCTCGTAACCCTGAAATCAGAGTGGGGCAGGCATGAGATAGGGGACCCCATGGCGGCCGGCAGCACGTGGTCTGGGAGCAGGACTTTCACGCCACCAGCAGAAAGCTGGCTCAGGGGGCTGACTGTGAGGCCCTACCACTCCCAGGGCCTGGGGTAATGGGGTCTGGGTGCCCCACAGGGGGCTCGACACCCTCTGCACGGCTGCTGAGCCCGTGTGTCCCAGGATGTGACTCCTGTGGTGAGCTGGTGAGCGCTTTGGTGCAGGGGCCTGTCTGAGCTCCCTCACCCCACCCGGATCCACACAGGCAAGTTCAGCGCCCCAAAGGCCCCAGCGGAGCCCGCCATCCAGCTCCTGAGGGTGCATCCCAGGTCTGCCTGTTCTGAACGTCCTAGAAACGACACCACAGAGGCTGCTGTGTGTGGCTCCTTCTGTCCCCGCTGGAGTCCTCCTGGGCGTGTGGCCAGTGGGGTGCTCCCGCTGTGTGGCGACCGTGTGAACAGCCCGGGCTACCATCTGCCCACCACAGTGGGCAGCTGAGAACACACACACCTCCCTACAGGGATGCGCCGGTGTTTCAGGCAGGTCCCCGCCTGAGGGGGCTGCTGGGTCCAGTGGACCCAAATGGCCATCGCCCGTAGGGCCGGCAACACCCCAGGCAGGGGCTCAGGCTCCGCGTCCCGCCACGCTGGCCACACCGGGCCTTCCATCCGGTGCCATGAATCTGCCCCTCGTGCGGTTCTACCTGGGGTTTCCCAGACTGGACCTGCACAGCCTCCATGCCACATGCCCGTTTCCTACTGCACGCCCAGCCCTTTCTTGTTGTTTGAGGGGAGGGGCCCTCATGACTGTGTTTCACTAAGGGTATGGAGAGAAGGGCGGCCTCCTCCGTGCAGCCCCCAGTCCCTCCATGCGTCAGCAGCCTTCTCCGGGCCGTGAGGTGAAGCGGTGAAGCAGCCATTCCTTGGCCGGGGCTTCTGCTCCTCCCTCTGCCTCCTCCCCAACCGGGTGTCAGGGCCCTGGGGGCCAGGAGGGCAAGTGCCTCAACCAGGCAGGGGCTCAAGGGACAGTGCACGCTGCGGGGCACGTGAACATCCCCACTCTGGCCATGGCAGGCTCGCAGCCTGGCAGCCTCCCTTCCCCACCAGCTGGGTTGGAGGACAGGTGCTCCACCCCATCTCAGGGGCTGATCTGAGGGACCACAGAGCTACTTCCTCTGGCTCAGGCCAGGCCAGCCTGGCCCCCTGTGGTTGTACCAGCCCTGAGCCAGGCACAAGGAAAACAGGAAAATGATTCCAAACCCACAGCCCCACCTGAGCAGAAGGCCACCAAACACAGATCTGTCTGCAAAACTCAGGACCCAATACAGAGCCCAGGTGCCAGCCAGGCCCCTGCTCCACTGGGCAGAGGGGCAGGCAGGTGTGGCCAGCCCAGGAGTCCCCAGAGACCCCACAAGGTCAGTGGTTCAGGTCTGCTGGAATCAGTCTCAGACACAACCTCCTCTTACCCTTGGAACCTTCTAGAAGAGGTTTGCCCCTCTCCACCCACTTCTTCTCCGTATCTGTCCTCCTAGGCCCAGCTCACCCCTCCATCCCCTCTCGTCCCGTCCCCTCCTCTCACCCCTGCAGGTCTGGACCCAGGCTCAGGGCCCTCCCCACTGCACTCTGGGCTCTGCCTGGGAGGATAAGAGCAGCCCGGTTATGAGCCCTCCTTTGTGTCAGAACTGAGAAGGGTTTTCACCTCCAAGGCCACCCTCCCTTTCTGCCCTAACGACATCCCCAAGAAGAAGCGATCAGTCTCCCTGCTGAAGGAAACCAGTGCTGGGCTCAGAAACCCAAAATGCATGCAGTCTGATGTGAATGGGCGCAGCCACAGGTCTCCCTGACCTCCCCCTCCTGCCTCTCGACCCTCTGCCTCCTCCAAGCTCGGGATGCAGCTGCTCCCTGAAGCCCCCGCATCTGCCTAAAGCCCACAACTGCTGGGGAAAGGAACAGTGACTGCCAGTCCCCCTCCCTGAGTTTCCATGCACTGAGGTCATCGCAGGAAGAAAGACCTGTGTCTGCCAACACACCTGGGCAGGTAGTCACCAGGGCCAACAGACGCTGTCCAAGCCCATTGAATCCCCTCAAAACCATTTATGGCCATGCACGGCGGCTCACGCCTGTAATCCCAACACTTTGGGAGGCAGAGGCGGGTGGATCACCAGAGGTCAGGAGTTCGAGACCATCCTGGCCAACATGGTGAAACCCCATCTCTACTAAAAATACAAAAAACAGCCGGGTGTGGTGGCGGGTGCTTATAATCCCAGCTACTCGGGAGGCTGAGGCAGGAGAATCACTTGAACCCGGGAGGCGGAGGTTGCAGTGAGCCATGATTGTGCCAGTGCACTCCGGCCTGGGGAACAGAGTGAGACTCTGTCTCGAAGAAAAAAAAAAAAAATTTCCTCCCCCTCTAGAATCATCCAGGCTGCCCATGTCCCTTTGCCCTGGGAGGAGGGCAGGTCAGCATCTTCGCCCCACCTCTCCACGCCTGTTCACAGTGAACGCCAGCACCTTTGCTCTATTAAACCGCCTTTCGCAAGTAGATTTTTCCAAGAACCTTCGCAGGATGGAGGGGAAGTCCCCCCGGGCCGCTACAAAAGAATGTCTCACCTGAAAATCTACCTCTTAGATGTGGATGTTTCTGACCTAAAGCCCACTAGGCAGCAGGTGCAGGGAAGCTCTCAGCCTTGCCTCCCTTCCAGAGGAAAGCAGCACACAGCATCCCAAGACTAAGGCTCCTCCTGTTCCCGCCTGGACGGGACGTAAATGCCCCTCAGAACCCTCCGCACCCAGAGACAGCCCCAGGACCCGCGCCCACCCCCTTCATGCCTTTTCCCATAAACTCACTCTCCCGCATTCCCCCACCTCCGAGGGCCCTCACACTGCATGCCTGTACCCCTCGGCTTCTCCAGGCGCACTGGTCTCTGCTGGGGCTCTGCAGAAGCCAGGACTCCAGGCACGGCCAAGTGCCTCTTCTCCCCTTTTCCAGGACATACCCTGCACTGATGAACTTGTTTTCTGTCTTTTGCCACAGGAGTCTGTCCCAACCACGAATGTATGGGGGTCAGGAAAACCCTAATTTCTGCCCTTTGCCACTTAGAAGAAACTGGAGGTCGAGCAGGTGGCAGGAAGTTTCGTAGGGACACAGCCCAGCCTGCCTGGAGGGGCCCCCACACCCAGCTCCCCAGGGCTCTGAGACCTGCTTCCCAATCGACACTGGCAGGGCCCCAGCCTCACCCTAGCCTGGCCACAGGGAGAGGACGGGCCAGCACAGACTGCCCACTCACTCATCCACTCACACAGTCCTGCAGAGGGAGGGCTGGGCAGGTGGGGCCCAGGTGGGGGCCAAGGTGGGGAACTGGGACCCAGGGCAGTGAGCAGTGAGCGGTGAGCAGTGAGCGGAGTGGGGCTGAGCGCCTGGAGCTGTAGAGCTGGGTTTGCTACATTTTATATAAACAGCTACATATTATGTAAAAAGTGGTAACAAAATAGCAAAAGGCCTTGTGCAAAACCATCAGACAAGAGTGTAGCCTGTGCCTGCGTGGTGTGGTCCAAGTGTGTGAATGTGCCCGTGTGTGCGCACGTGTGAGTGCAAGTGTGCGTGTGTAAATACCCAGGATGGAGGGCAAGCCCCAAATCTCCCACGGGGATTGGGCTGAGGCAGGGGGGCATCCGCCGCTCCTACGGGAACACAATGAACATGGACACAGCAGAGCTGCTGCCAGGGGCTGTTCCTCAGGTTTGGGTGGTGAGGCAGGAGGCTGGGGAGGACAAGGGCAGAGATGGTGAGGTCCCTGGCCCCCACTCACAGAGGCCTCGGGGCAGGACAAGGGCCCAGGCTACGGGTGTGGTGGGTGGGGCCTGGCCCAATTACTGTAGGCAGGGCCTGGGCTCCCTCTCCACCCAGCTCCTTCCCTGCCCCCAGGCCCGCCCCCTGCACCTCTGAGCCTCCAGCCAGGCTGAATCCCCGAATCAGCAGGTCTCTTCTTTCTGCAGATGCCTTTGGCCTGGCCCCAAGCTCCCCCTCGCACTCCCCAAGACCAAGTACCCATCAGCTCCTCCAGGCCAGGACCACCCCGTCTCCCAGACCCACACTGTTCCGTGACCCACACAGAACATACCTCGGCCTGTGCCTCAGGAGGCCCCCACTCCCTGCACACACACAGCCCTCCTTGGCCTTACCTCATAGATGAGGAAGACTTTGGCACCCACATAAATGCCCATGCGCGTCACAGCTCGGACAGCAGCGTTCATGCCTGTGGAGATCAGGGCAAATCTGTCAGTCTCACGCTGAGATGCAAGGCCCTGGACACCCTCCCCATCTCAGAGGACAGGGGGTGGGGAGGCCCCAGACACCCTTCCCATCTCAGAGGGTAGAGGGTTGGAGAGGCCTGATCATCCTTCCCATCTCAGAGGGCAGGGGGTGGGGGAGGCCTAGACACCCTGTCCATCTCAGAGGGTGGGTGGTGGGGGAAGGCCCTGGTTGCCCTCCCCATCTCAAGAGGGCAGGGGGTGGGGGAGGCCTAGATGCACTCCCCATCTAAGAGGGTGGGGATTGGGGGGAGGCCCTGGAGGCCATCCCCATCTCAGAGGGCAGGGGGTGGGGAGGCCTGGACACCCTCCCCATCTCAGAAGGCGCCAGGCTAGGAAACCTGAGGACCAGCCCTGGGCCCCCGGGTGGAGGCTCGGGCGAACCCAGCAGGCTCTAGGCTTCAGCTTCCGAGCACCTGGAGTATGGTGCCCAGAGATAAACTGGGTACATCCCGTGCAGGGCGTGGCAACCAGGCGTGTGTGGCTGTCCCGAACACACCCCACCGCCCCAACCTCTGCCACGGAGCCCCCACACTCACAGGCCACGGGGTCAGGCCTTGACCACAGAGCAGGATAAAAAGTGGGCAGGTGGAAAAGAGGCCAGCACCTCCCACACCAGCACATTCAAACTGCAGCACGGGGATGGAGGGGCCCAGGGAGCACCTCTGGGCACTGAGGAAGGCACTCGCTGGAATGGGCATGGGCTCCTTCCTTTGCAATGAGATGGGGGAATAAGAACAGAGGCCCTCCGACCTTAGCCACCCTGGGGACAGCACTGCCCTGCCCCAGGGCCTCAGGCACCCTCACCCCCCAGCCTGGACATGACGCTGGTGCCACCAGGCTCTGAGGTCACCTCCTCTTTCCTGTCCCCTTGCCCTGGGCTCCCGGGACTGCAGTGAAATTCCCCATCCTGGCGGGGGCCTTGGCAAAGCCAGTTTCCCGGACAGGGACATTGACGGGGGAGGTGGCATACAGGAAACACTGGTGCTAATGTACCCCACACCTTCTTCCTGAGAGCTCCCAACTCAAAAGATATCCATAACTTCATACAAAAGGGGCAGCCAAGACCACCTGATCTTCAGAGACGAAGAACCCCAAGCCAGCGGCCGGGGTCCCCCCACTGAGTGGGGTCTGGGGCCGGGTCACAGGCCTGAGCGTGCCCTTTCCCCTGGGACCAGCCCTGCTCTTCCTGCCTCCCTCCCAGCACCCATACCATGCCATCTATCCCTAAGCCATGCGGGTCCTCTGTCCCCAAGCCTCGTGCCCGTCAAAAGCCCCTGGCCTTCCCCCCTGCACTCGCAGAGGTGGAGGTGCTGACTTGCTGGAGGCTCCTGCCCAAGCCTCGGCAGCTCCCTTGAACATGGAGACCCCACGAGAGGACCCTTGACCTCTACCCTGGTTACAAACGCTTCTCATCCGCTCTCCAGCTTGACCTGGGGCTCAGCAGGAGGGAGCAGGTGTGAGGTGAGGCCCCACGCCTTGAGAAACCCCAGGGATTGGCACACTGTGCAGGGTTCCCCTGTAGCAGCCAGAATATCTGCCACCATCCCCACACTACAGGGATCCAACAAGGTCCCAGAGGGAGGGTGAGGGACCTTCCAGAGCCCAGCAGGTGGCAGCAGTGGCAGGACGCACCCAGACCCATCCTCAGGTTCAGCAGGTGGCCCTCTCCCCACTCTCCCCACCCAGCAGCCAGGGGATCCCGACAGGGCAGGGGCTGGAGCCAACCCCGGCAGCCGTCCAGGAGGAAGCGGCACAGACGTCCGAACGGGCAGAACACAGAGCCTGCAGGGAGCTGGAGCTGCCCACACTGGCAGCTTCTCCGCTTGAGCAGGCAACCCCGTCTCTAAAGGAACAGTGCCTCCCTCACATCCCCACACAGATAGACACAGATAGGCGCAGGGCTGCTACAGCTGAAACGGGGATGGGAGCCCAGCAAGCATCCCACACACACCCAGATGGCCCAGCCCCATCCCAGACAGCTGAGCCACCCCAGACAGCCAAGCCCCCCTACCCGTCCCAGACAGCTGAGCCCCCCCAGACAGCCGAGCCCCCTACCCGTCCCAGACAGCTGAGCCACCCCAAGCACCCGACAACCAAAAGCAGTTGGCAGAGCCAAGTCCTGCTGCCCCAGGCTGGGCTTCCAAGGTGGTGCTGTGACTGCAGGCTCCCCGTCCCCCACCCTCACCGGAGTCGGGGGCAATAAGGGAGATCCACTCAGCCACAGCTGGCCGAAGCTAAGCCTCCGTCCCTCCCTCGCCCTCCCTGCAGACCTGGTCCCACCACAGGTCCAAGCCCACCTCTGGCAGGAGGCAGCTCAGGCAGGGCAAGGAGAGGGCGGGAGCAGCGCACCCAGGCCGCCGTCCAGCCACACAGCCTCTCTGGTCTCCCCAGCTCCAGGCGGAGTCTGTGTGCCACCGGGCGGGTCAGCCCAGGGTCACAGCCATCTCAGCAGCTGGCCTGGTGGGCTTGTCAGGGGGCCTGGGAATAGCAAAGGGGCTCCAGGGTCAGGGATCGGCAAGAGTACCCCTCGCTTCCAAATGTCTTCAGGGCACTCCGAAAAATAAAAGCTGCTTTGACACCCAGAGACAATGAAGCTGCCAAAACCCAGCTTTGTGTTAAGCCCTTGGGAGGAGAACAAAGTGGCCATGTCACAGGAAACTCTGGATTTGAGAACGGGACTGGCTGCAGCCTGAAGGAGGAAACGCTGGATTTTAGAACGGGACTGGAGTGGGTTTCTCTGTCAACCTCACTGGAAGCTGTAATCTTCAAAAGGCCTTCTTAGTGGCCCTTTAATCGGCTTTTCTTTCTCAAAATAAACCCAGGCAGCAGTCGCCAGCACCACGCAGTCAGAGGACAGGAAGGACGGTGGGCCTGCCGCTGACTACCAGCAGGTGACAGCCACCCCTGCCCAGGAAAAAAGGCTGGAACAAAATCGATGTCTGAGGTTGGTGCGCTGGTTCCCAGTGACCTTTCCTCACCATTAGCTCCCGGGCAAGAAAGCAGTGAGCATGAAATGGTCGCAAAGTTTAATGATCAGCTAAGGATGTAAGCATGAGCCTGAAGGCTCCAAACAGGACGCCACGATGTCGGGGAGGCGTGCGGGCCAGGGAGCTAAGTCCTCACCTGGGATAACAGGAAACCAACGTCCAAACACCCCGGCCAGGGAAAGGCAGGGCGTGGTATCCTCTGCAGGGCCAGAGCAGAGACAAACGGCCCAGAGAATTAAAAGTGCCCAGGCCAGGGCAAGATGAAGGTGGGCACAGGCAGGCCAGGTTGTTTTTTGTCAAGTCTTTTTTTTTTTTTTTTTTTTTAGACAGTCTCGTTCTGTCACTCAGGCTGGAGTGCAGTGGCATGATCTTGGCTCACTACAACCTCTGCCTCCCAGGTTCAAGTGATTCTCCTGCCTCTGCCTCCTGAGTAGCTGGGACTACAGGCACGCACCACCAAGCCTGGTTGATTTTTGGGGTTTTTTGTTTGTTTGTTTTTTGAAACAGTGTCTCGCTCTGTTGCCCAGGCTGGAGTGCAGTGGCTCGATCTCGGCTCACTGCAACCTCCACCTCCTGGTTCAAGCGATTCTCCTGCCTCAGCCTCCTGAGCAGCTGGGATTACAGATGTGTGCCACCACGCCCAGCTAATTTTTTGTATTTTTAGTAGAGACGAGGTTTCATCATGTTAGCCAAGATGGTCTTGAACTCCTGACCTCAGGTGATCTGCCCACCTCAGCGTCCCAAAGTGCTGGGATTACAGGCATGAGACACGACACCCGGCCTAATTCAAATCTTCTAGCTACCTTTGCACGGGTTATTGTGCAAATAGACATCCTTGAACAACACCCTCCCCTGCTCGACAACATGGACCCCTGCCCAACAGGAAAGGCATGACCCAGAGCCACACAGAACAGGACTTCTGGGCTGGCTGGAAGAAACTTGCAAGGTGGCCTGTCTTGTCCCCAACCCCCTTTTTCACAGAAGGGGAAACTGAGGCCTGAGAAGTCCCAGGGCTGGGCAACACTGGCAGATGGTGAGACTGGCTGTTCTCATACATCCAACAAACGCAGACTTCAGCATCGGGGCGGAAAGTGCCTCCCAGTCCCCACTCTCCTGCTGCCCAGCTGACACAGAGGGCATAGAGAAGGGCACACTAGGCCATGGGCTTCCCCTCGCCCAGGGTCAGCCTTTCTAGGAAGGCAGTGGGGCCCCAAGAAGGAAAACAGAGCACCCACCATGGGAAGCCACACGGCGGCAGCAGCGGTGGCCGGGGAGAGCCCCGCAGACTGCTTTTAGGAACTCATGAAACAGAAGGACTCTGGTTCTGCCCAGAATGCCAGCTCCTCCCATCCTACTCGCCCCCAACATCCTCCCTGAATCAGCCCCAGCTCTCAACTGGGGAAGAGTGTGGAGTCCTCCTCCCTTGCAGAAAACCACCTGTTCCCTGTCCACGCGTGGGAGCCCGCACACAGAGACGCTGCAGTTGCCAGGGGCTTGGGAAGGGAGGACATTTACAGAGGAAGACACAGGACCAGCTGGGATGCCATGATCAGCCAGTAGGTGCACTGTGGGCACCCTCCCAGCTGCAGCCAGGAAGCACTGCCCACCCCATACCAGGGACTGGGGCCATGCTGGGCAGTCAGAACTCCCAGCTCAGATGGACATGGGAGGCCCACCCAGCCGGCCTGCCCACAGGGTCAGGAGGGGCCTCCCATCTCCAGATCCTCCACCAGCATCCAGAACTGCCTGTCTGCCACTCTGGGTGCGCCCCCCGCCCTGCTGGCCCAAGAACCACCTGCCAGGCTTGCCCTTCAGCGACTTCCAGCGGGCCCCCGTTCTGTTTAGTCTGTGCGCAGGGCGGCGGGGGATGGGGGGACGGGTGCCACCCCAGGCTCCGAACCTTCCCAACCCTCTGCTGCTGATGCTCCCACTTTGCAGACAAGGAAGCTGGTTGGGGACCCTCTGTGTTTCAGGGAGCCACAGGGTGGGCTTTGGGGCTTCGCCAGCCTCACCAAGAAAGCGCCTCCCTGGTGGGCAAGCAGGCCAGCCCTGCAGCAACCCGTCTGCCCTCCAGACTCGGGCCCTTTCTTGGTCTAATATCATGAGATGGAGCTTCCTGAGTCCACCCTCCAAGGCCATGGGCCTCCTCTCCCACCTGGACCCACCACACACCAGGCCACGCTCCAGGACACTGCCAGTGGCCCTCCAAGGCCGTGGACCTCCTCTCCCACCTGGACCCACAACACACCAGGCCACGCTCCAGGACACTGCCAGTGGCCCTCCAAGGCCGTGGACCTCCTCTCCCACCTGAGCCCACAACACACCAGGCCACGTCCAGGACACTGCCAGTGGCCAGCAACAAGCAGCAGCTCCCGCTCGAGCCACAGCAGTGAGAAGGTTCACAACAGGCATGGCTCAGCCAGGTCCGAAGGAGCGCCCTCTGCAGGCCGGGGTTCAGACAGCGACACCCACGGGCCACTCCTGCCTCCCTGGCTTGGTCCTGGTCAAGGCCAGCTTCCTCCTCCCTCTTCCTGGCTTCCAGATACGGAAAAGGAGGGTCAGGTGCCTGAAGCTGGCTGAGGGGGGTGTGTCTGCATTTTCTCAACCATTTTCTGAACTCTAAAAGACAGACCAGGCCCCGCTGTACAGCTTTGGGGTGCTGGCTGGGCCCCTTCCCAACCCAGCACCTCACTTCTGGTCTCGTAAATCCTCTCCTCTCTCCTCCTGAGGGTCAGGGTAGGTGGTGTCCTGTGCCACAGGTGCCACACTGGACATGTCAGGCCAGAGACACTGGAGGCCAGCAGGACCAGGCCTCCAGGAGGGAGAGTGCCAGGATACCACGCCCCCAGGCCGGACCCCCACCCAGCTCTGCCAACTCCCAGTCCCCACCACCTGGGGCCTCCCCAATACCCCTGGAAAAAGAGTGACAATGGGGCTTTGCTCAAGGCCCCGGGCAGCTCATCTCCCCACCACCCTCTTCCCCAGCTAGACCCATACGGAAGGCGGCCGCCAGGGCCCCGAGGAGGCGGCGCGGTCCGGGGGTGAGCCCGCCCCCGCCCAGCCGGGAGGAGGTCCCGGAAACCCGCAGCCTGGCGCCAGCTCCCGGGAGGCACCGGGTCCCCAGGTCGCTTCAGAACCAGGAAGGACCAGGCTCTGGGGGCGGCGGGACCGGCACCCTCCGCTCACGTGGCCTTGGGGAATCCTCGCGGGGGTCCTGCCCCGCAGCCCAGAGTCGGACACACCCCCCGGGCAGGGCGCGGGCGGCGCCAAGACCCAGGCGGAGGCCGAGAACGTGGCCGGCCGCACGTAGGCCCGAGACCGCGCCGGGGCGGAGCGGGGGACGGACCCGGGGCTGGAGGCCGGGGCAGGAGGCCGGGGCTGGAGGGAGGCCGGACCGGCCCGAGAACCGGGTCCCAGGGCTCGGCGGGCGCTCCGGAGAGGCCGGGACGGAGGCGCCCCCCACCCCCTGCACCGCGACGCGGCCGGGACCCCCGCCCACCTTGCGCGTCGCCGCCGCTGGTCAGGACGCCGATGGCCTTGCCCGCGCCCGACGCCCGCAGCTTCTCCAGGTCCACCGCGGCCATGGCGGCGGCCGAGACCCGGGCCCAGCTCGCACTCCCGCCGCCTGCGCCGCGCCGCCGTCCCCGCCCCGTCCCCGTCCCCGCCCCGCCCCGCGCGCGCCCTGCGCCCGCCCCGCCCCGGGTCCGCCCCTGGCGCCTCCTCGCAGGACGGACCGCGGACGGAGCAGGAATCGGGCGCCCTCTGCCCGCCGGGGCCACCTTTCCGCTGTGCGTTTCTAAGCCTGTGCGATGTAACGCGGGCCCCGAGCAGTGAGACCCGGGGCAGAGCCCCACACCCCGCTGGTCTTGAGGATGTGGCCGGGACCAGGGCGGGGCTGCATCCAGTGCGTCCCTTCGCCAGTGCTGGGGCTCGGGTGGCACGTCTGGCCCAGCTTTGCGTCTCCGGAGGTTCTTTGCTGTCGGCCGCAGCCACCACCCCTCCCTGCCACCCAGGGGCCCTCAGGGCTGCCTTCAGGCCTCGGCAGAGGCCAAACCCAAACGGGGCGCTGGAAAGCAGCCAGCATTCCTCCCTCCGTCTCCCTCCTTTCCTTCCTTCCTTCCTCACATTTGCTGGGCCCTTGGGAAAGTCTTGGTCCCCGGGTCCTGGGGGTGCAGAGCCGGTGGTCGGGAGACCGCCTCCTGACCGCACGGTGTGTTCGGTTTGTGAAAGCTGAGCGGGCAGATCACTAGGATTTGTGCATTTTTCTCTACATATACGGTGGACATGGTGGCTGTCAATATCGACTACTCCTTATTTAATTGTGAAATGTTAGAAAACACGCCGAAAGACTGCGCAAGCACATATGCGTGGGCTAAAAGGCTCTAAGACACCTGTGTGTGACCCTGAGGCAGCCTTGGGCTGACATTTTGGGTCATTATTCTCTCCCTTTTCTTACAGCTTCATCGTGTGTGTGTGTGTGTGTGTGTGTGTGTGTGTGTGTGCATAAATTCTTAAACATACGTGATTTAGCCACAATGAGATGCCACCTGATACCCATTAGGATGGCTAGTATAAAAGAAAAACACAGGCTGGGTGCAGTGGCTCACGCCCATAATCCCAGAACTTTGGGAGGCCCAGAGGGGCGGATCACCTGAGGTCAGGAGTTCGAGACCAGCCCAGCCAACATAGCGAAACCTCATCTCTACTAAAAATATAAAAATTAGCTGGGTGTGGTGGTGGGTGCCTGTAATCCCAGCTACAAGGGAGGCTGAGGCATGAGAATCACTTGAACTCGGGAGGTGGAGGTTGCATTGAGTGGAGACTGCACCATTGCACTCCAGCCTGGGCAACAAGAGCGAAACTCCTTCTCAAAAAAAAAAAAGAAAGAAAGAAAGAAAAATACAGAAAATAATCACTGTTCCGAGGATATAGGGAGGCTGGAACCCTCGTGCAGTGTTGCTGGGGATGTGAAACGGTGTAGCTGCTATGGAAAACAGGATGGCAGTTCTTCAAAAAATTAAAAATAGAATTACCATGTGATCCAGCGATTTTACTCTGGGTATATACCTAAAGAATTCAAAGCAAAGACTCACACAGATATTTGCACACACATATTCATAGCAGCATTATTCACAACAGCCAGAAGGTGGAAGCACCCAGGTGTCTGCTGAGGAAAGCATTGGATGAACACAATGTGGTCGATCCATGTGCTGGAATATTATACAGCCTTAAAAAGGAAGCAGATTCCAGCACATGCTATAACATGGATGAACCTTGGGGCCACTGTGCTGAGTAAATTAAGATGGACACAAAAGGACAGATACTGTGTGATTCCACTTCCATGAGGTCCCTGGAGGAGTCAGATTCATAGAGACAGAAAGTAGAGTGGAGGGTACCAGGGGTTGGGAGGGGAATGGGGAGTGAGTGTTTCGTGGGGCCAGAGTTTCCATTCAGGAAGCTGGAACAGCTCTGCAGATGGCAGTGGCATGGTTACATGAGATGTGAATGCCACTGAAATTGAAAGTGGATTTTTTTTTTTTTTTGAGACGGAGTCTCGCTCCGTTGCCCAGGCTGGAGTACAGTGGCCAGATCTCAGCTCACTGCAAGCTCGGCCTCCCGGGTTCACCCCATTCTCCTGCCTCAGCCTCCCGAGTAGTTGGGACTACAGGCGCCCGCCACCTCGCCCGGCTAGTTTTTTGTATTGTTTAGTAGAGACGGGGTTTCACCGTGTTAGCCAGGATGGTCTCGATCTCCTGACCTCATGATCCACCCGTCTCGGCCTCCCAAAGTGCTGGGATTACAGGCTTGAGCCACTGCGCCCAGCCAAGAATGGATTTCCTCTGTGGGGTATTGTTTTTGAGGCAGAGTCTCACTCTGTTGCCCAGGTTGGATTCCAGTGGCGTAATCATAGCTCACTGCAGCCTTGGCCTCCTAGCCTCAAGTGATCCTCCCACCTCAGCCTCCTGAGTAGCTGGGACCACAAGAGGATGCCACTATACCCTGCTAATTTTGTTAAATTTTTAGTAGAGAAGGGATCTCGCTATGTTGCCCAGGCTGGTCTCTAAGTCCTCAGCTCAAGTGATCCTTCTGCCTCAGTCTCCCAAAGTACTGGGATTCCAGGTATGAGCCACCATGCCTGGCCATTTGGGGTGTGTTTTTAGAAGAGAGCTAGGTAGTCTTTAGCCACGCTGAATTGAGCACTTCCATTGTGAACAGATCCATTCTACCCTAAGCCGGCAGCTAAGAGCCAGGCTAAAGATGGTGTAGGAAAAGCCACAGGTGGGAAGGGGTGGCAAGAGGAACCTCCTGTGGGGGGTGGGTCCCAGAGACTGAGCAGAACCTGTCCCTGGGACCCCTGAGAGGACCCCTGCCTGCAGGTGCCAGCCCAACCTTCCCAGGAAGGGGAAGCTCTGCAAGCCCTGAGGTCCCTGGGAATTCGCAGAAGAGCTGAGGCCTCTTTGAATGCATCCTGAATCACCCAGGTTAGTATCATGGAGCGTGCGGGAGCTCCAGTTACAGGGCAGGCGGGTGAGGGGTGCTTTTAATCCACTTAAGATTCTGAGCCCAGAGCTCCAGCCTGATTTGCTATCTTGAGTCTAATCTTTCCCAGAAATACTGACCCTTCTGAGCCCAGCAGGCTTGCCAGTGTCCACCGATTCTCCACCTGGGTGTTTAGAATGCCCCGACCCGGAGCCGGCCAGTCCCGTAGCCCACAGCACCTCAGGCACGACGGCCGTAGGGCTCAGCACGGCGGAATTCAGATCTCTTTGTTCATAAATTATTCACAATTTCCGAACAGTGACACCTGAGCAGAGACCAAGGGCAGGGCCTGCCCCTGAGGCCACCCCAGCCCCCGAGGGATTCAAACAGCTGCTGTAGGTGGTGGGGATGTTATGCAGAAGTACACACAACACTTGCTAACCTGACTCCGCAGGACTCCGGCTGAACTGGACTAAGTGGATCAGGGCTGGAGCCCAAGCCTGAGGCTTCATCTAGAAGAAGACTCAGAGGAGCCCGACCTGAGCTTGGCCAAGGAGAATGTCCGTCTCCCCCAAGGAGAATGTCCGTCTCCCCCAGACCTATGCGTCGAAGCCCTCGCCCCTCATGACTCGCAGTGGCACTGTGAGGTCTCTAAAGGGGTGGCTAAGGCTGGGCACGGTACCTCATGCCTATTATCCCAGCACTTTGGGACACCAAGGTGGGAGGATAAATCACTAGAGACCAGGAGTTTGAGACCAGCCTGGCCAACAAGGCAAAATCCCCCATCTCTACAAAAAAAAATTATAAAGCCAGGCGTGGTGGCATGTGCCTGTGGTCCCGGCTAGTAAGGAGGCTGAAGTAAGAGGATCTCTTGAGCCTGGGAGGTCAAGGCTGCAGTGAACTGTGATTGATAGCACCACTGCACTCCAGCCTGGGCGACAGAGCAAGATGCTGTCTCAAGAAAAACAAAACAAAACAAACAAAACAAACAGGGCGGGCGCGGTGGCTCACACCTGTAATCCCAGCACTTTGGGAGGCCGAGACGGGCGAATCACAAGGTCAGGAGATCAAGACCATCCTGGCTAACCCAGTGAAACCCCGTCTCTACTTAAAAAATACAAAAAACTAGCTGGGTGAGGTGGTGGGCGCCTGTAGTCCCAGCTACTCGGGAGGCTGAGGCAGGAGAATGGCATAAACCAGGGAGGCGGAGCTTGCAGTGAGCTGAGATCCGGCCACTGCACTCCAGCCTAGGCGATGGAGCGAGACTCCGTCTCAAAAAAATATATACATATATATATACATATATATATACACACACACACACACACATATAAATTAGCTGGGTGTGGTGGCGGGTGCCTGTAGTCCCAGCTACTCGGGAGGCTGAGGCAGGAGAATCACTTGAACCCAGGAGGCGGAGGTTGCAGTGAGCTGGGATCACGCCATTGCACTCCAGCCTGGGCAACAGAGCGAGACACCGTCTCAAAGCAAACAAAACAAACAAAAACAAAGAGGGGCAATTAAGTTAAAAATGAGGCCATTAGGCTGGCTCTGATCCAGTCTGACTGTGTCCTGTGAGAAGAGGAGATGAGGACAGACACACACACGGATGACCCTGTGAGGGCACAGAGAGGAGACGATGGCATCTGCCAGCCCAGGGGAGGGGCCTCAGGAACCAGCCCTACCACACCCTGACTTGGACCCCAGCCTCCAGGTCTGTGGGAGAATCATGTCTGTTATTTGACCCTCCGGCCTGGGGTCCTTTGTCACAGCCACCCTAGGAAAGGAACATGGGAGTTGGAACAGGCTGTGTAGACTGCTCTGTGGGCCAGCTTGGGCTGTGTAGACCATTCTGTGGACTGGTGCAGGTTGTGTAAACCGCTCTGTCGGGCTGGGCGAGGCTGTAGACCGGGCCTAGGCTGTGTAGACCGGGCTTGGTGGGCCGCAGGCTGTGTAGACCACTCTGTGGGCTGGCTGCAGGCTGTGTACACACTGCCTCCAGGATTGGCACAGATTGTGTAGACTGCCTGTGGGCCGCTGCAGGCTGTGCAGACCGCCCAGGGCCTGCTGGCTGTGTAGGACCGGGGCCTGTGGGGTCGGCCGGGGCCGTGCAGACCTGTGGCCGCAGGCTGCAGACCACCTCCTGGTGGGTTGGCGAGGTTGTGTACACTGCTCTGTGGATTGGCACAGATTGTGTAGGACCGGGGCTTCTGCGGGCCGGGCGCGTGAGCTGTGTGCAGACCGCCCAGGGGCCGGCGCGGGCTGTGTAGACCGCTCTGTGGGCCGCAGGCTGTGTAGACCACTCTGTGGGTTGGCGCAGGTTGTGTACACTGCTCTGTGGATTGGCACAGATTGTGTAGACCGCTCTGTGGGCCGGCGCAGGCTGTGTAGACCGCTCTGTGCACCGCAGCTGCCTGTGTGAACAGCCTGCCCGTGCGTGTGCTCAGATGCTCGGCAGCAGATGGCAGGCCTGTCACGTGGGCAGACCTCGCTCCAGTGGCCGGAGGAAGGAGACAAACCTCCGTCCGCTCAGAGAGACAGCCGAGCACGGGGAAGGCCTGGTGTCTAAAGGCAGGCGGCAGGAGGAGCGTGAGGCTGTGGGGACGGCGGGGTGGGGGCGGCAGCCCGGCCACCCAGCAAGAGATAGTCATTCTTTTGCCGTTTTCTAATCACATTTTAAAACACTAAATGAACATGTGCTTATCGAGAGCAGCGGAGACTGCCGACTGCTGAGATGCACACACAAGCCCTCAAGAGGCCCCATCCCCGCCTTCCTGGTCCTCAGCCCAGGGATTGCGGGGCGGAAGGAGGGGATTCTTCCACGCACTCTCCACCCACCCGGGCCTCTGAACGGAATCCTCGTGGTGTCTAAGGGAATTGAGCTGCGGCTGGTGGAGGAGCCCCCAGAGCCCCGTGCAGTTGGATGACAGGAGGGTAGGACCTCAGGGCTCAAGTCCGAAAGAAGAGCGGTGCAGAGTTTGAGGACAATCACGTGAGCGCGGTGGGAACTACCAACCCCCACGAAGGGATGCTGGGCCCAGGGGCAGGGTCCTCCTGGACCTGTCTGTAGAGGAATTCTGATGAGCCTGGGGTTCCCGGGCCCCCAAGGTGAGACCCCAGGTGTCAGCAGAGCACTGGGCTGAGGGGGAAGGCTGGGTCCGTGCCTGGGAACAGGGGCCAGAGGACTTCATGGCCAGTGTGCATTTGGGGAGGGAGAAGGCTGTGGAGTGGCGGGCGCTGGGCCCTGATGGGTGGCGTGTCTGCAGCATCTGGGATCGCCCTGGCCAGCTCTCTAACTGTCCTGGATGCCACGGCCCCACCCCATCACCCCATGGGGACAAAGGTGGCTCCCTCTTGGGTGCCAATCCTCCACATTGACTTCTGATTGGCCCTGGTCACATGAACGGCTCCTGGTTTCCACCTTATCTACTGTGCCTAGCGTGCCTAGCGTGAGAACACGTCAACCTGACATTATCTCACAGCTAGAGGCCACGACGCAGGCAGTGGTCTGGCCGTCCTGGAGGGTCACCTTCGACTGTCTGCACACAGCACGTCCACCCTCCCGCTATGGGTCTGGGGAGCAGCAGTGCAGAGACCCACCTGTCTTGCAAGACCACGCTTCTGTCGGAAAGTGCCCTAGCAGAACACTGTCCACCGGCAAACTGGATTTGTCGGCCTCGTTCTTTGTTTCTGGGCCCCTACTTCAGCATTTGGGGGCCACTTTGTGTTTTCAGCCTTCATGGATCAGAGCCCCAGTGGCTTCTGAAGAGGGGGGCTTTGGCAAGCTCCAGCCCCGTCATCCTATCAGCAACTAACCCCCACCAGAGACCCTGGCCAGGGACAGGGAGAGGGGCAGCAGCTTGGGGCACAAGGGCCCAGCAATGCAGGGGCCAGGCAGGGAGGTCCACCTCTCAGGTAGTCAGGGGCCGAGCCTCAGGGAGCACCCGCCCCCTGCAGCCCCCCACTCCCTGCTCCCCAGTGCATGCACACAGGCACGGCAGCCGGAGCCCGATCTATGGGCACCTGCCTGTGTCTGCACAAGCACTGGCGTTCCCTGGCATGCACCCTGCTCCCACAGCTTTGCAGTTGCCAGGCGCGCCCCGAAGCTCCTTTCCTCCTCCGAGGAGGGTCCCTGTGACACCATCACATGCCCAGCCCTGCTCTGCCTGTTTCCTGCTTTGCAGCAGTTACCCCATCTAGGGCCACCCTTCTTCTTTACATGATCCACCCCTCCCACCAAAATGTTCCTTGGGGCCCCCCTAAGTCCCAGGAAAATACTCAGCATATGGAAGATGTATGATAAAGGTTTCTTGAATGAATGAATGAGTGAATGAATGAATGAGGAGGTGACATTGGAGCTGAGATGTCAATGATGGGGAGCCAGACTCAGAGTCCCAGGGGAGGAAGCGTCCAGGCAGAGGGAACGCCTAGCAAAGGCCAGCAGGTAGGAACAAGCTTGGCTGCTGGGGGAACGGAGGGAGGCCAAGAGCACAGTAAGGGGTGGAGGCCGGGGTTGGGGACCGGACCATGCAGGGTCTTGCGGGGTGTACAGCAAAGGCTTGGGTTTTGCTGGGGGGCAGTGGGAGGCATGGAACAGAGCCTCGTGGTTTTGTTGGTGAACTCCTGCCTACAGGCACCCCATTCCCTTACGGCGAGCTCCCTTCCAGCCAGCTTGGCCAACACTTCAGGCACCAGGCACACGAATGCCCCAAACAAATGCCCCCACTGACAAGCATCTCGAAACCACAGGTTTTAATTTCCAGGCACATGATGGCTGGTGTCCCCACAGACACAGGGCTGTGTTTACAGCCGAGGACTGACAAGACGTGGCACTGTCCCCTTCTGGGTCCCAGCCGGCCGGCTTCCAGGGCTGAGGGAGGAGGTGTCTTTCTCGGCGCCCTCCCATCAGAGCTGCGTGTCCCGGCCGTCCAGGGTCAGGAGGGGAAGGGGGCCGCCTCGGCCAGCGGGCGGGCCATGCTCTGGATGGCCCACTGCAGGATGCCGTCAAAGGTGTGCTGTGGGACAGAGCAACTGTGAGAACCTCCAGGGGCGCCCCGCCATGGCCACAGGATCGTCCAATCTTCCCTCTAATTCAAAGGAGGGGAAACTGAGGCCCGAGGCCCCACGGCACAGGCCAGTCAGAGGAGGACCCCGTCCTGTACATTTCACTGCATCCTGTAAGCCCAGGGCACAGCCCCATGGCAGTTCATGACAGTTCTGCCTCCTCGGGTGGCTCCTTCGGGGTTGGGGGTCAGGGCCGGCTGCTTCTCATTCTGTTCAGGAGCCTGATGTTCCCACAGGATGTTCCCACAGGCCCCACAATGCCAGCAGAATAAGGCCGCCACCCTGGAGAGGCTGTAAGCCTGACCCTTATTTCTCCAGCTATATCCGGGGACCCCGTCCAGAGAAGCAGCTCCATTACCCAGCGCTGGGTCCCCTGGCCCACTCTCCGGCCCTGGGGTTCTACAGACATCTGCACAGTCAGGGTGTGTGGGGCATGGCCACTGCACAGGGCAGGACCCCTGCCCCATGGTCAGCTGGGACCCCCAGGTGCCACGCCGGACACAGGAGAACCTGTGGAGGCTGGAGGAGCTTATCCTCTTGCCAAAAACAGACAAGGCTTTAAAAGTCACACTTTGCCCACAGATTCTACTTGCCCATCTTAACATAGAAAGGCCTGAGTTGGGAGGGGCAAGCAACTCTCAGAGGGTTGGGGCCCGGGACCCCCCCACTCCCACACCCCACCCTCCCTGGGAAAGTGGATCTTGGGCCTGGTGCTCGAGCCTTGCCTGCCAGGGTCCAGGCCCTTGGGCAAGGGGCCGTGTGGGAGCTCTTGTCGGGGAGGGGCTGGGGGTGCTCAGCAGCACTGGACTCCTGCCGGGGCAGGGGCCAGGGGGGCTCCTGTTGGGGGGTGCCAGGGGCCCAGCAGCATTGAGGCTCCTGTGGGGGGCTGGGGGGCTCCTGTGGGGGGATGCCAGGGGCTCAGCAGCACTGGGGCTCCTGGTTGGTGGCGCAGGGACAGCCTGAGTTTCCATGGCTCAAGAGCAGCGGGGGCTGGCAGTCCTCAGTGTGCCCAGAATGGGGGGCCTGGGTGCCGGCTGAGGCAGGGGAGGGGGAGTGGAGGAGCAGCAGGTGCAGCCGAGGCCAGGGGAGGCATTACCTCGCTCAGAAGGGACTCCAGGTCCTCCCTGTGCAGAGTGGGCTCATGACTGGCAGTGTCATCCTGGAATCCAGGAAAGAGAAGAGGTCAACCGAACTCCCACAGCCCTGGCGGGGACACAGAGGCCACAGGGCCTACGGGCCGCGGGGGTATTTCCCCCCCACACTGAGATGGGAATTCTTACACCCAGCCCCATTGGGGGTGAGGGCACAGGGCTACGTGGGCATGATGGGGCTGGGGCTGCCTGCCGAGGGTCCTGCTCACTGCCCACGGCCAGCTGCCCACGGCCCCCAGACAGCTTCCACACTGTGTGGCCTCCTGGGGAAAACGAGGGGGCTCAGGGAACCAGCAAGGAAGCCCCACTCTGAGAGGGGAAGTCTGAGGCCCAGAGAGGAAAGTGTCTGGTCCATGCCACCCCCGCCCCCGACAAGCACCACCAGGGCCAGCCCACGCCATGGGTGAGCGGCCAGAGTGGGGGAAGGTCCCCAGGTGGGCACCCCCAGCAAAGAGGAGACCATATTAAATTGAACCCTGTGGAACTGCCCATTTGTAGCCCCAAACAGCCACATCCCAGCTCCTCCACTCGGGTGAACACTGGCGCTGCAAGGCCCTGCAGCCCTGCGTGGCTGAGGGAGGGGCTGTTCAGTCTGGAGGGGAAAGCCCCTGGATGCTCCCCTGGTCCTAAAGATGCTGCCAGTGGGTGGGAGACCTGCTCAGGACGGGGTGTGGGGGCATACCCAACCACCCTGGGGGAAGGGGGCAGGCTGGGGACACACCCAACCACCCTGGGGGAGGGGGGCAGGCTGGGGAGGGGCCAAGGCCAGCCAGAACTTTTCCTCTAACATGGCGTTACATTTCACACCGCAATGAAAACACAGAGGTCTCTGCTGTTCAAAGACAGAACCCAGTAGGTTAATGACGAGGTACCCGCCGCAGGAGCAGCTGCAAGAAAGCTGCCTGGGGTTGGGGAGGGGCATCTGCATAGGGCACGGACTCCAGGTGGGTGGTGTGAGGAGGGAGGCTTCTAGAAGGAAGGGGACAGCGACAGCTGCAGGCCAAGCCACTGTTCCACAAAAGCCCCAAGGGCAGGGCTTGGTCTGAGGCTTGTGCCATGCCAGGCCAGAGCCTGCATGGCAGGGCAGCCTGTCACATGCCTGGGGAGTACCATGCTGGGACGGGCTGTCACCTGCCCAGGGAGTACCATGCCGGGGTGGCCCATCACCTGCCTGGGAGTACCATGCCGGGGTGGCCCGTCACCTGCCCGGGAGTACCATGCCGGAGTGGCCTGTCACCACACGGTGTATATGGGGTGGAGGCAGAGCTGGGAAAGTGTGTGGGCCAGTGGAGCAGGTGGGACATGTAATCACCCCAGGATCCCTAAAGGCTCCTCCGTGGCTGGGATGTGCTCAGGAGGCCTCTGCTGGGAACAGTCAGGGCAAGAGGCCACCACCCCTGAGGCTCCTGCAGCAGTGACTCAAGCCGCCCCCACAGCCAGCTCCAGGGCAAGCCAGGCCGCCCCAGCAGTCAGGGGTCCCCCCACCACCCGGGTCCTCTCTGACAGTAGAGCAGGAGGAAAGGAAGAGCTACTGGCTGGACCCAGGGTTGCTTTGCCTCTCTGAGAGGCTCCGGCCACACAATGGGGTGGATCCTGGCCCCAGGGAGGACTGCGGGTGAGACTGCCTGGAGGGGTCAGACGGGGTTGGGGCTTACTCCTGCAGGCCTGGCACTCCTGCTCTCCCCTCACCCCACCAGGGCACCCTGGTGAGACTCTCAGGCCTCTGCTGTGAGGCGGCCACACAACCAACCGTGATGTCAGTCACCAACCCTGGAGGCAGCTTCCTTTTAACTATATTTAAGTTGCCAAAAAGAATTAGGTTTAAAGGGAAATTATTGTCTACAGGTAATGACCACATGGTCAGTGTGTATGGTGCAAACCCTCGAAGCTGGCACCCAGGGTTTGTCCTGAGACGTGCTCCCCCAACCCCAACCCAAGGGGTCCCCCACCCCCACCACCAGCACTCATGGAGGGTTCCTGTGGCACTGACCTTGGCAGGCCCGGGCGCCAGGTGGGCGGGGCTGGGGGCCAGCACCCCCTCCACAGGGGCCGGGGTCATGTCTCCTGAGCAGGATCTGCAGCGCAGGCCCGTCCTGCAGCAGAGGATGAGGGGCTGCCAGGTTGGGGGTAGCAGGAGTGCCACCTCCGGGGTATGGAGTGTGGGGTGCTGGGAGGTGGTGTTGGGTGTGGGGTGTGGGCATGGGTGGCGAGTGGGGGATGGGGTGTGGGGTGTGAGGAAGGGGTATGGGTGGAGAGTGGGAGTGGTGGGTTTGGGTGGGGTGTAGGGTGCGGGGGGGGTGTAGGGTGTGGGTATGGTGTGTGGGGTGTAGGATGTGGGTGTGGGGTATAGGATGTGGGTTTGAAGTGTGGGATGTGGGTGTCGGGTGTGGGTGCAGGGTGGGGGTTGTGGGTGGGGTGCAGGGTGTGGGTAGGGGGTGTGGGTGGGAGTGGGGTGCAGGTTATAGGGTGGGGTGTAGGGTGTAGGGTGGGGTGCAGGGTGTGGGTGGGGCGTGTGGGTGGGAATGGGGTGTAGGGTGTGGTGGGGGGTGTGGGTGGGAGTGGGGTGCAGGTTATGGGGTGGGCTGTAGGGTGTGGGGTGGGTGGGGGGTGTGGGGGATGAGTATAGGGTGTAGGGTGTGGATGGGGTGTGGTTTGAGCTGTATGGTGTGGGTATGGGTTTGGGCCTCCATGCCAACCACACTCACCCAGGCCGGGAGGTGCCCGCCGGGAAGTGGCAGCGCCAGTGGAAGGCGGCAGCGCAGTGAGCACACCGCAGCACGTCCGTACCATCTCCGCACACCCCGCACCGTGCGCCAGGAGCTGGACTCTGTGGGAGGCGACCCCGTGGGGTGACACAGGGGGCCGGGGGGAAACGTAGCTGAACCCAAGGCCTCCGTGCTCTCCCCTGGGACCACCCAGGGCTGGACAGCGGGTCTGGGCACAAGTGGGAAGCCTCACGGTGCGGCCGAGGCTGCAGGACAGCGGGACCAGTCCCATCCCCAGGATGCAGGGGAGACCCAAGCACCCTCAGGCAAGCCTGGTGCCCACACCTCTCTCCCGCTTGGCCGGCCTGGCCTCCTTTGGGGCTGAGTGCAGGAGTCTCCTGAAGGGCGGTGCCCACAGGACTGCAGTGAGGGGAATTGAGGCAGGGTGGGGCGGGCTCCCATGTGCGCTGGGCCATCCCCCCCTTCATTGTCCTGCCTTGTGTGGGGAGCAGTAATGCCCAGGGCCAGGAGCTGGAGTGGAGGTCTAGGAGCCTCCCCTTTTCCCTGAAGCCCCCCACGCTCCCCCACAGCCCCAGGCCCTGTGCCTCCCAGACCCTGTCTCGCCTGGCCTCCCTCTCCTCCTGTTTCAGGTGAATTCATCCGCCATGTAGGTCCTGGGCTCCCTGAAGAGCCCACCCTGGCCTGCACTCCCCACTCACCTGCTGCCCCTCAGGACCCACACACAGTAGGGGGTGCAGGGCCGAGGAGTCCAGCCCTGGCAGGGGGGCTGCAGAAGGCGGGGCCGGCAGGTGCTTGTACACAAGAGCCGTGTCCATGCCAGTTAGGGGCTCCCCAGGTGGACCTCTCACCTCCTCTCCCGCCGACCTAAGCCCCGGAGGGAGCTGGAACCCAAGGGTCAGCATCAGAGGGGCCGTGGGCACCTGCCGGGCACCACCCGGGAGTCAGTGACTGCTGGGACCCTGAAACCCGGGGCAGCAGGGTGCCGGCGGAGGGCCGGTGTGGTGGAAGGCGTCCACACTGAGTGGGAAAGGCCTGTGGCAGTTCCCGGCTCTGTGGTCCTCCCTCCTCCCCCGTCTATACACGAGGGGCCCCCTGGCCCTCAAGGCTGTCAGAGGGAACACTGGGCCTGTGCACAGTAGCCCTCCTGTGTTCACAGCAGCAGAACGATGAGCACATCTTCTAGGGCCATTATCAATACTCATAGTGCCTCCCCAGGGTGAATCCGCAGCCAGGAGAGCTGGGTTTCCGCCTATAGGAACCATGATGGGGGCCCCACCGCAGGGGACCACAAGGACCAGGCGTGTGCATGAGGGGCACAGTGCTGCGGCTGGGGTAGGCCTGTCCCACAGGACTCCAGGGGACAGACAGACAGGAGGGGTGGCCCGGCCTAGAAGTGGGCGTGGCCATACCAGGGTCTCCACGGGTGGCTCCTGGGGCCGGGGCTCCTCTGCCCGGGGCTGCGTCTCCTGGACTGTCACCTGCAGGCAGCCGGAGCACCTCCAGGTCCCACTGCTCGTGTGTCCACCAGTCAGAGACATGCAGAACAAGACAGCGGGTGACAGATCCCCAAACCCACGGGTGGGGCTCGAGGGCTCCGCTGCACCATGTCCTTTTACAGAGGGGAAACCGAGGCACAGCAGGGAGATGGGCAGAGACACAGGAAGGGAGAGCCCCCGGGGGACATTTACCCTTAGTGGGGTGGCCCTGGCCAGCGCGATCAGGGTCCCCTTGGCGTGCTCTCTGATGAACCCCAGGAATCCCCAACACCTGTGAGCCCACAGTGGCTTTGCCTGCCTTTCAGGGCTGGGCCCTGCTGGGGGCCCCCCTAAGCTGACTGTTTATGTCCCGGGACCCATCCTGTTTCCTTAAGGGGAATGGCACCCAGCAGAATGGGAGGTGATCAAGGGCAGGAAGAGACAGCAAGGAGGACGGCTTCAGAAGGAGCCGAGCGAGGCCCCTGGCTGCGCCTCTTATTCTAGTGATGACGCAAGAAGCTGAGAGGGGGCCTGGTGAAGGCCACTTAGGGGCTGGGACAGAGCCTCGCCTGAACGTGGGTCCCCACTCCTCCCAGAGCTCTTCCTCCCACAGACTGCCACGTCCTGTGGGGTTGGAGTGAGGGCAGGGCTCGGTGGGCTGTGGGGAGGGAGTGCTGGGATATGAACACAGAGGAGGCCTCCCACCCCCACTAAGCCCGGGGTCCTGTGCATTGGTGGACAAGCTCCCACCTGCCCTTGGGGGTGCAGCTCTGTGGCCTCTGTGCTCCCCAGCCCTGTCTGGGGTGGGACTCTGGGGCGGGGCTTGGGGGTGTGGGCTGCAGCCTGGGATGAGCTTGGACAGGGTGGCATCTTCACCTGGGGTCTCTGTTCTGCTTTGCTGCCCTCAGGGGCCCAGCTGGGCAGCCAGTGTGGCCAGGCTGGGAGGCAGGTGGCAGGGTGGGAAGACCCAGGCCCTGGCCCCATGGCCCAGTGACCTGACTCAGAGCCCCCTTCCATCAGGGATGGGAGAGCCTGGGGGGGCTTCCCTTCAGGGTCAGTGGGTGGAGGTGGCTGTGAACTGGGGTGACCTGGTTGCGCTGGCAGAGGTGCAGGCTCACCTGGGGATCTCCCGGAGTGGAGGGGACAGGCAGGCCAGGTGGAAGGCCCGAGGGCAGCCATCACAGCAGATGAGCTCCCCGCCGTCCCGGCACACAGCACACTCGTCCTCGTTCTTCTGGCACAGGCAAGAGACGCCCATGCAGACTGGGCTGGGGTGCAGCACCCTCCCGAGAGCCACCTCCTTCCCAAAACGGCTCCCCCAGCATCTCTGGGTACCTGAACTCCCCGGTCTCTGCCCTGCTCCCATGCTGCCAGGGCCTGAAATTCCACCCTGACCACCTGTTCCCCATCCATCTGGTCTCTAACGGACACCCCTCGGGGCCATCCCTATTGGGAAGAAAACCCGGTTTCTCACGGGCTGCTGTGTTCCAGGGGCTGGAACTGTACACCCACCACATGCGCCCTTCCTCACAGGGCAGTGGGGCCAGGCCCAGGGAGGTCTCTCCTGACCTCAGCACCTGCTGAACCCTCCACCCGCAGGCCCCACCCTCCTTGTGCCCTGCCTGGATGGTGCCTGCTGTGCCTTCAGGGGTCTCCCAGATACCAGCTCCTCCAGAATCCCTCCAGACAGCCAGACTAGGCTGGTCCTGCACAGCAGTGACCTTACTTATTCTAACAATCCGCCAGACGCCTGCCAGCCTGGGTGCCCCTGCAGGGCAGGACTGGGCCCTGTCACTTCTAAGTGCCAGGGCCCCACAGAGCCCCTGGTGCCAAGTGGTCAAGTTCTGTAACCCACCACGGCAGGCACCCCCCACACTGCTTCCACCTCATTAGGAAACCATGCTGGGGACCAAGGACGAGCCTGGTATTCCCAGTGGACCCTCAAGCTCCTGGCTGTAGCAGGGGCGCCCGGCCCACCCATGGGCCCAGCTGAGAGCAGTGCGTACAGCCTGGACCAAACGCTGTGCTTTTAAGAGCCTGAGAGGACCTCACTTTCTCTGACTTATTTAAATATTACAATTATATATTATCAGGAGAAAATACTGTCTGTTAAAGAAAAAGAGCTCTGCCCTGTGGGAGGGGCTCAGGCCCCAGTGCTCATCCCTGAGTGCCCAGGTCAAGGCAGAGGCGGCAGGACCCACCCGAGGAGAGCGAGGACAAACAGGGGCCCTCCTATGGTCTAGGGCATTACCTGGTGGAGCTGGGGGTCACTGGGGAGGGCTGGAAGGGCAGGAGCCCTGCCCTGTTGGCCCAGCCTAGCCTCATCTCCACCCTGCAAGGAAGAGGGGCATCAGCAATGGGGGCAGCCTGAGCAGCGAGGGTGCACACGGCTGTGGCACCAGGCGTCTCTCGGCAGCAGCCGCCAGCCCCCCAGCAGAGCCACTCCCCCAGAGGCAATGCTGTTCCTGGGGTGGGGGTGCATCAAGAGCCGGGCTCCCCAGGGAGGGTCAGGTGCTTACGGGGGCAGCGCCCTGGGCTCCCTTGGCTCGAACCAGAGGCTTCAGGCCACCGCCGCTGCGGGCCTTGTTCTTCCCACCACTGGGGTCTTCAAACTTGCTAGGAGTGTAGAACTCCCCCCCGACCTGGATGCACTTCTTGGAGCCCCCTGGGAGGAGATGCCGGCTGGTCCTGGCTCACCTACCCAGCAGGACCTGCCTTGGCAGTCGTGTAGGCCCCGGACTGGGGTCTAGCAGAGACAGGTGGAGTTCCTACAGCCTGCGTTCCTCCAGCCCGCCCCCACCCCAGTCGAGTCTGGGGCCCGGGGATTGTTCCAGGTCTACACCAGGGTGTTCAATAGTGTCCCCCAAAGTTCACGTCCACCTAGAACCTCAGAGTGTGTCCTTACTTGAAATTGGGGTCATTATAGATGTGATTAGTTAAGATGAGGTCACACTGGACCATAAGTTCAATGACTGGTGCCCTTGTAAAGAGGACACATGGGAGATGGCTGTGAGACCGCAGAGTCAGAGACTGGAGTGGTGGGACCCTGAGCCCAGGAACAAGGGGCACAGGGACACCCGCATAACGACCAGCAGCTGGGAGGGACAAGGAAGGATTCTTCCCTGCAACCTGCAGAGGGAGTGTGGCCCCGGGACACCTTGATGTTGGCATTTCTGTCATTTCAAGCTTCCCAGTTTGTGCCATTTGATCCAACAGCCTTAGGAAGTAACACAGTGGGTCTTGGGACCACCCAGAAGTGCAAGACCAGGGCCCTGGCTGTGCCTGGTGTTCCCAGCCCATGCCCAGCACTGAGGAGACGCCGTGGCAGGGACTGTAGATGGAATGCCCGATGGCACGGTGGGTCTGCCACCAGCAGCCCTGCTGTGCCCTGGTCAGATGGCACTAGTGATTGCATGGGGTCAGTGGCTGGCCAGGGAATGGGGGGCGAGGACGCTGCAGGCCGACCAGGGAATGGGGGGTGAGGACGCTGCAGGCTGTCCTGGTTGAAGAGTGCAGACACCCTGGAGGGTCTCGGCAGCACAGACAGAACTTTCTAAGGATGCAGCCACATGGCCCAGGAGGGCCCATGCACATGGATGGAGGTGACTGGGGGTGCAGCGCATCCCGGGCTGGGATGTGGGCCTAGACCACCGGCCTTGAAGAAGGTCCCCCGATAGGGAGACTTCAGTGCCCACTCTCCTCTTCCAAAGTCATCAGAACCACAGGCAGAAACTCTGGCTACATGAGCGACAGCCCTGCCTGCTGTGGGACCACCAGGGTGCAAAGGGGCGCGGAGGGACGTGGAGGGGCGTGGAGAGGGGCACGGAGGGGAACACAGGGGCGCGATCCTCCTTCCATCTTGGAGCCTGGGTCTCCCCGTCAGTCCCATCTCCCCGCCACAGCATCTACCTGACTCAAACACCTGCTGGATGAGAATCCCCTCCACGGCCCCTCGGGCTCCCGGGACGTCCCCAGAGGACATGGCCACAGCTCTCTGGACTGAAGCTGACATGGTCTGAATCCCTGGGAAAGGGAGCACCCACTGGGGTCACCCATGGGGAAGACAGTTCCCGAGCACAAACTCTGTGCCAGGAGCAGGCAGTACGGGGCTGCAGAGCCCTTTCCTTCCAGCCAGGTCAGGCCGAGGAGGGAGCCCAGCCCCGCCTTGTGCAGACAGCCCACAGGTAAGGGCAGAGACACGAGAACGTGTGTGTTCGTGTGTGCACCCATGTGTGCGTGTGCTGGGGGTGGCAGTGTCAGCAGAGCTGGCACAATGGAGAGGAAGGAATGCCCAGTGACCAGCCCCCACCATGACATGGGCCCTGTGTTGTGCTGGGAGGGACACAGAGTTCCTAGGCTCTGCCCTCAGGGCAGGCAGCAGTGGGCATAGGGGGTCTCTGGAGTCCAGAGCCCTGGGAAGGAAGGAGAAGGGGACAGGAAGAGTCCAGCTTGCACGCAGCTGGGGGCCGGGGATGATTTTCTAGAGGAAGCCATGTCTGGACTGGTCCTGAAGGACAGGGAGTGGATGGGCAGAGAAGTGCCTGAGAAGGGGGTCCCAGAACCAGGGTGTGGTGGGGGCAGGGGCGACTGGCAAGATCGTGCATGGACCCAAGGTGTCCCCTTCCTGGGTCTGGTGGTGCAGCTTAGGCCCTTGGAATGACACGCCAGACCAGCATGTCCGCAGCCCCTAGGACAGGGTCTCAGAGGGCAGGCCCTGCTCTGACCCCCGACCCCTTGCCCCTGGCCAGGCAGAAGGGAGGCGCTCCCACTGGGCCCCACTCACCGTTCCCAAGTGGAAGACGCTGCTGCTCTGCGCTGCTCTCCGCCTTCCTGGGGGGCTTGGCCTTCAGTTGAGAGCCTGAACGGGAGAGCTGGGGGCAGCCTGGCCTCCCCTCTCAGTGGGGGTGAGTGCTGGTGGGCAGGGGCCGGAGGAGGGAGGGGTGGAGGGGGCCCAGTGCTGGGTATTCCCTTTGCCAGGCTCTGGTTTCTCATCAGTAAAAGGAAACTCGCCTGCCTACTTTGCCAGCCTGGGGAGGTCACCCTTCAGGCAGGAGGGAGCTGAGAGGCTGGTCCAGTGTGTTGGTCTAGTACCCAGAGGAGACCCCCACAGCCCCAGGCAGGCTGGCTCCACGCCCAGTGGGTAGGAGCCCGGGTGGGGAGGGGGCATGGGCTCCTGGGGAAGACTGGAGACCCCGGCTGGCTTCCCCTGTGGGGTACCTGGGCTGGGGGTGCCCCTTGGAGTCAGGGCTGCTGGCGCGGCAGCTCGAGGTTCTTCTGAGGCCTTCCTCTTGGTGGGGTGTCTGGGTGGTGGTACCAAAGCCTTGGGGATGGTCGGGAGCTTCCTCCCCTTCCGGGATTGGCTGAGGTCCACATCTGCAGCTCAGGGGCAGGAGCAGGGTCCCAACCTCAGGGTTTTCTCCGGGGGGAGGATAGGCCCCAGAAACTGGACACCCTGGCCAGGTGGGTGAGGCCTGGCCCCTTTGCCTCTTAGGATCCAAGATGGTCCTGGGACCACGGGCTCCTCAAACACCACGCTGGTTCCAGTCCAGCTGGGCTGAGCAGGTGACAGCAGCTGCCCCAGGCCCCCAGCATGGCCGAGCCCACCAGGACCCACCTTTGGGGAAGCTGTCCAGGATGGGCTGCAGCCGGCCATAGCGCTCCAGGTTGTAGTCCTTGAACAGAACCCTCCAGAAGTCCAGGATGACTGTGGAGTCCTGGGTCAGCAGCCAGGACAGGAGGGCGTGGAAGGCCTGGGGGCAGCCCTCCTTTTCCTTCAGACGAAGTGTCTCCTGCAGTGGGGTGGCATGAGGGTCCCTGCCGCGGTCCCCCACACCCTGCGGCCTGCCCATCTCCACCATGACTAGAGGGTGGAGCTCCCAGGCAGAGGTGCTGGCGACCTGGGCAGCTCCGCGCCCATCTCCTTGGCTTGTGGTGGGGTCAGGTGGTGGTGTAGGCTGTTGAGGGTGGGACTGGGGGAACCTGGAGGCCATTCCCTTGGCTTGGGGGTGAGGTGTACAGGCGGCTGGGGGAAGGGGACCAACTTCTAACTTGTCGTCAGGGACGCCCTGGCTCCTTGCCGGGAGGGAGTTGGGGAAGGCTGGAGGGGCCTGGGGATCTGGAGGGGCCGGGAGGCATGGGGCGGGGTCCTCCTGGAACTTCCCTGGGGACTATCCCTGGCTCGCAGGGCCTGGGAGCCGTGGAGGGCGGGCGGGGGGCCCACCTGGAACTTGTCCTCGGGGACCACGTCGTGGTCGGCCAGCGCGTGCAGCAGTGGGAAGGCGCTGTCCACGGCCACCGCGATCTCCGTGCGGTGCAGCCTCAGAAGCCGGCGCAGGGCTGCGTCCGCCGCCATGGGGTCAGCGCGGGGACCCGGGGCTGGGGCGGGCGCGGTGGGTCCCGGGACACTGGCAGCCCCTCGCCTGGCCTCGGGTCCCGGCGGGGCTGTGGGGCGTCCGCGCCGGCTGTGCGCCCGCCCGTCTCCCTGGGTCTGCGAGCCACGCGCGCCGCTGTTATACCCCCGCGACCACGCAAAGAGCAAAGGCCGCTCCGCCCCGGCGCCCAATCAGGGCCAGAGCCTCCCGCGGGGACGCTTCCCTGTGATGGAGGCGCTGCGCTCCCTCCCTCGCTCCTGGGAAGTCTCCGCACCCGCCTGACTCACCCACCAGGGCAGCTGCTTTGGGGGCTGGGGACGGAGACTTGCTCTGCGCGGGACTCAGAGGCCTCTCACCTCCCAGTGTGGCCCCGTCCTGCCTCCCCCAGGGCCCTGCTCTAATGGGGCGAAGCCGGGACAGGTATCCTAGGCGGGGAGCTCGGGCCTCAGGGCCTGGCAGGGGCTGCCCGCGGTGCAATGGCCCCTCCCAGTGGCCGGCAAGAGCCTCCATGGAGGCTGGATCGGGGTGGTGTCCCTGGGGGACCTCCACACAAGCTGAAAGCCCCTGCTCAGGGGCCCGCCTGGGGCTGTGGGAGGAGCCAGGTGGAGGCCCAGTCTGATGGAGGAGACGGTACCGCAGCCCTGGGCGTCCCCGGGGAGGCTCCTGACTTCACCATCTCAGGCTGGCTGTGTGATGCCAGCAAGCCCTTTCCTTCTCTGAGCCTCAGTTCCCTGATCTTTAAAAAGGGCGCATTCGCCTGGAGACTGAGGCTCGCTCGCATTGACCCCCTACTTCTTTCCTCCAGGTGCTTTAGAAGGAAGATGGCCAGCCCCACAACAGGTTCCCTGAGTGTGGCCCTGAGGGAGGGCTCCCTAGGGATCTTCCTAGGACCAGTGACAGAGGCTGAGGGATGCTGTGGCCTGGACAGGAACTTCCAGGGGCATCTGGGAAGGTGTCCTGGAGGGGAGCTGCAGTGGGCAGGAGCCAAAGGTCCCAGGTGGACATGGGTGGGGACAGTGCCCCCAGTAAAGCAGGAGCAGGTGCAGAGGCCCGGGGCCTGCAATGGTGCCGAGGCTGTGGCAGCCGCGCAGGCATGGCCTGGAGTAGGGTGGCCTCAGTGGGAGGCCTTGGTAACACAGTTCCCTAGTCTTTGCGGTCAAGCCAGGGAGGCAGGCCCTGTGTGCAGGCTGCAGAGAACCACAAGAGGACTCTGGGCACGAGTGTTCCCACTGAGTGGGAGAAGGGAATGACCTGGCCAGCAGGCTTAGGGCTGAAGGGTGGACGAAGGTACCAGGAAGGCTGAATCCGGGCAGCACTGGGATGAGGGGATAACTGATGCAGTGAGAGATGTCACCAAGAGTCCCATGTGCGCAGGCGTGCCGTTTGCTGTTGGGCAGCCAGAGTCCAGGATGGGGAGCGGCGGACACCTCTTCTCCAGACCGGAGGTCGGTCTCGGTTTCTCCTACCGCCTCCAGGCCCAAGGTCCCCCTGAACGTTCTGCATGTCTGGAAAAGACTCTGGGGGTGTTTGGGAACAAACCTGGGGAGGAAGGTGGGGCCAGAGGTGGTGACTGAGGTGGTCAGCCTGGGGTCAGGTGCTGGGGACGTCGTGGGGAGCTGTGGGGGAGGGGATCCATCTCAGAAAGCCAGTGGTGGCTGTGGAGTATCAGGCAGTGCAGGGGGAGGAACAGGCTGGCTCCTGTGTGGAATGTCCTGGGAGCTCTGAGCTGGGAGCAGGGCCCTCTCGCTGCCCATGCCTGGGCGTGTGGAGTGTGCTCTCACTCCCTGCACTGCGCCTTCCGAAGACCCCGGGAGGGGAGCCCCCCACCTGCCTGCCTGCCTTGCCGGTCCCCGCTCCAACAGGCACATCCTGTCCCCAGCCAGACCAGGCTGCTGCTCGCTGGGTTTCCTGCCCTCTCCCCTGTAGTTCTGTATTTACAGCAAAAATATTTAAGTAAGTGCAAGCGGAAGTCATACAGAAGCCCAGCTCTGCACGGGATCCCTGCCTGCTCCTGCAACACCCCCATTTTCCTTGCTCATCCACGGGCAGGCTCTCACGTGGGGAGAGCTCACCAACATCAAGTTCAATGGCAACCCTCGGGCCCACAGGCTCCACCGTTCATGCATAAAAGTCCCTGGGGTGCCAGGGAACCAGTGCACGCAGCTCTGGGATGACCAGTAACTGTTGCTGCCGGCAACTCGGGGGGCTTTCTTCTCTCCTTTGAGGCCATCCTGCCCTGAAGTCACTCCCTGGTGGCTTTTGTCTCCCCAGATGGTTAAGTGAGTCAATGGATGCCTTAGCCAAGAGATAGTTAAAGGGCAATTAAAAACTGCAAAGCAGGATCCAAGTCTGCACTTCACTTTTTTAAAAAGACCTGAAATCTTTGCGGGTGCACCTGTGTCATCGGGCTGGGGCCTGACCCCTGTGGGCAGGCGTCACCCAGCCTCTTGCATGGAGGTTAACAAAGAGGCCCCTGTAGAATTCTGGACTTTCCACCATGCCGTGGGGCTTTCCATCCCAGCCCCTTGCCCGCGGGTGATCTGGAGCTGCCAAGGCTCCCTGGAGGAGGCCCTGGTGACATAGACCCCTGGAGTGGAGTGAGGAGCTGGGGGGTTGGCCCTGTCTTCAGTGGGGCTGATGCCTTTGTGAGACTGAGTCTCACTTTCCCCAAGAGGCGCCTGGGCAGAGCTCTGGGACAGTATTGGGCTCTATCCCTGAGCCCCATGTCCTCGCTGGAGCGGGGAGGGCCCGGCAGCCCTTTCTCCCACATCCATGCTTTTCCCTTGGGCGCCTGCGGGCCTGCCACGCCCTGGGCTAGGCCTTGAGAGCTTCGTAATTCTGCTCACTCCATCGGCAGAACGGTCTCCTCAGGTTGTTTCATCGTGATTAGTGCCATCACGATGTGGAAACTGAGGCCCATTGCAGGGAGGAGCTTGGCCAGAGTCACGCAGCTGCTAAGAACCATGACTCAGACCTTGATGCACGGAAGAACGGAGGCTTTCCAGGTCCATGCTCCGGCTGTGCTGGGTGCCCCTCAGGTGCCCAGGTCACGTCAGATGTTCTCAGCCTGCAAAGAGGGGGGACGCTGCCTATGTGATGTGTACGGACGTCGGGAGGAGCCAGGTCCTAATGGCAGAGCAGGGAAGGGGCTGGAGGGGGCTTGGCCTTGGCCCCTCAGACAAGCCTGGACTCCATGCCTTCTCTCCTGCTCTAGCTGGAGGTTCCGTCCCCTGTAGCTCCCTGGAAAAGCCAGGCTCCCGGAGGCCAGGAGTCTGAGTCAGGATGGCCTCGGGGGATGTGGAGCCCGGGCCAGGCCTTGGTTCCTGGAGGCCCCGGACCCTGCTCCTGCAGCCTGGCCAGGTGGTCTGGCATCAAGGGAGGTGTGGGTCTCCTCAGGACACTTTGCGAGGACCCTAGCACCCTCCTGGCCACCAGCTTTCTCACCAGGCCTCGATTTCCTCACGGTAGAGAGGAAGTTGCCTCTGCTTGTTGGGCGGGACGGCCGTTCTACACAGGTGTCCAAGCCGGGGAGGCAGCTCCGAGCACCGGTGAGCTCAGAAGCACCCCTGCTCAGCCAAGGGCGTTGGGTGGGGGGGAACCTCCTGCCCCCTCCCCTCCTACTAGTCTTGTCTCAAACCTGCCCCGCTGGTTGGGCCTCAGGTTCCCTGGTCTGGCATCTCCCCTGCATCCCACTGTGGGTATGTGTCCAGACAGGGTCGCTTTTCTCAGTGAACTAGGGGGCTGTGGTGCCAGATTTTTTCTTCTTTTTTTGCAGAATTGACTATCTGCCTTGCAGTCTTACCAAATAGCCCAGTGGGTGGGCCGGGGCCCTCTCAGTGGACAGGCCCTGGGAGAACAGAGCCCTGCCCTCTGCCCTCCCCGAAGCCCACCAGCTATGTACTGAATGTTGGTCTCCCCCCAGCATTCTTACGTTATCGTCTCACTCCCAAGGTGATAGTAGTAGGGGGTGGGACCTTTGGGAGGTCATTAAGTCGCGAGGACTCTGCCCTCAGGAACGAATGACTGCCTGTATAAAAGGGGCCTGATGGCTGGGCACAGTGGCTCATGCCTCTGAGCCCAGCACTTTGGGAGGCCGAGGCTGGTGAATCACCTGAGGTTAGGAGTTCGAGACCAGCCTGGCCAACATGGTGAAACCCCATCTCTAGTAAAAATACAAAAATTAGCTGGGCATGGTGGCATGCTTGTAATCCCAGCTACTCAGGAGGCTGAGGCAGGAGAATCACTTGAACCTGGGAGGGGAAGTTGCAGTGAGCTGAGATCACGCCACTGCACTCCAGCCTGGGCGAAAGAGCAGACTCTGTCTCAAAAAAATGGAGGGGGCCTGAGGCAGCCCCTGTGCCCCTTCCTCCATGTGAGGATATGTAGAAGGTACCATCTAGGAACCAGGAAAAAGGCAACAGGCCCTCAACAGACATGGTGCCTTGATCTTGAACTTTCCAGCTTCCAGAACTGTGAATGATAAATTTCAATTTTTTTTTTTTTTCTTTTTGAGATGGAGTCTCACCCTGTTGCCCAGGCTGGAGTGCAGTGGCGCGATCTCGGCTCACTGCAACCTCCGCATCCCGGGTTCAAGTGATTCTCCTGCCTCAGCCTCCCTCGTGATCTGTCCACCTCGGCCTCCCAAGGTGCTGGGATTACAGGCGTGAGCCACCGCACCTGGCCAATTTCTACTGTTTATAATTGCCTGGTCTAAGGATTCTCCTGCAGCAGCACAGTGGACCGAGACACCTCTCACGCTGAGTGTCACACACTCTGAGTCACTCTGGTTTTGCTGCCCTCCCTGCCTCTCTCCTCCCTCTCCAGTCTGGTCATGCTGAACGGACCAAAGCTCCTAGAAATGCAAAAAGTGACTTTGGGGGTCGGTGCGCTGTTGGCAGCAGGACATGAAGTCACCAGGGGCACTAGGTCAAATGCCCTGGAGAGTGCAGTGCTCTGGGGTTGGGCAGGACACCCATCTGGAACTGCACAGCCCACCGTGGGGCCCACCTGCTTTTCTGTTTTGATCCCAGAGTCAACAGTCCATCGTCCAGGGATTGTAAATAGCAGGAAGCCTAAAATTAGGAGGAAGGGATGACAACAGGTGCTGACTGCAGCAGGGCACAAAATGGCCGTTGGAGACCTCAGGCCATACTTGGATAAACATATTTTTCCATCCGGTTAGCCCACCAGCCCAGTGTTGGGTGTAGCAGGACCATATGCTTCAGTTACGAGGCCGGCCTTCAATTTGGAAGAAATCCAATTTATCAACTTTTCCTTTTACATTTATTTTCTTGTGCTTTTGGAGTCAACTCTAAGAATTCTTTGCCTGGCCCTAGATCCTGAAGATTTTCTCCTATGTTTTTTTCTAAATGTTTTATAATTTTACGTTTACATTTAAATCTTTGTGATCCCTTCCAAGTTAAATTTATAGAAGATGTGAGATCTAGGCTGAGGCTCTTTTTTTTTTTTTTTTTTTTTTGAGACGGAGTCTCGCTCTGCCGCCCAGGCTGGAGTGCAGTGGCCAGATCTCAGCTCACTGCAAGCTCTGCCTCCCGGGTTCCCGCCATTCTCCTGCCTCAGCCTCCCGAGTAGCTGGGACTACAGGCGCCCGCCACCTCGCCCGGCTAGTTTTTTGTATTTTAGTAGAGACGGGGTTTCACCGTGTCAGCCAGGATGGTCTCGATCTCCTGACCTCGTGATCCGCCCGTCTCGGCCTCCCAAAGTGCTGGGATTACAGGCTTGAGCCACCGCGCCCGGCCGGCTGAGGCTCTTTGACCCCACTCCGTGGGTGTCCAGTTTGTTGAAAGATTGTCTTTCTTCCATTACATTTCTTTTATATCTTTGTCAAAAGTTAGTTAGGCAGTAAATCAAATGGATCCAAGACCTACATAGAAAAGCAAAAGCTACAGAACTCTTAGAAGGAAACATTGAGAGAAATCTTCATGACATGGATTTGTTAGTATTTTCTTAGATATGATGCCAAAAACATCAGATAAATAAACTGGACTTCATCAAAATTAAAATGTTTCTATAGGCCAGACACAGTGGCTCATACTTGTCATCCCAGCACTTTGGGAGGCCAAGGCAGGTGGATCACCTGAGGTCAGGAGTTGGAGACCAGCCTGGCCAACATGATGAAACCCCATCTCTACTAAAACTACAAGAAATCAGCCAGACGTGGTGGTAGGCACCTGTAATCCCAGCTACCCGGGAGGCTGAGGCAGGAGATTCGCCTGAACCCAGGAGGCAGATGTTGCAGTGAGCCAGGATCTCGCCATTGCGCTCCAGCCTGGGCAACAAGAGTGAAACTCCGTCTCAGAATAAAATGCAGTATAATAAAATATTTATACAGGCCGGGCGCGGTGGCTCAAGCCTGTAATCCTAGCACTTTGGGAGGCCGAGACGGGCGGATCACGAGGTCAGGAGATCGAGACCATCCTGGCTAACACGGTGAAACCCCGTCTCTACTAAAAAATACAAAAAACTAGCCGGGCGAGGTGGCTGGCGCCTGTAGTCCCAGCTACTCGGGAGGCTGAGGCAGGAGAATAGCGTAAAACCCGGGAGGCAGAGCTTGCAGTGAGCTGAGATCCGGCCACTGCACTCCAGTCTGGGCGACAGAGCGAGACTCCGTCTCAAAAAAAAAAAAAAAAAAAAAATTTATACAATAAAGCACACTGTCAGGAGAGTGAAAATCCCCCCGGCGAATATTTGAAAAATCACATATCTGATCAGGGTCTAACATCCAGAGCATATGGAAAACTCTTACACAATCCAATTGAAAACTAGGCAAAGGACTAAAATAGACATTTCTCCAAAGAAGATAGGCAAATGGCCAACAAGCACATGAAAAGATGCTCAACATCATCAATCGTTAGGGAAATGCCGATTTAATAAAATGAGATACCACTTTACCCCCACTAGGATGGCTATTATCAAAGAACAGAAAATAACACATGTTGGTGAGAATGTAGAAAAATTGGAATCCCCACAGTTGCTGATGGAAACAGAAAGTGGTGCAGCCACCGCAGAAAACAGTTTGGCAGTCCCTCAAAAAATTAAATATAGCATCATTTTATGAACTAGCAATTTCACTTCTGGGGATACACCAAAAAGAACTGAAAGCAGGTATTCAAGCAAAACTTGTACACAAATGTTCACAGCAGCACCACTGGCAACAGCTAAAGGGTAGAAGCAAGCCAAAAGTCCATCAACAGAAGAATGGATACGTAGAATGTGGTATAGCCATATGATGGAATATCACTCAGCTGTAAATAGGAATGAAGTACTGATGCTTACCGCAATGTGGATGAACCTCAAAAACACTATGCTAAGTAAGCAGACACGAAAGAGCCACACGTTGTATGAATTATTTATATGACATACACAGAATAGGCAGATCTGTAGAGACAGAAAACAGATTGGTGGTTTCCAGGGGCTGGAGAGAAAGGGAAACGAGGAGTGACTGTTTAATGAGTATGGGGTTTTCTCTTACAGTGGATGAAAAAGTTCTGGAACTAAGACAGTGATGACTGTTGTACAAGATCATGATGTACTAATTCCCACAGAATTTTAAACTTTTGAATGGTTAAAATGGTAAATTTCATGTTATGTGAATTTGTAATACAAATTAATTAATTAAAAAGCATTTGGGCATATTTGTAAGGATCTATTTCTGGGTTCTCTGCTTTGGTTCTATTGATCTATGTGTCTGTTTACCAATATCACATAGTCTTGATTACTGTAGCTATATAATACATCTTGAGACCTAGCAAACTGATTCTTCACTTCATTCTTCTTTTTCTTTTTTTTTTTTATTTGAGTCTCTCTCTGTCACCCAGGCTGGAGTGCAGTGGTGCAATCTCGGCTCACTGCAACCTCCGCCTCCCAGGTTCAAGCTATTCTCCTGTCTCGGCCTCCCAAGTAGCTGGGACTACAGGTGCACACCACCACACCCAGCTAATTTTTGTATTTTTAGTAGAGACGGGATTTCACCATATTGGTCAGGCTGGTCTTGAACTCCCGACCTCAGGAGATCAGCCTGCCTGGGCCTCCCAGAGTGCTGGGATTACAAACGTGAACTACCATACCCAGCCCATTCTTATCTTTCAGAATTGTTTTAGCTATTCTAGTTTCTTTGGTCTTTTCATATAAATTTTAGAATAATTTTGTTTCTATCTATTAAAAAAATCTTGCTGGGATTCTGGGCTGGGAGCAGTGACTCCTGGGCTCAGTGATCCTCCCGCCTCATTCTGGGCAGAGGTGGGGTCTCGTTATGTTGCCCAAGCTGGTCTCCAACTCTTGGCCTCAAGAAATCCTTCCAGCTCAGCCTCCTAAAGTTCTGGGATTACAGGTGTGAGCCCCTGTGCCTGGCTGGATTTAACTTTTTGTTTGTTTATTGTTTGTTTTTTTTTGTGACAGAGTTTTGCTCTTGTTGCCCAGGCTGTAGTGCAATGGCACAATCTTGGCTCACTGCAACCTCCGCCTCCCAGGTTCAAACGATTCTTCTGCTTCAGCCTCCCACGTAACTGCGACTACAGGTGCCCACAACCACGCCCGGCTAATTTTTGTATTTTTATTTTTTTATTTTTTATTTTTTTGAGACGGAGTCTCGGGCTGTGTCATCCAGGCTGGAGTGCAGTGGCGCGATCTCGGCTCACTGCAAGCTCCGCCTCCCAGGTTCAGGCCATTCTCCTGCCTCAGCCTCCGAGTAGCTGGGACTACAGGCGCCCGCCACCACGCCCGGCTAGTTTTTTGTATTTTTAGTAGAGACGGGGTTTCACCATGTTAGCCAGGATGGTCTCGATCTCCTGACCTCGTGATCTGCCCGCCTCGGCCTCCCAAAGTGCTGGGATTACAGGCTTGAGCCACCGCGCCCGGCCTTATTTTTGTATTTTTAGTACAGATGGGGTTTCACCATTTTGGCCAGGCTGGTCTTGAACTCCTGACCTCAGGTGATCCATCTGCCTCGGCTTCCCAAAATGCTGAGATTACATGCGTGAGCCACCGTGCCCGGCCTGGATTTAACTCCTTAATTAGTGTGTAAATCTAATACCATTCCAATCAAATTACCAATGGGATTTTTCAAAGAACTTGATTTAATGTTCTTTTGGAAGGTGAGTGAACAGGAGACGAGACACTTCTAAGACTGTCACATGGCACAGGGTGTTTAAATGTATAAAGCTACAGCCAGTGCGGCAGGAGTGCCGAGGCAGACACTGACACACCCCTGGAGGGAAATGCAAAGCCTGAGACCCAGGCGTTCAGAGACGCAGGTGACTGACACATGGTTTTGAATGCATCAGAGAATGAAGGGTGTATTCAATAAGTGGTCTTGACAGAACTGGATAGTAATTTGCAAAAGCCATGGCAAACATTAAAACTATTCCAATTAGAATTAATATATAAAATGACTTAAATGAAGACATGAAAAGATGAAATGGAAAAAATGAAATAAAATACCCAAAGAAAATAAAGGTGCATGCTTCTACCATCTTGGGGTGAAGAGGAACTTTTTAAATGTGTTAGGAAGAATGGAAATCTAAAACAAGACTCATAGACAAGGCAGGCCACAGTGGCTCACGCCTGTAATCCCAGCACTTTGGGAGGCCAAGGCAGGCAGATCATGAGGTCAGGAGTTCAAGACCAGCCTGACCAACATGGTGAAACCCCGTCTCCACTAAAAATAGCTGGGTGTGGTGGTACATGCCTGTAATCCCAGCTACTCGGGAGGCTGAGCAGAGAATTGCTTGAACCTAGAAGGCAGATGTTGCCGTGAGTGAAGATCACACCATTGTACTCCAGCCTGGGCAACAGAGTGAGACTCCTCAAAAAAAAAAAAAAAGACTCATAGACCTGACTAAATGATAATGTAATATGCTTGCATGGAATAATACCATTAAACATTAAAATAGGTTAACAAAATGAAGAAAATATTTGTGACATATATCAAGGATTATATGAGTCAATATCTTTTACACACAAAGAGGCTTTCAAATTAATAAGAAAAAACAACCAAAGATTACAAAAAAAAATGAAAGGGACAGAGAAGAGAGACTTAAGCTTTGCCAGAGATTTTATGTCACAGCTCAGTAGTATTGGGGCTACACAGTCTGGCACCACTTCACTGTTCCCACTTTGCAGCTTTTTAATATTGAGCTACGAAAATATGTGACGCATGCACAAATAATAAAACTCGTGTTTTCCAGAACACAATTTCGTACACGGCTTTTACAAAGGTACCATAAGGGAAATTTCCTTTACTTCGTACGTTTAGGGGAAATGGTGGATAATTTAACGGGTGAAGCAGACATAGTATTTCGGGATTCTCAGAGACTCTAATACAAAGATGCAAACTGTGACTGCGGCGTATCCCTGACGATCTGACTGTGCTCACCGTGGCAACTCTGGACCGGGCTCCGCTAGGAGGGCTGCGGTTCTTCAATGGGGAGCCTCGGTGAACCCCAACTAGCGTCCGGGAAGAGACTGCACGCACCCCTTTCAGCCAGAAGAGGGGGATGCTTGGTCATTTTTATAGGTGGCCCCGGGACCTTGTTTTTGTGGGAGCCAAGATTTGGAAGTGGCCTTATTTTTTCACTTGCCTTATTTTTGTCTCGAACAGTCTTGTCTGACATCTGCTCTGCGAGGCTGCTGACGTCTGCAAAAGAGAACCAGGCCCTCGCTATGGGTGCTGGGTTCACTCCCAGGCTTGTCTTTCTCAATATCAAAGCATCAGCTTCGTCCATTGTTCAGAGAGCCGCAGGCCTGGGTGTGGCACTGGAGAGCAGTCTGCGGACTGTGGGCCCTGGGGCTCTTGCAGTTCTCTCTAGGTCAAACGACACAAGGGCTCATGTCACCTCTAAGTCCAGCGGCAGTTCGGCAGTTCGTCTTCAGGAGAAGAATGAATGTTTGCTCATTCGTTCATTCACTCCACAAACACGAAGCATCACCACCTCCCACCCCACTACAGCTGGGTGGGTCATGTGACTCAATGTGGCCACTGAATGTGGAGGGGTCACCACGCGTCCTTCTCCTGCCGTGATCACCACCTCAGTCTGCCCCTCAGAGGCCCAAGGACATAAGCGTGTCCCCAGATGCTGGGCTTTGGCTTCTGCTGTCTGTAGATTGATCAGGCAGAGGTGAGACAATCTGTTCCTGCTGGGGTCGGTGCATCGGTCAGCAGGTCTGGGTGAGGCTTCAGTGACCACACCCAGGCCCCTGGGGCTTCCACAGCGGAGGCTGCCGTCCTGTCCTTTCTCCCTGACCCTCATGGCCCTGGCTGTATGTGGCCACTGCGAGTCCAGCTGGGCCCGGGCCAAGGCCAGGTTGAGTCACAGGGCCTTTCCAGACCCCTAGGTCAACAGCACCAGAAATCAATGTATAGTGAGCTGTGGGTCACCCCATCAAGCCAGCACACAGGTGGCTTCCAGGCTGGGTGAGGGCATGGGAGCTCATGCAGAAGGAAGGCGCCAGATGCACCCATGAGTGCCAGGGAAGGACAGCCACACAGCGGGGACTGTGTTCCACCAGCCCCTGTAGCCCTGCCTGGGGAGCTTTAAGATGCACCCTGCCATGTTTGTGGCCTTGGGGCTTCCTGGGGCATCAGAGAGTGAGGCCAGAGTTCCCCCAGTGCCCAGCACCTGAGGTCGGCGTGCTGGTGGCTATATCACAGGGCTGGTGCCAGTGGGGGCCTCAGGGACTGAGCTCCCAGAGAGCTTCCCATGAGAGGCCGGCTCTTCTGGGGCCCATTGCAGAGCATCCGGCCTCTCTCCTGCTGGGCCTCTCTCCTGCTGGGACCGCTCTGGTCTCTGCTGAGCTGCAGTGGGGTGCGCAGGGACTGGGGGCTCTGACGGACGCGAGGGGCTTCCTGTCCTGTGGCCTACGCCAGAGCACCCTCCCTGGACAGAACCTTCCTGTACTGCAGGAGGTTCTGGAGTGTGAAGTTAGAAAACTGCCCTTCTGGAAGCTGGGCACGGTGGCTCACACCTGTAGTCCCAGCATTTTGGGAAGCTGAGGCAGGTGAATCATGAGGTCAGGAGATCAAGACCATCCTGGCTAACACGGTGAAACCCCGTCGCTACTAAAAAAAAAAAAAAAACAAAAAACAAGCCGGGCGTGGTAGCAGGCGCCTGTAGTCACAGCTACTCGGGAGACTGAGGCAGGAGAATGGCGTGAACCCGGGAGGCGGAGCTTGCAGGGAGCCGAGATCGTGCCACTGCACTCCAGCCTGTGCGACAGAGCGAGACTCCATCTCAAAAAAAAAAAAAAAAAAGAAAAAAGAAAAGAAAAAGAAAAAAGAGGCCAGGCACGGTGGCTCACACCTGTAATTCCAGCACTTTGGGAGGCCGAGGCAGGCAGATCATGAGGTCAGGAGATGGAGACCATCCTGGCTAACACGAAAACTACAAAAAATTAGTCGGGAGTGGTGGCGGGCGCCTGTAGTCCCAGCAACTTGAGAGGAAAATGGCGTCAACCCGGGAGGTGAAGCTTGCAGTGAGCCGAGATCACGCCACTGCACTCCAGCCTGGGCGACCAGTGAGACTCCGTCTCAAAAAAAAAAAGAAAGAAAGAAAAAAGAAAACTGCCCTTCCTTGGAGACAAAACCAGTCCCCAGGAATTCCCGTCTTTGCACGTGTGCTGGTGGGAACAGCACTACAGGGCAGCGGAGGCTGGGTGTGGGGCTGGGGTAAGGGGACGGATGGGCCTGTACCCGCTGGCTCCTTCTAATCACTTTCAATCCAGTGAGCTCCTTAAAAATCAAAGCTCTTTGGAATAAGAGGAGGAGGAAACAATGAAGATCATTTTACTCAAACACAGGGAAGTGATCTCATTGTCATCATCAATATTCTCTCCCTTCACTTTTTTTCATTAAAAAAAGAAACTATGTTGGAACAGCTTTAAAGTTACACAAACCTTGAGGCGCTAGTCCAGAACCGCCACAACCCCACCCAGCCCTCAGGCCGCCATGGACACCGTGGTTATGCGAACAAACCTGCAGACACGCAGAGTTACAGCCAACGAGCCAGATTTTATTCAGATTTTCCTTTCGCTACCGCCCCTCTCTGTCCCGGGATCCACCGGGGTCCCACGTGACACTTCATGGTCGCAGTGCCTCAGGGTCCTCCTGGCTGCGAGTTTCTCAGACCCCCCTGTAGGGCGGCCTGACAGCTCCAGGGAGGAAGGCTCAGGCACTGGGCAGCCTCCGCTGGGACCCAGCAGTTCACTCCTGGAGAGGCTGGGCTGTGGGCGGGGGGAGAAAGCCCCGGTGTGGGGCACCCACCCAGGCAAATCCTCCCTGAGATGCCAACCTGGGCCAGGGGCCAAGGGGCCATCAGGCTGCCCCTGTGTGGTGACCCCTCATGTGGTACCTGCAAGAGGAAGTCGCCAGGCCCAGCCCACACTTCAGGGGGTTACCTCCCGCAAGGGTCTTCTCCCACTTTCTAGCACCACCATGATTGTCCTGTGGCTCCAGCCCTGCCCGACGGCCCTCCGCCCCCTGCTCTGAAGCCCCCAGCGTACCCCCAACAAAGTCCCCCTTCCCAACCCACCCTGTACCTCCCACAGTGCCTCTCTGCCCTCCCCATCTCCCTGCTCCCACCTTCCCCCCCCACCCAGATCCCCAGCCCCCGACCTGCCCTGACATTCCCCACCCAACACCCCTTACCCCACCCCTCAGGTTTCCTTCTCTCCCCCACAGCTGCCCCCCAAACCTGGGGCTCCAGACTGAGCTCCCAAGCCTGTCTCCTGAACGTCCCTCCCTCTATCCCGCCAAGAGGGCCACCTCCCCTGAACACCCCCATCTCCTCCCCATCTACCTCCACCGCCACTCACATCCCGCCCCACCCTGAGCTCCCGAAGGCCCATCCCCACCCCATTCTCCACCCCTATCCTGCCCTAAAGGCCACTTCCACTGAAATCCCCATCCTCGGCCTCATATCCCCATTCCTACTTTCACTCAGTCCCTACCCTTGCCCTGAACCCCGCCCCCCCCCCCCCCCCCGCCCCCGAGTGCCCACCCCCCCCCTCCCCCCACCCCCCCCCCCCCCGCCCGCCCCCCCCCCCCGATTCCCCCATCTCCAACTCACCATCTACCCCCACCCCCACTCCCTTCCTAATCCCCCAACCGATCTCCCTAAGCCCCGCCCTCCACCCACCCACCCTGCCCTGAGGGCCACCTCCACTTGATCCTCATCCACCTCCCCCCAGGGGGCGAACTCCACCCAACCCCCAGCCCTGCCCTACTCCACCCCTCCACCCCTCCACCCTCATCCCTTTCCCCACCCCTGCCCCGAAGCCCACCCCATGACCTTCCTAAGCCCTACCTCTGAGCGCCCTGCCCCAACCCCACAGCCACCCCTATCCTCCACCCCACCCCAAGGGCCCCCCTCTACTGAAACCCCCCTCATCCGCTCCATCCCCAGTCCTCCCATCTCCACCCCTCCCCTGAACCCCGTCCCCACTGAGGTCCCTAAACCCCACCCCTCACTCCACCCTGAGGGCCCCATCCTCTGCACCCCAATCCCCCAGCCCCACTGAGCTCTTAACCTACCCCACCTGAGAATTCCCTTTCCCTGCCCCTCCCCCAGCTTCCTAGCTCGCCACCCCAAGTGACCCCCAGCAGCTCCTCGCCCCTCCCACTGCACACCGGCACTAAAGGGCTGCCCCGCCCCCACCCCTCCCGCCCCCGCGGGACACGCCCAGATTCTTCGCCCCCACGGCCTGGTGCCCTCTGGCCTCCCGCTGTCCCAGGTGGGCCTGGATCCTTCCAGCTCATTCTTTGCCTGTGCTGTCCCTCGTTCCATGGCCCAGTCCTCCCCGGGGACCCTGAGCCTGGAGGCCCTGGACCGCTGGAACCTCGAGCCCACCAGCTGCCTGTACCCGGAGCCGTGGCAGCAGCCCTGTGAAACCTGTGAGTCTCTCTTCCACTCCCTGATCGTCCTGCCTTCAAGGGTGCGGCTGGCCAAGAGCATCCCCAGGGGTCCCTGCTGAGCCTGGGGGACACTGTGGGTGGCTGGAGCATGGGGATCTCTGAGGGGGTCGAACGCTGGGCCCAGAGGCAAGCAGGGGCTGCAGCGGCCATTGGCCCCCCGTCCTCATGAGGCCCCTGCCCTCCCCTTTCTGGGGTGAATTGAACCACCCGTCTTCCATGTTGCAGCAGGGCCAGGCAGGTTGGGGGCACGCCTCAGGGGACCCTCGAGCCCCTCTCAGGGCTGGTACTGGCTTTGGCTGTCCTGCCCGTCATCCCTGGGTTGGGCAGGTGGGTGTCACTGTAGGGGTGCAGGTGGCCTGAGTTAGGCCCGTGCTGGGGTGCGTCGGGGATCTGAGCAGGGGCTGACGGGTTTCTCACACCTGTGTCCGCGTGTCCTGTGTCCTGATGCGGCATCCCCATGGCGGCCATCCCAGCCCTGGACCCGGAGGCCGAGCCCAGCATGGACGTGATCTTGGTGGGATCCAGTGAGCTCTCAAGCCCCGTTTCGCACGGGGAAGGCAGAGGTGAGGGCATATCTGCTTATTGGACCAGTCACTTAGGATGATGACCCCAGGCCTGGACGGGGTCTGGAGTCCCAGGCTTCTGTAGTATTCATGCATTATTCAGACACCCAGACTGGGGCAGGAGATTCCCCACCCACTGCCTTTCCCCAGGCATAGTCATTTAAACACACCAAGATAAGGTGGGAGGGCGGGATGGCAGGGGACCTCAGGCTCCTGTGACTTTGGAAAATGAATGTGTGATGCTCACTTCTGGGCCGATTTTAAATGAAGAGATCAGAGGAAGAAGAAAGGGGCTACTTCTTATCTTCTTTTCCAGATCTGATTGCATATGAAGTCAAGGTCAACCAGCGAAATATAGAAGGTGAGTATTTGCATGCTTGCCCCCACCAGGCAAAAGAGGTGGGGCACAGTGGCTCACACCTATAATCCCAGCACTTTGGGAGAACAAGGTGGGAGGAGCATTAGAGCCCAGGAGTTTGAGACCAGCCTAGGCAGCATAGTGAGACTCTGTCTCTACAAAAAAATAAAAATTAAAATTAACCAGGCATGGTGGTGTGCACCTGTAGTCCCAGCTACTCAGGAGGCTGAGGTGGGAGGATTGCTTGAGCTGGGGAGGTCGAGGCTGCAATGAGCTATGATAACACCACGCACTCCAGCCTGGGTGACAGTGAGATCCTGGAAGAAGGCAGTGGACGCCACTGTGCCACATGTATCCCTTCTCCCCCTCCCAAGGCCCCTGTAGCTTTGTTTAAAGCATACAGTTCAATGTATTTTAGTTTATTTACAGAGTCAGCAACCATCATCACCATCTAATTTTAGCAGATTTTCATCACCCCTAAAAGAAAACCCATATCTAGGCCGGGCGCGGTGGCTCAAGCCTGTAATCCCAGCACTTTGGGAGGCCGAGGCGGGTGGATCACGAGGTCAGGAGATCGAGACCATCCTGGCTAACATGGTGAAACCCCGTCTCTACTAAAAATACAAAAAACTAGCCGGGCGTGGTGGCGGGCGCCTGTAGTCCCAGCTACTCGGAGGCTGAGGCGGGAGAATGGCGTGAACCCGGGAGGCGGAGCTTGCAGTGAGCCGAGATTGCGCCACTGCACTCCAGCCTGGGCCACAAAGAAAACCCATATCTAGTAACAGTCACTCTGAATTCCCCCTTCTTGCTTCCCTTCTTTTAACTCTAGGCAACCACTCCTCGACTTTCTTTCAACATGGGTTTGCCTTTTCTGGATCCCTTGCATTTCCATATGAATTAGGATCAGCCAGTCAACTCCTGCCAAAAAGCCAGCTGGGATTTTGAGAAGGGTCTGCAGATCCATTTGGGGACTCATGCTATGTTAGCAATATTAGTTTTTTTTTTGTTTTTTTTTTTGAGACAGAGTCTCACTCTGTCCCCCAGGCTGGAGTGCAGAGGCATGATCTTGGCTCATAGCAACCTCTATGTACCAGGTTCAAGCAATTCTCCTGCCTCAGCCTCCCAAGTAGCTGGGAATACAGGCACCCATCACCATGCCCGGCTAACTTTTGTGTTTTCAGTAGAGACGGGGTTTCACCATGTTGGCCAGGCTGGTCTTGAACTCCTGACCTCAGGTGATCTGCCCTCCTCAGCCTCCCAAAGTGGTGGGATTACAAGCGTGAGCCACCATGCCCGGCCAATATTAAGTCTTCTGATCCATGAACATGGGATATCTTTCCATTTTGTTCCATCTTCCTTAACCTCTTTCAACAATGCTTTGCAGTTTGCAGTGTGTAAGCCTCATACTTGTTTGGCTGAATTTATTCCTAAGTCATCCGCTGCATTTGACAGCACTGGGAAAACACGTGTTTTGAATGTTTCCTTTAGACATCTGTCTCTGCTGCGGAAGTCTCCAGGTTCACACGAAGCACCCTCTGTTTGAGGGAGGGATATGCGCCCCGTGTAAGGTAGGCAAGGAGAATGGGTGTGACTCCCTTGTGGCCTCAGAGCAGGGATGACACAAGCCAGCCTTGCTTTGCTCCTTCCAAGGACAAGTTCCTGGATGCCCTCTTCCTGTACGACGATGACGGGTACCAATCCTACTGCTCCATCTGCTGCTCCGGAGAGACGCTGCTCATCTGCGGAAACCCCGATTGCACCCGGTGAGGCGAGGGGCCTGCCCAGGGCGGTGAAGGGGCTGAGGACACACCCATCCTTTCAACTACTCATTCTGGAGTGTGGGTGGATTTTCCTCCCAAATGGATGATTTCCCTGAGAGCTTCTGATTTCTGTCTCAAATGTGTCATTTGGCATAGAGCCCTCAGCAATGGGAGGCGGGTGTCTGCGGTTGGCAATTGTGATTTTTGTTTTCAGTATTGGTATTGCCACATCACTATGCAGGGGAGTGATGGAAACCCCACACCCCAGGCTGCCAGTCATGACCGGGGTGACAAGGGGCATGTTCACCCCTCATTCGTTACTCCTCTGCCTCGACTCCCTCCGTGGGCTCCTCCCCTCAGTCCTTCTGGGCCATCCTCGTATTTACAGCTCCCCCCGCCTCAAGTTCTCTCCTCCAGCTGGTGTTACTACATTTGGTTTTGCTGGGAGTCCCACCCTGTTTCTGCAGGCTCGAGTTTGGGGGCAGACAGGTGCCTTAGGGGCTTCCTTGGATCTGTCATTGCCTGCGAATCCACCTCCCTGTGTTTTGCACCTGGCTAGGCTCCTGTCACTCTGTGTCCCTAGGAAGGACCGTGTTCCTCTTCCCAGTCCACCACCTGGTCTTCCCAAAGGGAGCTCCAGTGTGACTTTTCCCTCCAAAACAGGGCTCAGCCCCACCTCCGCCATCCTCGGCATAGGCGGGCTGTCATGTCCGCTGCTGTGGTTTTCTGTTCGACCCTAGATGCTACTGCTTTGAGTGTGTGGATAGCCTGGTCGGCCCCGGGACCTCGGGGAAGGTGCATGCCATGAGCAACTGGGTGTGCTTCCTGTGCCTGCCCTTCTCCCGAAGCGGGCTGCTGCAACGCCGGAGGAAGTGGCGCAGTCAGCTCAAGGCCTTCTACGACCGAGAGTCGGTAAGGAGCCCGCGGAGGGGCAGGACCCGGCGGCAGCAGGCCCTGGCTTACGGCCTTCCCTTGGTTCCTGCTGCAGAATGCAGGCGCGCCGATGGGCACCACAGCTGCAGGCTTGGGAGCGAACCCTCTTTCCCAGCTTCCTCTCCGATAGCGGCTTCCACTCGATGGTGGCTTTGGGTAAACTGCTCTGGCAGTTTTGTTGCTTCCAAGCCTAGGAACGAGGCCCTGGTAGTAGTAGGAGAGGGGCCAGGAGAGGGTGGCTGGCAAGTCCTCAGCACGTCTCAAAGTCCAGTCCTCAGGAGCAAACGCCTGGGCCTATGCTGGCCAGGGGTGGGCCCTTTTGGGAGTCCAGCTGAGAAGCCGGGCGGGGGGGGGGCTGGCAGGAACCGCAGACAAAGGCGGAGAAGGTGGAATTGTGTCCCTCTGAGAGGTACACCCAAGTCCCCAGCCCCGTACCTGTGAATGTGATCTTATTGGGAAATAGGGTTTTTGCAGATGTTAAGAGTCGCGAGATGAGATCATTCCAGGTCTAGGGTGGGCCCTCAGTGCGGTCCCACTAGTGTCCCTGTAAGAGATTTAGGAAATGGAGACAGGGAAGACAGCCACGTGATGATGGAAGCAGAGACTGGAGTGAGGCATCCACCAGCCACGGGTGCCAGCAGCCCCAGGAGCTGAGGGAAAGGCCTGGCACGTCCTCGCCTGGCACCTTCTGAGGGAGGCATGCCTGCCGGCACACCTTCACTTCAAAACCTCTGGCCTCCTGAGCTGTGAGAGAATAATTTCTGCTGTGCTAAGTCCCCTGGTCTGTTTTTTATTTTTTTATTTTTGAGATGGTGTTTCGCTCTTGTTACCCAGCCTGGAGTGCAGTAGCACCATCTTGGCTCACTGCAACCTCAGCCTCCCGGGTTCAAGCGATTCTCCTTCCTGCTTCCCAAGTACCTGGGGTTACAGGCACCCGCCACCATACCTGGCTAATTCTGTACTTTTAGTAGAGATGGGGTTTCACCATGTTGGCCAGGCTGGTCTCCAACTCCTGGCCTCAAGTGATCCACCTGCCTCGGCCTCCCAAAGTGCTGGGATGACAGGCATGAGCCACGGGGTCCAGCCCCTCCAGTCTGTTCCAATTTGCAGGCCAGCCATGGGAAGCTCCTACGGAAGGGGTGTGGCCCCCGGTGAGGCAGCCAGCGTGGAGCAAGGGACCCCTGAGCTGAGCATGAAACCGCACTGGCCTCCAGCTCACATTTGTTAAGGTTGAACCAAGTCATCTCTCCCTGCCTAGCAAGCTTCAGCCTGCTCCGATGCGAAGGAAAGGGTCAGATGGGATGGTGTTTTATAGGAACAGAGCCTAGCGCTCTGAAAGCTGAGGTCCCTGAGTTTTGGGCCCTGGGGGGCTGGCCCTTTAACAGGGAGCACGTGAGGCCAGAGTTGGCTGCCCACCTGGTCCATCAGGTTGGCAAGGGCAGGGCAACCCACAGGGCCTCACCTGTCCCCGAGGCTTACCTCTCCCCGGTATCTCTGGCCTTGGGGCTCTCTTCTCCGACGTTCTGGAAGCTGCCTGGGTGAGCAAGACCATCCTGGCCAACATGGTGAAATCCCATCTCTACTAAAAATACAAAAATTAGCTGGGCGTGGTGGCGTGTGCCTGTAATCCCAGCTACTTGGGAGGCTGAGGCAGGGGAATCGCTTGAACCCCGGAGGTGGAGGTTTCAGTGAGCTGAGATTGCACCACCTTACTCCAGCCTGGGTGACAGAGCAAGACTCCATCTCAAAAATAAAAATAAAAATAAAAATAAATCAGCAAACCCCTCCACACCTACTGTCTGTTGGCTGGAGACAGCTGGAGGTCAGAGCGGGAGACCAAGGCTGGGGCAGGGGGTGGAGCTGGCCTTCCTCGGGGGCAGTGCTGGTCAGGACAGGCCCAGTCAGGCCTCGGCAGGTGCATCTTAGGTGTGTCTCTGGTGAGTCTCACGTTGAGTGTCCATCCAGGGAAGAATTTTCATTGCATCTCGAGGGCTCTGTAACCAAGTAGCTGGCACAATGTCCTGTTCTGGTTTTCTAATAAATAGGAGAGTCCCCTTGAGATGTTTGAAACTGTGCCTGTGTGGAGGAGAGAGCCGGTCCGGGTGCTGACTCTTTTTGAAGACATCAAGAAAGGTAAGGCCGGGCGCGGTGGCTCAAGCCTGTAATCCCAGCACTTTGGGAGGCCGAGACGGGCGGATCACAAGGTCAGGAGATCGAGACTATCCTGGCTAACACGGCGAAACCCCGTCTCTACTAAAAACACACACAAAAAAATTAGCCGGGCGAGGTGGCGGCGCCTGTGGTCCCAGCTACTCGGGAGGCTGAGGCAGGAGAATGGCGTGAACCCGGGAGGCGGAGCTTGCAGTGAGCCGAGATGGCGCCACTGCACTCCAGCCTGGGCGACAGAGCGAGACTCCGTCTCAAAAAAAAAAAAAAAAAAAAAAAAAAAGAAAGGTAAGTCAGGGATGTCCCAAAGACACACATGGAAGGATGCCTCCACACACCTGACTGCCCCTCAGGCCACCCCCCTGGGCTCCCCACACCCTCCCCGAGGCCGGCCAGCTGCTGGTGTCCTGCACCCCTCCCCACGCTGGGCCCATGCTGACCCCGCACTGGGGCCTTTGGAAATCCCACTGTCTTCTGGGCCTCACAGGCACAGCCGAATCCATGAAGACACTCTCTCTCCTCTGGCCGTGTCCGTAAGGGATGGGTCCCCCCGGGACACCCACTAATGCCCACAGTGTCTCAGAGCAGCCTTGTGCGGGAGCACGTATCTGCCCCGGGCAGCTGACCAGCAGCCTGATCCCACAGCGCCCGCACAGCCTGCCCAAGGCCTTGCTGCCCGGGCGGGGCTGAGGAAGCCGGAGCCTCCTCCAAGGCCGTTCCAGGGCTCTGCAGCTCACACCAGCTGCAGAGTGGAGTGGACTCCACCGCTCTGTGGATCTCCTAGCCAGAGGTGACGTCGCATCCCAGAAATGCCTGGCGCTGTAACACAGTGCTTGACATCCTTTTTGTTTTGTTTTGTTTGAGACAAAGTCTTACTCTGTTGCTCAGGCTGGAGTGCAATGGCACGATCTGCTCACTGCAGCCTCCACCCCTCGGGTTCAAGTGATTCTCCTGCCTCAGCCTCCCGAGTAGCTGGGATAACAGGTGCCTGCCACCACGCCCAGCTAATTTTTGTATTTTTAGTAGAGATGGGGTTTCACTATGTTGGCCACGCTGGTCTAGAACTCTTGACCTCAGCTAATCCATCCACCTTGGAATCCCAAAGTGCTGGAATTACAGGCTTGAGCCTCTGTGCCTGGCCGTGCTTGACGTTCCTAAATCAATACGTGGCGATGTTTGCTTGTTTAGCTTGTTACGAGACAAAAACCTCCATCCTTAATCCTCCTGCCACGTCATTAAAAAGATAAAGTTGGGTAGGGTGCAGTGGCTCACGCCTGTAATCCCAAAACTTTGGGAGGCTGAGGTGGGTGGATCATTTGAGGTCAGGAGTTGGAGACCAGCCTGGCTAAAATGGTGAAAACCCGTCTCTACTAAAAATACAAAAAAATTAGCTGGGCGTGGTGGCGCACACCTGTAGTCCCAGCTACTCAGGAGGCTGAGGCAGGGGAATCGCTTGAACCTGGGAGGCGAAGGTTGCAGTGAGCCAAGATTGCACCATTGCACTCCAGCCTGGGCGACAGAGTGAGGCTCCACCTCAAAAACAACAACAAAAATATAAAGTTGGCTCCTTAATGGTAGGAGGGTCCTTCGATCAGCCGTCAGCCTTTTCAAGTCCCTGTAGAGGCACAATCCACGCTCACACTCTGGGCCCTTCTGGTCTCTCCCCATCCAGAGCTGACGAGTTTGGGCTTTTTGGAAAGCGGTTCTGACCCGGGACAGCTGAAGCATCTGGATGATGTCACAGACACAGTGAGGAAGGATGTGAGTACCGCGGCGCACTCTCGGACGCTGCACTGGGAGCAGGGGTGCGAGCTTCCTCAGAGGAAATGTCAAGGATGAGGTGGGCAAGGAGGCAGCGGCAGGCGCTGGGAGGAGTCCCGAACACATGGGGGCCTCTCGGCTAGGATTACAGGCACCCGCCACCACGCCCAGCTAATTTTTTGTATTTTTTAGTAGAGCCAGGGTTTCACCATGTTGGTCAGGCTGGTCTTGAACTCCTGACGTCAGATGATCCACCCGCCTTGGCCTCCTAAAGTGCTGGGATTATAGGCATTAGCCACCGTGCCTAGCCATTAATTTTTATTTAAGAAGAGTGACAGAGTGAGGGCCATCACTGTTAATGAAGCCAGCGTTGCTCACAGCCTCCCCTTGGTCACTTTTTGGGACTAAAGGGCACCCTTGCCGTGTCTGTGTTCAGGCAAGATTGTTGGGTGGCTGTGTTTTGTCTTCTTCCAGCTTGGCCATGGAGCAGCCTGGTCACTGGTGCTCTGCGGGGCTGTTTCTGTTCAGCAGGGAAGGCTCTGCCCTTGACATTAGCTCCTGGAGGGCTGTGGACGGCGCCTGCCATGTTCACGGATGACAGTCTGTGCATTGGGTTGGGCCTCCCAGGACTGGTTCTCCAAGGGCAATGGGATGACAGACAGAAAAACCAAATTCTGCCAAAGTATTTAAATAGGTTTATTCTGAGCCAGTAAGAGTGACCATGGCCTGGGAAACACAGTCTTAAGAGGTCCCGAGGAAGTGCACCCAAGGCGGTCAGTAACAGTTTTGGTTTTATACATTTCAGGGAGATGGGAACTGCAGGTAGAATCAGAAATCAGTACACGGGCCAGGCATGGTGGCTCACGCCTGTAATCCCAGCACTTTGAGCCCAGGAGGTGGAGGTTGCAGTGAGCCGAGATCTCACCATTGCACTACAGCCTGGGTGACAGAGTGAGACCCCATCTCAAAAAATTCAATCAATCAATACATAGGTGTGCATTGGTTCAGCCCCAGAAGGCGGGATATCTTGAAGCTTACATTAGGGATTTGGATGAAAGAGTTAAGCTTTGCCTGAAAACTCGGAGTCAGTAGAAAGGAATGCTTGAGTTAAAATAAGGTCTGCTGTCTGTCGTGTGACGCCATGGCAGAGCCATAATATACCGGCTCAAAAACACCCATTCCACAAGCTTTTGTGGTTTGTAAGCCGTGATTCCCCCACGCTCCTTAGAAAGGAATTTGAGCAAGAAAAGATAAAGGCAGAGTTCAGTCCCCAAACGCGTGGCACAGAGTCTTCACCTCAGATTCGGAGCGTTCTCCTCTGGGCTCCAGGCAGGCAGCCCCTGAGGCTGGTGGTGGCTGGGGATGGCTCTGCCCTAGTGGGCTCCACATCTCAGCTTGCCCTGGCCTGTGGGCCCTGCGAGCTGAGCAGGGTCGGCCCTGGGGACATCTCGTGCTACTGTACATGACCTTGCCCACTGCTGCTGCCTCTCGGTGCCCACGCCCGTCTGTCCTGCAGGTGGAGGAGTGGGGGCCCTTCGATCTCCTGTACGGCGCCACACCTCCCCTGGGCCACACCTGCGACCATCCTCCCAGTGAGTGACGCTTCAGTCCTGACACCCTGTCCCCACCACCCCTGTCTCCTCTCCTCTCTCCCCACCCCTCCATGCCAGGGCAGAAACTGCAAATTGTCAGCATTTTTCAAAAGCAGCTTTATCGAGGCTCCACTGACACACAGTGTGTCCAACTGAATGTGTGCAACTTACTGTGTGTCAGTGGTGCCTCAATAAAGGAGGAGGCACTGAGCTAGCTCCACACCCATGCACGCCTCATCATGAGCAACAGAGTAAGTGTCCCCGTCACTTAGGCTTCCCTGTGCCCCCCAAGCCTCCTGCTGACCCCGTGCAGTCCCTAGTGTGCCCACGTCACTGCAGCTCACGTATCCTCTGGAGCTTCCTCTAAAAGGCGGTATTTGTGCCACGGCACGCGCTCTGCGTCCGCGCCTCCCTCGGGGCTGCCTGTCTGTCTCTTCCCAACTCTGGGCCTGCCTGGGGGAGGAGGGGTCCTCACACCTCTGTGGCTCCGGCACTGGGCAGGGCTCCATTGCTGCTGGAGGAACAGGGGCAGGGGACCCCTCAGACCCAGGCTGGTGCATCCCATAGACCCCCTCGGTGCTGCTCTCATGCCACAGTTTCCTTGGGCCCCTGCCTAGATGCACCTGAACAGCACCCCGCCACTACCAGTCCTTGCCTCCAGACCCCCCTCAGCCCTGCCCCCTCACGCCCTCCAGGCTGGTACCTGTTCCAGTTCCACCGGCTCCTGCAGTACGCGCGGCCCGGGGCAGGCAGCCCCAGACCCTTCTTCTGGATGTTCGTGGACAATCTGGTACTGAACAAAGAAGACCAGGACGTCGCGTCTCGCTTCCTGGAGGTGTGTGCGGGGCCGCATGGGCCTCCCTCTACCCCTGCCCACGTGAGGGAGGGGCTCTTCGGGTGGCGCTCAGTCTACACCCCAGGCTCCAGGCCTGGAACCCTGTGGTCCCTGGTTTCCAGGTGTGCACAGGGCCCAGGAGAGCTGCTGTGCAGTCCAGGCAGGGACCGTGGTGCCTGGGACATGAAGCCCCTTCGAGGACAGCCTTAGAGGGCAGTCCCACCTCACACTACTCCTGTGCTCACAGAACACGGCCTTGGGGGCTCACCTCCTGCCGCCGCCCCCTCAGTCTCCACACACACACACGTGCACATCACACACACAGGTGAAACACCCACCACAGTGCACATGTGCACACAGTCACTGTACACATGCGCCACACACAGGGACACACTTACCACACGCAGGCACGCTACGTGCACGCATACTCCCCCCACACACGTACACACAGCCTTCTCTCCACACGTCTGAATCCTGATTGTCAGAGCAGCCACTTTTGGGCTCAGTTGACGGGTCCCCTCTGGGTCTGACGGGCCGGGTCAGGGTTGGGGAGGGACGGCCACACCTCAGCCACAGGAGACAGGCGGGAGAGGTTCGGGAGGGGGAGGTTCCTCATGCTCTCAGGTTCCATGGAGGGGCCACAGCCAGCGGGGGCCTCACCCACCGAGTGGGCAGCACCTGTGGGCTGGAGCCTTTGCTGGGGGTCCAGGCGGGGTCGAGGTTCCCTTGGTGCTGGGATCTCATGGAGTGGCTGGAATGCAAACCCAGCCATTGGGAAGGGGAGCAAATGCCATGAACTGAAAATCACAAGATCTGTGCTTTTAGAACAGGAGACTTTGTTTCTGTAAAGGGACACAGCCTGCAAGGCCCTGTCCCCCAGGCTGGGAAGCACGGCCTCTGCCAAGACCAGAGGAGCCAGGAGGAGGCACTTTGAAGGGGAGGGGTGGCCGGGGCAGGAGCTCCGTGCTGACCGGGTTGGCTAAACCTATGCGGCAGGTTATTCATGAAGGGGGTCCTGCTGCACACGTACTGAACAAACATGCATGTAACATACGACCTGTGTTCACTCTGGGGTGGAGTCTAACACGTCAGTGTCGCAATGAGGCCCTAAACCTCAGAGGTCGTCTCGAACACAAAGGCACTCAAGGCGGAGCCTCTGTAAATCGGCCGGAGCCGGTCCACGGTCGGGGGTCCCTTATCAGGAGGAGGTTCCTGAAGTCAGGCTTCGCCCAGTCAGAGCTGTGGTCATGGCTGTGGAGCGTGGTCAGTTTGTGTCTGCGGGTGGATGAGCTGCAGTCATTTGAATCTTGCTCGTGGCCGGGCCAGTGTGTGTTTCGCTGCTGGAGAAAAAGCAGCTGTGGCGTGAGGGCAGAATCCGTCCTCTCAGTGTAGGGTACGTGGCTCGACCCTTGCCTGCTGTGGCCTGAGGGCCTGTTTGTAATTTGATATCTTATTGCCACAGAGTCTGTCGGTTTAAAATAATTCGTCAGCTTTTTCTCCAAAGGTGATTTATAAGAAAAAGGGACACAGGGAACACAGTCGGGCTAGAAAGTCTGTTGACCACTCAGGGCCATTGGCGGCTGAGGCCAGGGGGCCCATGGGGGGTGCTTACCCCTGACCCACGGCCGACCCTCCCACCCCCAGATGGAGCCCACCACCATCCCAGATGTCCGCGGCGGATCCCTACAGAATGCTGTCCGCGTGTGGAGCAACATTCCGGCCATAAGGAGGTATTTCCCGGGCAGCCAAAAGCGTTCAGGGTCAAGGGGGACGTGGACCCAGAGCGGAGTTCACTGAGGAAATGGGGTCTGCCTAGCAGAGCCAAACCCAGAGCAGCCTCTGTGCCCCAGTGGGACTGCGGTCGGCCTCCAGGGCCACCCTGAGACCCTGAAGGCACCGAAGCCCAAGGACGCCCCTTTCCCCTTGGGGACCTTCTCCAGCACTGGCTCTCAGCTTCTCGGGGTCCAGCCCCTGGACACCTATATGCGCCACGGCACCCTGGACTGGCTGCAGCCCCCAGGCTTTCACTCCATGTGGTCTCCCCACTTCCCTTGCACACCCATAAGCTCATGTGTGCTCACACTCAGCCACACTCACATGACTCACTTGCACGCTCATCCACACACCTGTGTGCACATGTGCACACACACACAGTCAGTCCCATGGTCACACTCATCCACACACAGTCGTTCCCACGGTCACACTCATCCACACGCCTGTGTACTCATGTGCACACACACAGTCATTCCCAAGGCCACGCTCATCCACATGCCCGCATGCACCGTCAGTCACATGCTCACACAAGCACACTCACGACTAGCATGTGCATGTCACATGTGCTCACAATCACAGGCACACACGCATCAGTCTCACACCCAACCACATGCTTGCACCCCCATGGTGCACTCCTGGGCTGCCCTCCCCACCTTTTGGGGCCTTGAACACACGGCCCTGCCCCACGTGCCCTCTGCGGCTGAGCACCCCCTCCTGCTGCCCCCGCGGCCTCTCCCAGCTGCCCCCACCCCTCAACAGCCTTCCCAGGCAGCCCAGACCTCACCCTCCAGCCGACCGCCCGTCCATCCCCTCACTCCCACACTCACCTGGCGTGCCTTGCTCATACGTGCATTCGAGTGGAATGAGCGCTTTCTGGCTCAGCTGAGTCATGTCTCCTGCCTGAGAGTGAGTTCTGGAAACTTATTCCCTCTCACCTCTCAGGTTCCTGCATTCTCCCATGTCACCGCCATGGCACGATCCTGTTGCCTGGCACCTGCCAAGGCGTGGTGCCCGCAGGTCCTGCTGGCCTGGCCTCCCCTGGATTTGAGTTTGGGAGGGGCTGAGCTGAAGCACTTTGCCAGATGCTTTCTCTTCAGAAGCCCTCTCACCTGCATGCCGGACTTCCCACAACCTCCCCCTCACCCTAAGCCTGCTCCCCCCGTGTCACTTCCCTGGAGGCCGTACCAGGCTCTGTGGGGCTGGGTGAGCGGGGCTGAAGGTGGGGGCAGACCCAGCAACACCTGTGTGCATTACAGGCCATGCCTCACCTGCTGCCTGTTCCCAGAGGCTCCATGCATCCACGCAGCAGTGAGAGAACAGCACCCCAGCAGGGTTCTTATGTGGCAGGTGCAGCCAGACCCAGGGTTGCAAGGCTCCTCCACCAAAAGCACCTCCCTCCACTCCAGTGGCCACACCTGTGGCCCCTGTAGGCTTGGGCCATGGGCTGGCAGCTGCTTCTTCCCAGGCCCCCTTTCTGAGCGAGGCCCCACAGAGCTCCTCACAGGGTTTCCAGGGCGGGATGCACCTGAGCCGTGATCCTGGGGTCACCTGGTTCCTAGGAGGAGGCTGGCAGCTCCTTCCCACAGGTTTCCCTCCGAGGGCCTCGGGCGTCTCAACAGTGACGTGAGACACCCACTCACTGAAAGAGATCATTTTACAGAGGTGGCCACCATCACCCCCAGGATGGTTAAGGACAGTCCCCACTGCCCTAGGGAGGGTGCCCGAGGAGGAGGGGGACACTGTATCTGGCACTTCACTCGCAGCCTTCACCCTGAAAGAAACTGAGAAATGTTCCTGGCCTCCAGGGGGGTGGCTGGGAGCACGAGAGGGGGTGTCGGTGCCAAGTCTGCAAAGCCCATCTTCCCCAAGGGCTCCTCACACCGCAGGCTGGCAGAGGACCTTTTCCTCTCCCTACCTGCCCTCCTGCGCTCAGGGCTCAGGCTCCTGGCACAGGCAGCCCCAGGAGCCCAGGGGACAGCCTTTGTGATACAATTCCCTGGGAATGGTTGCTGACTCTGCAAGGGTTTGGCTAACTTTTGCCTGGAGTCCTGTCCTTTCCTCTGCGGGGTGCTGCCCGGGATGGTGACATCCTCTAGCGATGGCCCTGGAGCTTGCTGTTCACACAGAGTCACCCCCTGCCTGCTTCCCAGGGGACCAGCCCCCTGCCGGGGGGAGGCGGAGGCAGGGGAGTTGTCTGGTCTCCTGCTGCTCAGTACACCTCCGTGAGAAAAACTCCCAGAAACGGGTGGGGGTTCCAGGGCGTCTTAGGCGCCTGGGACAACTGAGAGGCAGGCTGTTCCCCTCACCCCCTCGAAGCAATTCCTTCCCAGCCCCATCTCCAGGCCCGCCTGGTGGTTGCTGCACTTGCTCACAGCCTTCCCTCCCTCCTCTCAGCAGCAGGCAGTGGGCTCTGGTTTCGGAAGAAGAATTGTCCCTGCTGACTCAGAACAGGCAGAGCTCGAAGCTCGCGGCCAAGTGGCCCACCAAGCTGGTGAAGAACTGCTTTCTCCCCCTAAGAGAATATTTCAAGTATTTTTCAACCGAACTCACTTCCTCTTTATAAATGAGTCACTATACTGTGAAAAGGAAAAAAAGACTTTTCCTAGAACAAAGGCAGCTTTCTTCACATTGTCTCTTTCCTGTTCGGATTATTATTTTATTGCTCGTCTTCGGTTTTTGCGTCGTCACTGCAGACCCACGTTCCGTTGGGTTCTGGAGACTCGGGGTCTCTCCCCGCCACCACGATGGCTCCCGGGGCAGAGGCTCCCGCCGCTGTGCACAGGACCACACATGGTGGTACGCGTTGTACTTTCCGAAAGCATTTCTGTGTTCTAGTTGAGAAGTTCAAGTATATTTATTATAAGATAGTTATTGGTCACATCTGGTGTTTTATGTATAGGCACAGCCACCTGTCATCCTGCAGGGCATGGGGTGGAGGCCAGAAGTGAGCAGGAGGCGTCTTTGGAGCGCCTGCGTCGTGTCCTGCATGATGCACTTTCTGCCGGGGCCTTCCCCACGAGATCGCTGTTGCTTTCATAGAGAAAACCACGCACCCTGATTGTAGCTGCACCAAACGGCCTGGACCTTTGCAAAGTACAGGACCTCAGCCTTGGCAGGCAAAGGAGGGACCTGCTGAACAGACAGTGCGGAGGCCAAGCCCAGATCCACACACAAAGGATGTCACATTTGGGTCCTACCCCAGGTGGTATTGATTGCAAAAAGCAGGGCTCCTCCTGGCCCTCTGCAGTTTGAGTCTGAGTGAGGATCAACCCAGCAGAAAGCTCTGCCTCAGGCTGGGCTCAAATCACAGGAAATGAATCCTACAGGGGAACTTTGGGGTCTGCACTGGGGCTATTAGTGGTAGGTAAAATGCGTTGTGGAAGAAAGGTCAAAATGGGGCCCCAGGAAGGTTAAGAATGTGTATCTGGAAGTAAACAGAAGCTTTTACTTCAATTAACATGACTGGATGCCTCTCCCATCTTGGGACAGTCCTGGATGCCTACGACACAGGTCTCACATCCAGGGATGAATTTAGCCAGCTCTGTAATGACCCCGGGGTTCCTGAAGCCACAGAGGGAGAACAGGTGAGGGCATCCAAGTGCAAATGAGCCCTCTGGGGAGGCCGTGCTCGAGCTGACACGAGCTCCAGCTGAAGCCATCGTGAGCCCATGAGCACGGGCCAGGCAGGTGGTGAGAGCTCCAGACAGGGTGGGCTGGGCTCAGGCTGCGTGCACCCAGGGAACCAGTGTCATGGGCCCAGCATAACTCATGCTCAGTTTCTGTGAGGGTTGCTTCAAAGCAGGGGCCCACGGTGCTGGGAGGGCCTTTCTGCCACCCAAAATGCACTTTCCTTCTTTTGTTCTCTCCCCAACACTCAGAACTGTCCACACCACCTTGAGATTCTCTGTGTATTTTATTTTAAGTTTTTACATTTTGAGACAGGGTCTAGCTCGTCTCCCAGGCTGGAGTGCAGTGGCAAAACCATAGCTCACTGCAGCCTCCATCTCCTGGTCTCAAGAGATCCTCCAGCATCAGCGTCTGGAGTAGCTGGGACTACAGGTGCGTGCCACCATGCCCTGCTAATTTTAAAAAATTATTTGTAGAGATGGGGTCTTGCTCTGTTGCCCAGACTGGTCTCAAACTCCTGGGCTCAAGTGATCCTCCCACCTTGGCCTCCCTAAGTGTTGGAATTAAAGATGTGAGCCACTGTGCCTGGTCCTCCAGGTATTTTAATTTTACACACAGGACCTGCAACATGATCCCGTGCTCAGCTAAACAACCCTCCAAAAGATGCCCATGTCCCCATTCCCGGATATTGTGAATATTACCTCATGTGGCAAAGAAAGGACTTTGCTGATGGGATTAAATTGAGGTGGGAGGCCTCCCTGGATCATCCAGGTGGGTTCTATCTGTCATCCCAAAGGTCCTCATAAGAGAGGGGCAAAGTGAGGCTTGACCACACAGAGAAGCCACATGGCCACTGAGGCAAAGACTGGAGCAAAGCACAGGGATGCCTGGGCCACCCGGAGCTGGGAGAGGCAGGTCAGATGCTCCCCTAGCGCCTCCACCAGGCAGGCTTCCACCCTCCAGGGCTGCGAGAGAATAGACTGCTGTTGTTTTGAGCCAGCAAGTGTGAGGTCATTAGCTCCCAGCGCCCACAGGAAACGAACCTACTGTCATGCACCACATAACAACCTTTGGTCAACAAGCAATGCCACAGTGCTCCCATATCACAACGCGGTATTTTTACTGCACCTGTTCTATGTTTAGATGGCTTTAGATACACAAATACCAGTGAGTCACAGCTGCCTACGCTGTTCAGCGCAGTCACCTGCCATGTAGGCTTGTGGCCCGGGAGCAGCAGGCTGTGACATACAGCCTCGGCGTGTAGCGGGCTGGGCCACCAGGGTCGGTGTGTGCACTCTGTTCACACAAGGACAAAATCACCTAAGGACGCATTTCTCAGAAGGAATGTATCCTTTTGATACATATGACTGTATCAAACGTATGAACATATGACTGTACACCCGAAGAGAAAAGATCTTCCTCAGACCAAGAGTGGAGCTCTCAGCATCAGCCGATGCCCATGCTGTCAAACTCAAGTTGCTGGGCCAGACCCCAAAGGGACCGGGGCCTGGAGGTGCATCAAGGCAGAGATCAGAAGATCCCCGCGCCCTCCAAACGGCAGAGCAGGGCGGCCTGGGGCTAGGGGCATCCGGCAGCTGCTTCCTGCTTAAGCACTATGACTTGTACCCGGAGCCTCAAACCCCAGGCTGCACAAATACGATTCCTGCTTGGTTCCCAGTTGGCCCTGGACACTGCCAAGGGGCCTTCTCTCCACACCCCTAGAACAAAAGCATATCCTGCTGGTCCAAGAAACAGTCACGGTTGAGGAAAATGAAGCCTTCCTTCGACTACAGGAAACTTCCCAAGGGTTTTTCTGTTTCTTCATCTAAACCCCTCTGAGTGTCGTGACCCATGTGCCGGTGTGCTGTGTGTTCACTCACAACCACCCCGCATTCACGTATATGTTACAGGTCAGGGGTATATGCAGGCACCAAGGGGCTAAGGAACTTGCTGAGGTCACACAGCTCCGGGGCTGGGATCTGAATCAGCCACCGCTTACCGTTGTCTCCCAGGTTCCTGGGCTGGTCCTGGCGCCCTCCCCCGCGGCCACCCCTTCTGGCCCAGCTGCATTCCTGCCCCCTGCCTGGCTGTGCCCTCCACGCGGAGTCCCCTCTCTCGGGGGACCTGCCCGCAGCACTTGGCTTGCTGGGGGTCTCTGGCGTCTGCCCGGGAAGCAGAGCCTGGACCTGCCCCCTCGGCCACAGCACGGCGGGCCCTGCGGTGTCGGCCCCTCTCCCACCGCCCCCGGGCGGCACTGGGGGGCTGCCGGGTCTGGACCCACCGACGGGGCACCTTCCTTTCGCCGCTGCGGATGACGGGCCGCGCTCTTGGGAGACCTTAATTTGGGAGGCTCTGCTCCTCCAGGACCCATTCCCATCCTCCCATACCCTCCACGCGGTATCCGGGGACCGTTCCCCTCCCCGCAATCCGGCGGCATTCAGGTGCGTCCGGCCCGGGGGTGCAGCGTTTGGCCCGGCGTCAGCTAATCAGCGCAGCGCAGCCCCGGAGCTCAGCCGCAGGTCCAGAGGCGCACGGAGCCCGGCCGGTCCATCAGGGAGGGCCTCCGGAAGGAGGTGGCGCTGCCCGCAGCCCGCCCGCCCGGCTCACCTGCGCCCTCCTCACCTGCCGGGCGATGCGGTCCCCTACCAGCAGCTGCCCGCCCGGGGGAGAGGAACCTCAGCCCCCAACATCGCGACCCCTCCAGCCTCGCCGGTCCTAGCAGGCGTCCCTGAGCGCGTTCCGGGAAGCGCACGTCCACGCAGGCGCTGGACCGGGTTTTCTGGCTCCAGGGACGGGACTTGTCCTAAAGAGGCCGGCTCAGATGGGATTACGCGCCCCACCTCACCTGTGTGCTGACCGTTGGTGCCTCCACCCTGCGCGCCGCGGGCCCTGCCCAGCCCTTCCCGCCGGAGGGCAGGTGGCCCCCGTCCCGCCCCTGCCAGGCGCGCGATTTTAAATCCCCCCAACTCCCATCTCTCAGCTTGATCTGGGAGGGGGAAGCCGCTCGGCTACAGGGCTTCCTGCGCCCTCGCCGCCGCACTACCTGCCCTCCCGCCGCCCTCCCTGCTCTTCCCCGCCGCAGTCCCCCTACCCCCCCAGTCCGTCTCTTCCGCCTTCTTATTTTGTGCCTGGGCTCTCTGCTCCGCAAAAATGTTGACTTCCACGGGCAGAGGTTTCAGAATTTTTTAAAAGCTTTTGTCCACGGCGTTCTCTACATCTTGGTTGAAGGAATGGCAGCCTGCGGGGCTGTGGCCCCCGTCTCCGGGCGCTTCTCGCCTCCTCCGCGCGCAGGAGGCAGTGGGGATCCGAGCCTCAGACCAGAAGCGTGGGCTCCGGGAGGAGGGTGCCCCGCTGCCCTGTCCAGCAGCCTCACCCAGGCCCTTCCGGGGCTGCCTCTGCAGAAAGGGAGTGACGTCCCCTCTGGGCCCCACCTGGCTTGCGGGGATCAGGGAGGGAGGGCGGGGTGGGCTGGGCGCGGTGGGAAGGGAGCAGAGGCTCTAGGTCCAACCCTCGGTTGCGTGGCGCAGCCTTTCCCAGACCAGCTGCCCGAGACTCCAGGTCAGACGCCACTGCCAAGGCTGACCAGCCCTGGGCCGCAAGGCTGCCTCGGTTTCTCGGCGGGGACTCCTCAGAGCCAGTGTTAGGCAAATAGGCTGCGCCAGCGCCCTTCAGACCCCTCGAAGGCTAGGGGAGCTAGGCCAGGTCAGGGAGGGCTAGGGCTGGCCCAGAGGGTAGAGCCCGCCCACTTTCCCTCCCTCCTTCCATTCATGCATTCATTCCTTCAATCGTTCATTCCTCAGCAGTCGCTGAGCTCACTCGCCTAAGTCCTGCAGATCATCCGAGCGAGCAGGCCAGGGTCCCGGCGCTCTCCCAGCGTGGGGGCCTCATTCTGCGCCGCGCGGGGAACGGCCCTTGCCTCCCACGGTCCCCTCCCCCGCCACCGGCCCCCGCAGCACCCCTGGCCACCTTCCCCCCGGGTACCCCGCAACCATGCGCTTTCCGGGGCACCTACGGCGCCCAGGTCCGCGTCCAGGCAGACAGGCCGACCTGCCTCTGTCCCTCCTCCGGCCCACGGGCACACTCGCCTGGGCAGAGCTGAACTTTCCGGAGCCGCCGCGCCCCTCCTCCTGCGTCCCGGGGCGGTCTCGATCGCCAGAGGAACCAGGCCGGGGGCGGGGCGGGGACGGGGCGGGGACACGGCTGCCTCCCGCCCGCCGCGCGCTGGGCGCTCAGAGTCTCGGGCGCGGCGGGAGCGCAGTTAAAGCCGATCTCCCGCGCCCCGAGGTTGCTCCTCTCCGAGGTCTCCCGCGGCCCAAGTTCTCTGCGCCCCGAGGTCTCCGCCCGCACCATGCGGCTGGGCAGGTGAGCCGGGGAAGGAGCGGAGGCACCGCGGTCAGGGGCGGGGTGGCTCGGCCCGCGCGTCCCCAGCTGGGCTCGGACGCGGGGCCTGCGGGGCTCGCCTGGAGGCGCCGGGCGGGCAGTGCGGGTTCGAGGAGCGGGCGGCGGAGGCTCCGGGGCTGCCGGCGGGGCGTGGACGGCAGCGGGCGGCGGGGCCCGGCATCCACTGGAGGACGCGCAGCCGTGCGGGGGCGGTCTTGGGGGCGGGGTCCCTGCCAGGGAAGGGGGACCGCGAACGCTGAAACGAGGGAGGGAAGGCGGGCGCACCCTGCACGCCTGGGTACGGGCGCTGCCCCTTCCACTCCCTGGCACCGCTGATTTCTTAGAAGGGAGAAGGAGGGAGGTGACCGGCCGAGCTCTCTCCAAGGCCTGCCGGTGCCCACGGTCTGGCGACACGCCCTCCCCCACACACGTGGGATTCCCCGCAGCCCGGCAGCCGATCTGCACTGAGGAAAGCAGGGCTGCCTGAACCAGGAGTGACAGCTTCCTCCTGAATTTTTGCGAAAATATGCTCTTGGCAACCCACGTTGTAGGGTCCGCAGCCCGGGCTCCCCTGGGTGAACCTGTGAGGCCCCTGACCTCAGGGATGCCTCCCGTATAGCCCGGAGCCTGGCCACACCGGTGTCACACTCCCCAGTACCCCTCACCGTTAGAAATGTATGCAGTTATGATCCTGCCCTAGAGATAAAGAATTTAAAATCCCCGGAATGTCATAACCCTCCCAAATGTCTTAGCCCTCCGCCACCCACACCTTCAAGTAGGCTACCCTGTCTGTGGTGGGTCTTGATGAAAACTCGGGGTGGGGGGTAGGTTAGATGCAGGGGTGCTGAGGGTCCAATGAGAGGACACAGAGGCTGCTGGGTAGGCGGCACCCAGGGAGGGGACAAGCCAGAAGGAGCCTGGAGCAGCACACCCGGCCCAGGAAGCCCCCAGGTGTCCTGAGGAGGCCTCCATAGACAGGATGGGCCTTGTGCGCCGGTGATGAACGTAGGCCCTGTGGGAGACAAATGGGGGCACAGAGGGGTTCTCACAGCTGTCGTTTAGATGGTGGCTCTGGGGAGATGACTGAAGGGGCTGAGGTTGGAGGCAGGGAGGTCCAGGTGGATTCAGGGGGCTTGCTGGAGGCCATCACAGCCATCTTGCAAGCCAGAATGGTGGCCCCCACAGGAGGAGAGGGAGAGAGAGGCAGGGCCGCTTGCAGGCTTCAAGAGCCCCTGGTGACCTGCGGCTGGCTTTGGTGCATGTGTGCTCACTTGGCACAGGCACACCTCCATGCGGACTCAGATGACGGTCATCGTGGGTGGGGCAGGGGTTTCTGTGGCTCCAGGGCTCAGGGACAGCCCACTGGGAGGTTCCCACGAGACCAGCCTTTGGCTTACAAAGCCCCCAAGATTTCCCAGGCAGAGGCCACAGAGAAGAGGGATGAGCATCTCCCAGACCTTGGAGGTGCAGGGACATCAGAGAAGGAGATATCCCTGCTCCGGGGACTCCCACTTTATGGGGAACTGGTCACAGAAACTGATGGTTTTGGGGGCTGGGGTAAGCACGGCTACCAAAGTGAACCCAACCACTAAGGGCCTCCACCTGGGGCTGGGGGCTGGCAGGTGGAGGTGGTGAGCCTATGGTGTGCACAGTGCAAAGGCTCCCAGACCCAAGATGGCCAGGAGCATTGGAGTCTTGAGGGGAATTTGCTGCCCAAGGCAGGAGCACCAGCCGCAGCAGGATCTGAAACAGGAGGAGCTCAGGTTTGGTTTCAAAATGATCTGCGTTCCCCACAGGGCTGTCCCGTCACTCACCTGACCCTGTCACAGGCATGCCCGATGTTCTTAGTCTCCCCAGCATTTTAAGTGACGCTCCTGCTATATGTGCCCTGAAAGCCTTTTTTTTTTCCTCTCTCTGATTTCCTATAATTTCTTGGCATCTGTCCCCAGGAAGGTTAGACCAGCCTCGGTGGCGTCCCTCGCTCCCCTTCATCCTCACGCCGGCATCACTGTGTTTCCGGGGATTTGTTACCACAAGAACTAGACAGTGGCGAGAGGCTGCCAGCCCCTCAGACTTGCTGTGCTGGGCAGGGGGATGGTGGTCCTGGCCCTGGACCCTGAATTCCCATGGAGCGCAGAAGCAGGCAGGCTCCTGGCTTTGCCTTCAGCCAAGGGGTGGTGATCCTGGCCCCGGACCCTGAATTCCCATGGAGCGCAGAGGCAGGCAGGCTCCTGGCTTTGCCTTCAGCCGAGGGGTGGTGGTCCTGGCCCCGGACCCCGAATTCCCATGGAGAGCAGAAGCAGGCAGGCTCCTGGCTCTGCCTTCACATTTCTGTGATGGGCGTAACTGCCTCCTGCCCGTGGGAACCAGCTTGCTCCTGTTTGGAAGATGTAGGTAACTCACCAGCGGCCCCGCCTCACCTGCCTTTCTGGTTGTTTTTTCCAGTCCTGGACTGCTCCTCCTGCTCTTCAGCAGCCTTCGAGCCGGTAAGTTCAGGGGGTGCTTTGCCATGGGTGTGAGCGCCCAGCTCAGAGATAGGCTGTCCGACTGTGTGGACTGCCGGCTACAGGGCGCTGGGAGCAGCCTCACCAGGCTCCTTCTTGCTTCTCAAGTGGCCCTTTGGAGAAAGGTGGGCCCTAAACCTAGGTTGCTGCACAGGATAGAAGCGTTTCCTTAAAGAGAAACACTTCTGCAAACTCCGGAGTTATTTTTTGATTTTGTGTTTGTTGCGGGCAGAATGCAGTTCCTCTGAGCCAGAGCTTCCTGGGTCCCCTGGTCTCCGTGTCCCAGGCAGCAGCCCTGCTGAGCCCTAAGGGCCACCAGCCTCTGGAAGAGCCAGGAATAGGGACGAGGCACCGCAGCACAAACCCGAAACCTTGCCGGGCCTTCCAGCTCAGAGGGCTTTGGGGGCAGGGGACACACACGGATTTCCCTGCAGGTGCTGGGCGCAGTGGCTCATTCCTATAATCCCAGCACCTTGGGAGGCCGAGGCGGGTGGATTGCCTGAGGTCAGGAGTTCGAGACCAGCCTGGCCAACGTAGTGAAGCCCCATCTCTACTAAAAATACAAAAAATTAGCTGGGCGTGGTGGTGGGCACCTGTAATCCCAGCTACTTGGGAGGCTGAGGCAGGAGAATCGCTTGAACCCCAGAGTCGGGGGTTGAAGTGAGCCAAAATCGTGCCATTGCACTCCAGCCTGGGCAACAAGAGCAAAATTCCGTCTCAAAAAAAAAGATTTTCCCACAGGCATTTACGCGGTTGCACAAACAGTAAAGCCACCCTGTGTCTGTTACATTTATGAGACCTTTCCTGATGCAAGAATGAGCAGCATGATAATGTAATTGCTGAGAAATTGTTTTCCCTTAAATGCCTGATTTTTAAAGAGCTTTTTATTTTACATTAATTATAGACTCCCAAGAAGTAGTAAAAATTGTGCTGAGTAACACAAATAACACTGAGCGGCTGGGTTGCATCCAGCCGCTGCTCCCCAAGGCAGCTCCTTACATAACGGGAGTGTGTCATCAAAGCCAAAGGCTGACATGGACCTCACCATGAAATGTCCGCATTTTTCAAGTTTGACTGCATTCCTACATGTGCCTTGTTAATAAATTCTGAGCCACAGTTGGTGTTTGAGGCTTGAAACCCAAAGCCTGCCCCATAGAGTAGCTTCATGGCCTGGGCATCAGCCTCAAAAAACAGATTTTACACCTGTTGGGTCATTGCAGATACTCAGGAGAAGGAAGTCAGAGCGATGGTGGGCAGCGACGTGGAGCTCAGCTGCGCGTGCCCCGAAGGAAGCCGTTTTGATTTAAATGACGTTTACGTATACTGGCAAACCAGCGAGTCGAAAACCGTGGTGACTTACCACATCCCGCAGAACAGCTCCTTGGACAACGTGGACAGCCACTACCGGAACCGGGCCCTGATGTCACCGGCCGGCATGCAGCGGGGCGACTTCTCCCTACGCTTGTTCAACGTCACCCCCCAGGATGAGCAGAAGTTTCACTGCCTGGTGTTGAGCCAATCCCTGGGATTCCAGGAGGTGCTGAGCGTTGTGGTCACACTGCATGTGGCAGGTAGGACTGTCGAGGCGGAGAGAGCTGGGTCCATCCCAGCCTTGCATCGTGGAAAAGTATTCATGAAACTCCCTCCCTGGCTCATTCACTGTTTCTTCCAGTGAAGAAAATTCTCCTCTGTGTTATCAGGCTTCTGTCTAACTTCGAGGGAAGCTAAACAGCTGAAAAATCCTTAGTGCGTGACCTGTGGCTGCTTGGTTTCCCGGAAGAGCTCCTACCCTGGCTGTCTTTGCCTCTTTTGAGTTAGTTTTTGTTTTTATTTATTTATTTATTCATTTAGAGACGGAGTCTCGCTCTGTCACCCAGGCTGGAGTGCAGTGGCGCAATCTTGGCTCACCGCAACCTCCGCCTCCCGGGTTCAAGCAATTCTCCTCCACAGCCTCCTAAGTAGCTGGGACTACAGGCGCCCGCCACCACACCCAGCTAATTTTTGTATTTTTAGTAGAGACAGGGTTTCACCATGTTGGCCAAGCTGGTCTCAAACTCCTGGCCTTGTGATCTGCCCGCCTCGGCCTCCCAAAGTGCTGGGATTACAGACATGAACCACGGCACCTGGCCAGTTTGTTTTTTGAGACAGGGTCTCACTGTTGCCCAGGCTGGAGTGCAGTAGCACGATCATGCTGCAGCCTTGACTTCCTGAGCTCAAGCAATTCTCCTGCCTCAGCCTCCTGAGTATCTGGGACTACAGGCACCTGCCACCTCGCCTGGCTAATTTTCGATTATTTGTAGAAATGGGGTCTCACTATGTTGCCCAGGCTGGTCTCAAATTCCTGGACACAAATGATCCTCCTGCCTCACCCTCCTAAAGTGCTGGGATTACAAACATGAGCCACCACGCCCAAACTAGAGTTTTAAAAGTGAAATTTGAAGGGAGTGCTATAAAGCACTAAATGAGAACAAAATTTAAGAGAAAAATTAGAGGCAACCAAGGAGCTCTGGGCAGTTCATCGGGGAGAACAGCCGTGTCCATTTCAGATGGACTGCGAGCCCTCGCGTCAGCAGTGAGAAAGACCAGATGCAAATGAGGGGGTCCTGGCACAGCCAGCGGCCGTGGAGTGGGGGGTCTGTGGGTGCCAGTCACTGCCTGCCAGGCTCAGCGGTCCCTGGCTACTGGGACTGGCTTGGGGGATGACTCTTGGGCAGGACTGGGCCGAGCCTGCTGCTCAGACCACAGCCCTGGTCCTGGCCTGTCACCCATGTTGGGGCACAATGGGCCGCCTACCCTCTGACCCAGCCTTGGCACTGTGTACCCTCTGTTTCTTGACCAGCAGGGCCTGGCATTTCTCACGACCTGTTTCCCTCCCCTGCAGCAAACTTCAGCGTGCCTGTTGTCAGCGCCCCCCACAGCCCCTCCCAGGATGAGCTCACCTTCACGTGTACATCCATAAACGGCTACCCCAGGCCCAACGTGTATTGGATCAACAAGACGGACAACAGCCTGCTGGACCAGGCTCTGCAGAATGACACTGTCTTCTTGAACACGCGGGGCTTGTACGACGTGGTCAGTGTGCTGCGGATCGCGTGGACCCCCAGCTTGAACATCGGCTGCTGCATAGAGAACGTGCTTCTGCGGCAGAACCTGACTGTCGGCAGCCAAACAGGTAAGGTCCCGGTGCCTGCGTGCTGAGTTGAGCCCAGCCCAAGACAGTGGGGCCAGGGCTGGCTTCGGAGAGCCTCTGAGGCAGGAGACGAAACGTTCCTTCGACCCGGCTCAGCACCCGAAAGGTGGTTGGAAGGGAGAGGAGGCGGGAGGCACACACCACACAGTGAGAACCACCGCGGTCTCCGGGAACAGGAATGGGCGCCGTGCCCGGAGCACATTGCTCTATTTTCTTCACCTGGAGTCAGTTTTGTTAAACCTACTTTACAGATGAGGGCTGAACTCTGAGGCTGGGGAACACTTCAGAAGCCGCAGGACTAGGCAGCCGCAGCCCAGGACGGAAGCCCACACCTGTGCAGCCCCCACCCGAGCTCCCTGCCTCTTGGGCATGTGTCCCCTGAGAAGACTGAAGCCCCCACACACGGGAATCCCACTGGGCATGACTGCTGGCCCAGCCCCTCCCTGGGGAAGGGGTGCCCTCTGCGGGGACTCCTTCCTAGAGGCCACAGGCCCTCCCCATTTGTGTCCCCATCTCCTGTGTCAGGATGAGAGGCAGAAGGTGGAGGCAGGAGATGATCGAGGAGGGGTCCTGGGGTCCTGCTGGCTACAGGAAAGCGGCTGCCAGCAGGACTCACCGTGTGGTCCCGCACAGAGCAAGAATGCAGGGCTCCTTGTTTTGGAAGCATTAAGAATTCCAGACAGTGACCACAAGCATTGCACCTCCTGCCGGCCTTTCTGAACTCAACCCCAGAAGCCTGCACAGGTGCACACCCTCGAAGCCCAGCCTGGCCGCCAGGATCCCGCAGAGCCGGACGTTCTCCTTGAAATCAGGGCTCAGCCCTTGTGACTCAACATTCAGAGTCTGTGGGCTGCGTGCAGCAGGATGAGGGGCTGCTCCCAAAGCGGCCTCTGATCGCTGCCTTCCAGCCAGCACACTCCCCGCAGAACAGCCCAGGTGGCAGCAGAAGGTTCTCCCAGGGCCGTCGTCTCAACCCCGGCTACACAGTGGGGTCATCTGGGCAGCCTATGAAAACCCCCATGCCCAGACACATTGGACCTGAAGCTCTGGGCTGGCACGTGGCATCAGGACAGTGTCTAAAAGCTTCAGAGGTTCAAGGTTGAGCACTGTCCAGGTGGTTTCTCCAGGTGTGTTTGGAGACGTGCCAGGCATTCAGAACACGCTCCCAGGGGATGCTGCTGCTTGTTGGCCAGTGCGGACAGCTCTCAGAGGGGCAAAGTCATTGCACATAGAGACAGAGGTATTGGTGCCTTTGTGCATCACGGTGGAAGAGCAGAAGGGTGCAGCTGCCGTGGGGAACCGTGTGGCAGTTCTTCGAAAAGCTAAGCGTGGAAACACTGTAGGACCCAGCAGTTCTCTCCTAGGGTTATCACCAAGAGGATGCAAAACAGGGACTCAAACAAATGCTTGTCCGTGAATGTTCATGGCAGCCAGAAGGCAGGAACCACCCAAGTGTCCCTCGTGGGTGGACCAATGCACCAAAAGTGATCCATGCGTGCAGGGGAGAATTAGCCTGAAAAAGGAAGGAAGCAGCTGTCCTGTTGCACGCTGCGGCATGGAGAACCTCAAGGCCATTATGCAAGTGACGGAGCCAGACACCTGAGGACAAGCCTGTGGGACTCTGTTTATGCAAAGTGTCCAGAATAGGGTGAGCCACCGAGACAGAAAGCAAACTAGAGGCTTCCAGGGGCAGGAGGACAGCAATTCTCCTGCCTCAGCCTCCTGGGTATCTGGGACTACAGGCACGTGCCACCTCGTCTGGCTGATGTTTGATTATTTGTAGCGATGGGGCCTCACTCTGTTGCCCAGGCTGGATTCAAACTGCTGGACACGAGCGAGGCTCCTGCCTAAGCCTCTCAAAGTGCTGGGATTACAGGTGTGAGCCCCCACACCCAAACTAGAGTTTTAAAAGTGAAATTTTAAGGGAGTGCTATAAAGCACTAAATGAAAAAAAAAATTTAAGAGGAAAATTAGAGGCCCCGGCTGTTCCGGGACCCCCTCATTTGGATCTGGTCCTTCTTGCTGCTGGCACAGGGGCTCACGTGTCCGTGAAATGGACATTCTCACCGCTGAACTGCCCAGGATAGCAGAGGACGGGAAAGAGGCAGGAGTGACTGCTCATGGACACGGTTTCCTTTTGAGGGTTACAGGTTCTGGAATTAGGTAGCAGTTATGATTGCACTGGCACCCTGAATTGTTCACTTTAAAATGGTCCATTTTGGGCCGGGCGCAGTGGCTCACACTTAATCCCAGCCCTTTGGGAGGCCGAGGTGGGTGGACCATCTGAGATTAGGAGTTTGAGACCACCCTAGACAGCATGGCGAAACCCTGTCTCTAATAAAAATACAAAAATTAGCCAGATGTGGTGGCGTGTGCCTGTAATCCCAGCTACCCGGGGGGCTGAGACAGGAAAATCGCTGGAACCTGGGAGGCATAGGCTGCAGTGAGCCAAGACCGCGCCACTGCACTTCAGACTGGGCGACAGAGCAAGACTCTGTCTAAGAAAAAAAAAGCTTAAAGTGGCTCATTTTGGCTGGGCACGGTGGTGCACACCTGTAGTTACAGCTACTTAGGAGGCTGAGGCAAGAGGATCACTTGAGCCCTGAGACCAACCAGGGCAATATAGTGAGAACTCATCTCTACAGAAAAAAAAAAAAAAAAAATTAGCCAGGCCTGGTGGTGCACACCTGTAGTCCTAGCTACTTGGGAGGCCAAGGTGGGAGGACTGACTGAGCCCAGGAGGTCGAGGCTGCAGTGACTTATGATCACACCACTGCACTTCAGCCTGGGCAACAGAGCAAGATCCTGTCTCAAAACCTAGATAAATAAAATGAAATGGTTAATTTTATGTTATGTGACTTTCACCTTTTTTCTTTTTTTTTCTTTTTTTTTTTTTTTTGAGATGGAGTTTTGCTCTTATAGCCCAGGCTAGAGTGCAGTGGCCCGATCTTGGCTCATGGCAACCTCCACCTCCCGGGTTCAAGCGATTCCCCTGCCTCAGCCTCTAGAGTAGCTGGGACTACAGGCGCTCGTCACCATGCCTGGCTAATTTTGTATTTTTAGTAGAGATGGGGTTTCTCCACGTTGGCCAGGCGTGTCTCAAACTCCTGACCTCAGGTGATCCGCCCGCCTTGGCCTCCCAAAGTGCTGGGATTACAAGGAGTGAGCCACTGTGCCTGGCCTCACCTTGATTTTTAAAAATCCAGTAAGAACCTGTGCTTCCTGTCACACCCAGCCCTGTGGTCCCCTGGCTGTGGTTGGGGTTATCGCCTCTCCCACGTAGGACGGGAGGAACAAGATCCCTGCAGGAAATGAAGCCCCTCTGCAGGAGAAAACCCTCCTCTCATCAGCCTGGTGTTTTTAAAACCTCAAAATAATGTCAGGAAAGTTCTCTGGAATAAATACTTCCCTGCAATACTTTCTACTCAAGGATGAAAAAAAAGACCCCTTTCCTCTAAGATCCTTTAGGTCGGGTTATTTACCTCTTTCTTATAGGAAACAACATCGGAGAGAGAGACAAGATCACAGAGAATCCAGTCAGTACCCGCGAGAAGACCGAGGTCACGTGGAGCGTCCTGGCTGTCCTGTGCCTGCTTGTGGCCGTGGCGGTGGCCATAGGCTGGGTGTGCAGGGACCGATGGCTCCGCCGCAGCTATGCAGGTAGAGACAGCCCCATATTGTGGATGTTAATGTTTGTTCTGTTGGTGTGAACGTTTGCCTGCTTTAACTTCCCTCACTGATCCTGATTTAGCTTGAAACTGTTGTGGTAGCATCAACACTCATGAGCCTTAGCAACCCGAGCTCTCCCACGGAGTGGTTTTGAAACCCAGCATCTCTGACGTTCCTGACACTGCCAAGCCCGAAGGGCGCTGCGGACTCTGCCTTGCAGGTTGGGCGGGAAGGGCGGCTTCTGCATGTAGAGGCCAGGCGGTGGTCATTTCCGGGGAAGCCGCTGAGGCTGCCTTGAGCACACCCGCGCTGTGGGTCTGTGACTCCGACCAGCTCCGCGACAGAGCCCGGAGGTCTGTGTTTCAGCCACGTAAGACACAGCAGCAGAACGCAGTAGTGCAGGAAACCCCAAACGTTGGCTGCGGTGATGGTCCTGATGACGGGGATGGGGGGACTCGTCCCAGACCCCCCCAAGGGTGGCAGTCAATGGGGTGCAGGCACAGTGGCCACGGAGTAGGGGCAGCTCCTGTGGGCTGCCCCTGGCTCTCCCATTTGTGGCCAATCTCAGTCATCCCAGAAACATCTTCTGTGGCCGTGATGCCACTGCTGGCTGGCCAGGCCGCAGCATTTTAAGTGCTTCCCAGGCACTTACTCCTTTAAGAGGATCTTCCTGAAAAGCCGTGCGGCCTGGGGAGCCCCTCCTCTATGAGTGCTTTCCCCGCCTGGAGTTGGGAGCCTCGGGGAGACTTCCAAGCAGGGCGTTTAGGGGGCTGCTGAGAGCTCAGGAGCACCAGGGGCTTTAGGGACACCCCCACCGCTGCTGCCCTGACCATTTTCGTTTGTCCCCCAGGTGTCTGGGCTGTGAGGCCGGAGCCAGAGCTCGCTGGTGAGTTTGCCATGGGAAGCAGCAGGTTCTGGGGTGCCTGAGGGAGGCTTGGCTGGCAGCTGTCTTTCAGATTGTCAAAAAACTTTCAAAAGGCAAAAGTCCTTTGCTTTGAACAACTGCTGCTCCCAGAGACGCAGTGAAGCCCTCGATGGCACGCACGGCATTTCCTGCAGCCTCCCCTTGGCATGGGATGGCATCCTGGTGTGCACTTTCTCACACTGCAATGGGATTTTCCCAACACGCACAGAAGCAGAGAGACGAGTGCTGGACCCCTGTGTTCCCCGGCGCCCACCCCCACGGGATGTTCAGAGCAGGTCCAGGCACTGGTACCCAGCCCCTACGGGGTGTTCAGAGGGGGTCCAGGCACTTGCACCCATCCCTACCAGGATGTCCAGAGTGGGTCCAGGCACTGCCGGCTTCTCTCTGCAGCAGCCACTCCTGCAGCTCTCGGGCGGCTCCCTGTCTCCCGGTGGAGGTGTGCCCCTCAGTCCCAGGAGCAACACAGATGTGGATTCCTGTCCAATTTGGGAAAAATGTCCACACACAGTCACCTACCTGGCAGGTGCCTCTGGCTGCAAGGGGCGTTTGGCTTCGCAGGCAGGCCAGCTGGGCTCCCCGCCATGGACTGGGATCCCCTCTGAGCCCCGTTTGCCATCCATGAGCAGGGGTTCCCCGGGGACAGTGGGCTCAGGGTGTGCACAGCCACCACGCTGTGGTGTCACCTGTGGACCCCGGCGAGCGGATGGCTGACTGCAGAAACTCACTTCCAAGGCCAGGTCAGCCCGTCCAGATGACACATGAACACAGCTTGCTGAAAACACGGCCGGCCTGTTCCTACCAGAGCCAGTCGAAGCGCCCTGTGCAGGTGGCTGTTTCCGAAGCTCTAAACCCTTTGTTTCCACCAAGCTGAGTCCTGAGAAAACCGACATCTGCCTGCAGAATGGAAAGGGGTGCTTCATGTTCCTCTCTCTTCTTCACTTCCCTTCCAAGGCCATGTTTGACCGGAGCTCACCGCCCAGAGCGTGGACAGGGCTTCCGTGAGACGCCACCATGAGAGGCCAGGTGGCAGCTTGAGAATGGACTCGCACAGGTGCCTCCCAGACTGCAGGGGAGCACTTGGGGCTGCCCCCAGAAGGACCACTGCTGGATCCCAGGAAGAAACTGCTGGCGTTGGCTGTGATCCTGGAATGAGGCCCTTTCAAAATCGTCATCCACACCAAAGGCAAATCCCCACTGTCACTACCAGTCATTCACAGGAAGGGACTGGTGATGGGTTCTTTCCACCCGGAGCATGCGAGATTCAACGCCAGGCTCTTCCCAGTACCCCAGACCTACTGTGGGTCTTCCCGTGGGATGCGGGGCCCTGAGACTGAAGGGTGTTTGGTTTCAAAAGAAGACTCTGGGTGTCCACTCTTCCAGGACGGCCTCTGTGCTGCTGGGGTCGCGCGAGGCTGTTTGCAGGAGGCACGGTCCCAGGAGCTCTTCTGCCCTGGATGCTCCCAACCTACCTCCTGCCCGGAGGCCACAGGACCCACACATGTGCGTGTCCACAAGTGTAGGCAGCCGTCCACACCAAGGAGCCCCTGGAAGGCCCCACTGGGCTTCGTTGTCCTCTGCCACATTCCCCGGGAGGAACAGTGGCCCTCGGCTGTTCTGGTGAAAAGCTGAGCTGCCTTTGGAAGAGGTGCTGGTGGAGTTTGCCAGAAGAAAGGCTGTGCCACAGCTGTGTTTGGCCAGCTGTAGAGGCTGCCAGGGCTCTTGGCTCTGCAGTGAGAAAGATACAGCCCTGGGCACAGCCCAGCAGGGCTGGAGATGCCCATGTCCAGTAGGTGCAGGCCTGGCAACACGATCCCCAGAGTCCTGAGCAGAAGTTGAGAGGGCATCACCTGGTGACCACGGTCCCCCTTGTCACCACAGCAGTGATCCCCAAAGTGAGGGGTGGCTCCCCCGTCCTCCGCTGCCCTCAGCAGCCCCACCCCACTCAACCATGAGGGTCCCCAGGGTCCCCAGGGTCCTGATGAAGACATCCGACCCCAGCACCAGGCTCCCTGGAGCTCAACAGTCCCAAGGGCGCAGGAGACAGGGTGGCCCACTGCTGAGGGGTGTGGCCCTGGGTCCTGACACGCCCCAGCACCGCGCTAGTGCCTGGAATGAATCAGCTGCTGACTGTCTCCAGGAGGGCTGGAAAGGACACTACCAGGTGACCCAGGGTGCACTTGCCCCAGGGAGATGGAGTAGATGGCCTGGCCTGGCCTGGCCCTGGGGACACGTGTCTACCCCGGGGCTATGGGCAAACGCCCCTCCTTCTTCCTTCCCAGAGTTCCTGACATTCTTGGGGGCAGCCAGGACCTGTTACAGCCCTGGTCACTTGGAACTGACAGCTGTGTGAGGCCTGCACTTCTCAGACCCAGACTACAACAAAATGAGGAGTGAGGGCTCATGGTTACAATGAGGTTCTAGTACTTGTCACAAGAAATTGGTTTTCTACGAAAAAAGTCCCTACCTGGGCCTTTAAGTGAATCCACTCCTGCTTTTAACATGAAAGCATTAGAAGATGTGTGGTGTTTGTAAAAGTACAGTTGTCATCACCGGGCATTGACTGGCAGGGACAAGGAGCTGCTTGGGTGTGGAAATTTGGGGCGTTGGAAAGCGGGGTGTGGTGCCCATTTGCGGTGACTGTGAAGTGACTCCAGGACAGAGCTGCGGGAGCACCCAGAGGTCCTAAGCCCCAGGACTGAGGGTGGTGCATCACCACTCGGGTGTCCCGGGAGGTGCCCTGGGCCCAGGGACCTCACGGGCAGGATGGTGACACCCTTGCAGGGAGAGGGAGTCTGGCTCCAGCTTTTCCCATTGGAGGTGATTTTCCTTCACCAGGGGACAGGCAGGAAAGATGCAGGAGCCCCAGAAGCTTCTACCTCTCATGCCTGGGGCCCAGGGGACACTTGGAGGCTGCTGTCACCACTGCGCGTCCAGGGCCATGCCCTCTGCGGGTGAGTGCCTGAGTCTCGCCTCCCTGCTGGTCCCCGAAGTCCCCCTCAGAAGCCCTGCATGGTGGGATTTGTAAGACCCACCCTGTAACGCCTGCCCCTCTCAGCCCAAGACATCAGCTTCCTCGTTCTCCTGTGCTGTAGATAGGCTGAATTCCAGTGCTGTGACAGCCATCTCCAGTAACCTGACTTGAGAGAGTAAGATGCAAATGGTGCCTGTGTCCTGTGGCTTCGGTGGGTGCAGGGAGTCTTGGGCACCGCCAGCTCAGCTGTCTGTGGTCTGAGCAGGAACAGGTGCCACTCCTGCTCGGGGGGCCCTGCCCTCACCAGGCTGTTCTGTCCCCCCACGAGGGGCATGAGGCCAGGTCTGGAGGCATTTTGGGTTGTCACAGCTAGGGGCTGTTCCTGGCTTCAGTGGGTGGAAGCCCCAGATGCTGTTCAACATCCTACCGGACACAGGAGGCCCCAACACAGAGAAGCGTCGACCTGGAGGTCCACAGTCTGAGGTCTCCCCTCAGAGACCCTGCCCTGCACGTCCACCTCCAGCCAAAGGTCCTGCCTGCCACAGGGCTCGGGAACCTTGCCGGTCTGTGGAAGAGGAGAGGGGACTCTCGCCAGCTGCACCACCCTGCACATAGTAGGTGTGCAGTAAACAGCCACCAGGGAGGCCCCAGTCAAGGCTGGCAGATGGGGTGGTCCGTCCCTAGGGCAGGAGACAGAAGGGAAACGGCTGCCTGCTGGCCCCCGAGCCAGGTAGCACTGTGCTTGTGCCTCAGTTTCCCCTCCTATAAAGTGAGGCGCTGGAACCAGGTTCTGTCTACTGGGCTCTGCAGCTTGGACGCTCCTAAGACCAAGGGACCTACCCTGGGGAGGACAGCTGTGGCTTTGGAATAGCTGTCCAGGCCTGGGCGCCTCGAAGAAGGCTGCCAAGCCCTGCCCCTGCTGTAGGGGTGCGGGATTGGGGGGTGAGACTCCAGAGACCTCTCTGCATCTCCTTGTGTTCAGTGGCCAGAGGTGCGGCCTGAGCTCAAGGGAGGGGCTTCTGCCACAAATTCTGTGGCAGGGCAAAGCACACTTTTCCCGGGGGGGACCACTGGGTCCCCTGCGTTGCCCCCAGCGGAGTGTGGGCTCACCTTGCAAGAGCCTCATTGAGAAGCTCCAGCTCTGGGAGTGTGCGGACTCTTAACCAGGCAGGCCCAGGCCCTGGGGCACACAAAGGCGGGGCCTGCTCTCCCCAGCTGCCTCTGCCAAATAGGGGCTGGACTGTCCTACCCTCCTCCCTTCTACCTCCCCACTGTCTTCCCTCTCCACTGTCACCACTGCCTCCCTCTTCCACTGTCCTCCCTGCACTGCCCTCCCTCCACCTTACCCCTCCCCCCAGCAACTCCCCATCCTGTCCCCAGGCTCCCCCAGCTCTCCGCCCTCCCCACTGTCCCCCCTCCCACTCCCCATCCTGTCCCCAGGCTCCCCCAGCTCTCCCTCCTCCCCACTGTCCCCCCTCCCACTCCCCATGCTGTCCCCAGGATCCCCCACATGGACTTGGTGACGTCCTTCCATGCCTTGCCGGTCTGAGTTTCCATGATGGGCCGGGCCTGCAGCTTTGCTCCTACATCCCTGCCCAGGCTGCAGCTGTCCATGCAGGGGGCGAGCTCCAGCACCTGCGGCGTCCTTCTGTGGGGGCCTCTCTGTGCCGCAGCAGCCAGGGACCTCAGGTGCCCATGCATGACACCACCGCTCCTCCTCATCCTGACCCAACCTGTCAGGAGCAGGACTTGGTTTGGCGGTGTTAACCTTAGAGCCTGCAAGGGGCTTCCTCCTGGCGGTCCTGGCCGTAGCCTGGGGAGGCCGCAACTCCAGGCCACTCTAGATCTCCTTCCTCTGGGCCTTCCGTGTGGTTGCAACCACCACAGCTGCAAGGGAGGGGAAATGGAGTCTTTGTTCTCTGGCCGGGCTGGGGTCTGGGGGAAGCCATGGGCTTGAAGACTAGAATTTTCTTTGATGGAGAAGCGGCCACTCCTGGAAACCAGCAGCAAACACAGGGGCACAACATGGAAGGTGCTGGCGTCGGCCCACACAGGTGATGGCGTCAGACTCAGGAGTCACCAGGCTCAAAGGGCCCAGGCACTGCAAGTCCTGCTCAGCCCCAGACACAGTGCACTCCTGTCACCCTCGCCCTCAGCCAGGCCCCACACAGGCCAGGGAGCACTGGCAAAGCTTGGTGACCCTCAGGGGGCCAGCCTCCATCCAGGCTGAAGGTGGTCAGTGGCCCGCCTTGCCCCGGTGGAAAACTCACGGATGAAGATTTCATGCCCGACTCCAAAGGCAAGAGATTTTATTATTTTGTTTTTCTGAGCCAGTCTCGCTCCGTCACCCAGGCTGGAGCGCAATCTGTGTTCACTGCAACCTCCGCCTCCTGGGCTCAAGCAATTCTCCTGCCTCAGCCTCCCGAGTAGCTGGGATTACAGGTGTGCACCACCACGCCCGGCTAATTTTTGTATTTTTAGTAGAGACAGGGTTTCACCATGTTGGTCAGGCTCGTTTCAAACTCTGACCAACTTTGGGAGGCTGAGGTGGGCAGATCACCTGAAGTCAGGAGTTCGAGACCAGCCTGACCAACATGGAGAAACCCCATCTCTACTAAAAGTACAAAATTAGCCAGACGTGGTGGTGCATGCCTGTAATCCCAGCCACTCAGGAGGCTGAGGCAGGAGAATCACTTGAACCCAGGAAGCGGAGGTTGCAGTGAGCTGAGATCAAGCCACTGCACTCTAGCCTGGGCGACAGAGCGAGACTCCATCTCAAAAAAAAAAAAGTATCAACGATGAAGTTAGCGATGATGAGAGTATCCATGATGAAATGATCGATGATGGGGGAACCCCAGGAACCCCTCTGCCTCCACCATAAATGAAGCCTCAAGCACAACCCAGCTGTGTGCAGGACCATCACGCGCCTTTGGAAGAGCCCAGGTCTGGGCACAGCTGCCCGCTCAGGCCAGAGGGAGGCCTGCCATGCCCCAGGAAGGCACTGGCTTGGAGTTTTTCTTCATTGTGAAGAATCATGATGACGAATTAGAATTAGTGAGTTTGGCACGAATGAGATGCTTCCTCCAGGATGTTACTGGAGGGCGCTGCTAGCTGGCATCCTGGCCTGGAGGCGCTTCCCCTCTCGTTCTTCTCGGGAGTGAGTCCTGGCTGAGGACTGCTCCCCGGGCAGGCCTCTGGGCTTCAGGAGCTTAGTCCTGAGCCGCAGGGCGTGGTGGCTGGTCTGCAACAGGCTTTCCCCGCCGTGGATGTGTGGACACTCCGGAGGCCTGGAATTTCAGCAACGTCAGCTGAAACTGACCCTGTGCCACAGGGACAACCACAGTAAAGCCAGTCTGCTGGGAGAAAAGCAACAGACTTAGAGCTAAAATCACCCCCGGAACTTCCTGTCTACCTGGACACCTGTCTACAGGGCCTGAAAGAGGAACTGACACTTTCTCCTCCTGCGGGGCCGCGTCAGGAAGGAGCCTCTCTGGCAGGGGCTGCCCTGGCCCACCCGGACTCCGCTCAGAGCCTGGGCCTTCGGTTCCCATGAAGCTCTGAGGGCAGGTTGGCAGTCACAGCACTGGGCCAGGACCCAAGATGGGGCAGGCCAGGCCCTCCACCAAGGGCCCAGTCCCTCTATGCAAATGCAGGTAGCGCCTGTGTGCGGCCAGGGGCCCCTGGGAGAATGCAGTGAGGAAGGGCGGGTAGATGTGCTTGGACCGAGACAGAAAGCTCCAGGGTGGCGCTTGCCATGAGCGTGGGCACGACCCTCCTCCTCTTCCTCCTTTTCCTCCTCCTCCTCTTTCTTTTCCTTCTCTTCCAGGCGCTTCCCCTGCAGCTGCAGTGGGAGGAGTTTCCAGATGCTGAAATGTGCTCCTGGGGCAGCAGCCCCCTGCCTGCTGGAGTCTCTCCTGGACTCCGCTGCTGGGCTGTGCACATGGCACCCATTTTAGGGCACAGCCGGTGGGGAGGCCACAGAGGGGAATCCTCCTGTGGCAATGGGGATAAAGGTCCTGTCTACCAGCCGGGGGCAACCCCATCCCGTGTGGCCTAAGGCAAAACTTGGAATCCACATTGCTTGATTTTGGGATGGTGTTCTGCACCATCCCAAATGGTAAAGGGATAGGCAAAGTTTTTGTTGTAAGCCATTCAGGGACCCTCCTGACAGAACCCTGGGGATTCCGGAGGTAAAAGCTGTAAGGTTGGGAGTAGACCCTGGAGCCCCACCCTCCCTGCCCCCTCCAACCCCCGACCCTCAATGAGGTTCTTTAGAGGACTATGTCCTGGGGCTGCCCACACAGCCGGGCACTCTAGGGCCTGGGAAGACACTGCTCTCCCATGCATGTCGGGGACACAGGCTTTCGTCCTCAGCATGTGTGCAGGTCAGGTGGGGACCCAGGGGAGGCAGCCGGGCTGGGTGACAGCTTAGACAGAGACAATGGCCAGCCACAAGATGCAGTTAAATAAATACACAAACCTGCTTTCCAATGGTTTGCAATGGATTCTGAACAGCCCGGGGCCCTAGAACAGCTAGATTCCTCACTCCTCTCCACTCTCAGGCCAACCTCTGGTCTCACTTTATAAAAAAGAGATTGGGCTGGTTTACTCAGCCAAGAAACACTGAAGAGATGGTACCTAAAATCAAGGGCTTTGGATCATCTGTCTGGCCCAGGGCTTCCCACCCCCCGCCTCTGACAGGGCTTCCCATCTCCCCCACCCCGCCCGGCCTCTGACAGGGCTTCCCACCTCCCACCTCTGACAGGGCTTCCCACCTCCCCCTTCTGACAGGGCTTCCCACCTCCCGCCTCTGACTTCAGTTGGGAAGAGGATGGAGGTGGGAGATGGAGGATGAGGCCCTCCTCATCTGCTCGGCCAAGTCTGTTCTGCTCTGCGGTTTGTGGGTTTGACACTCACAGCCTTGAAAACAAGCCTCCCAGCCCAGCCTCCATCCTCCTGACAGCAGTGCTGCCTGTGAGTGTTCGTATGGCATGGCGAAGCCGCAGCTCAGTGGACATTCCCGCTCCTGATAACACTGTTATCAACACCGTGCACAGGTGAGGGCGAGCACACCGCCATTCCAGAGGCCGGGAAGCTCCCGAAGCCTCGGGGTGATTGACCTGCCCCTGCCACGCCCCTAATAGCCCCATCTTCTCACTCCACCTTCCTGCCACTTTCTGAGTCCCGGTTCCAGGCACCTGCCTGCCCTGGGTGAGTGAAGCCACCAGTACACACCCAGGTCACGTTAGAACTGCCCGGTTCCATCCCAGGCCAGTGTAAACCAAAAATAAGACCCGAAGTCCTCAGCCAACTGAAGTGACCCCCGCTTGGCCATGTTCACCCCAGAGAAGCCTGGAAAACCTCACGGGTGGCCACACAGGCCTCGTTATGTCCCCGAGCAGCTCAGCCTCGAGCTGCGTTTTAACACTGCTTTTCTTTCCTCCTTTCTCCCCGGTCTCAAGACGTAGCTTTGAGCAAACTACAGATGTGCTTCCTTTCATCTTGAAAGCCAGCCTGGGAGCGAGCTGTCAGCCCACTGCCCTCCCTCTGCCACCTGCAGCTCCCGGGCCCTGTGCACATTTGTTTATCTGGATGCTGGTTAAGTGCACACCATGCTCACCTATCTGGTCATCTATTTCCTTAGAAGCTTCGGGGGCCAGATCCTGGCACAAACTAGGCACCTCCGGAATTCCCTCCCCAGCAGGCGGGTTACTTTGAGGCCGGAGCTCACTCCTGGCTAAAGATTCACTGCAAGATTGACTGCGATTGATTTGTAATCTGGGGGCGACCTGCGATGGCGCGGCCCCTTCCCCAGATGTGTTTGTGGTGGAAGTTATCCAAGTGACACGGCACTGAAGTGTGTGATCGGTGGCAAATCCGTACAGGTCTGCGGCAACCGCAGCTCTTGCCTCCTCAGAAGAAAGAATTCATTCGACCAAGGAGCAGAAGGCAGAAGGAAAGACTGAGCAAGTTTTAGAGCAGGAGTGACATTTATTAAAAAGCTTCAGAGCAGGAATGGAAGGAAGGAAAGGACACTTGGAAGGGGGCCGAGCGGGTGACTTGAAGGACAAGTGTGTGGTTTGACCTTCGACTTGGGTGTATACGTTGGCACGCGTCCGGGGTCTGACCTGCCTTCTCCCCTGATTCTTCCCTTGGGCTGGGCTGTCCACACGTGCGGCGGCTGCCAGCACTCGGGAGGAGCATGCGCTGTGTGTTTACTGGAGCTGTGCACCTGCTCACCTGAGGCGTTGTTCCCTTACCCGTCAATGTCCCTAGGAGGCCATAGGCCAGTTACACTCCACAGTTTTGCCTTTTAATCCACATGCTTGAGCCCACTCACCCAGTGCCGGAGGTCTTATGGGGAAGCTGCTGATCACCAGTTTCAGGATTTTTCTGTCTGTTGGGAGACTGCCTTTCCCTGGCGTTGGCTGTGACCAATTAGTATTTTAGAGAGACAGTTAACAGCCACCCGACCAACCCTGATGGTCGCCTGACATTCCTGGTTGGGAGGGCCCTCTCCTGCCCTGCTCACGTCTGACCAGCTGCCTAGTGTAACAGATGGAACAATAACGCAAGAGAAGCCATCAGAGCAGGTCACCTGGCACCTCCTAGCCCCTGCCTCTCCTGCATTCCAGACCCCCTCTACGCGTCCCTCTACAAATTGAAGAGTGGCCATTTTTGGAAGGGATTCCGGTCAATCTCCCCCTTGCTAGCACGGAGAATAAAACTCACTCTCTTTCTTTTTTCTTTTTCTTTTTTTTTTTTTTTGAGGCAGAGTCTCGCTCTGTCGCCCCAGCTGGAGTGCAGTGACGTGATCTTGGCTCACTGCACGCTCTGCCTCCTAGGTTCACATCATTCTCCTGCCTCAGCCTCCTGAGTAGCTGGGACTACAGGCACCCGCCACCACGCCTGGCTAATTTTTTGTATTTTTAGTAAAGATGGGGTTTCACCGTGTTAAGTCAGGATGGTTTCAGTCTCCTGACCTCGTGATCCACCCTCCTTGGCCTCCCAAAGTGTTGGGATTACAGGTGTGAGCCACCACGCCCAGCAGCTCACTCTCTTTCTGCCACACCCCACCCTTGTCATCGCGGCTTCTTTTTAAGCCGCGAACAGCCAGACCTTTACAGCCGTTTACAGCCACAACCTTCCCTTTCAGAGGTGAGGCACAGCTGGCCGGCCCTGACATGAAAATCAGGATCCTGGCCGGGCGCGGTGGCTCAAGCCTGTAATCCCAGCACTTTGGGAGGCCGGGGAGGCAGAGTGAGATCAAGGTCAGGAGATGAGACCATCCCTGGCTAACCCGGTGAGAACCCGTCTCTACTAAAAATTCACAAAAAACTAAGCTGGGCAGGGGCCGAGCCTGTAGTCCCATTCTCAGGGAGCTGAGGCAGGAGGAATGCATTGAACCCTTGGGAGGCGGGCTTGCAGTGAGCTGAGATCCGGCCCACTGCACTCAGCCTGGGGCGTGAGGTGAGACTGCGTCTCAAAAAAAAAAAAAAAAAAAGAAAATGGGATCCTAAGACGGATGGAACACACTCTGTGTGGCAATAAGACACCAAATTCCAGCCTGACTCTGGTATAGCATCGCCAGACTCTGAAGGAAATTAGAATATTTTGCCTCAAAGTATATTTCTTTGACATATTTTGAAATGGCCCCCCAGAGCCATCCTTTCTCAGAGAAATTAGCACCTGTAGAGAATCTCCATGAATGCAGCCAGGACTTCCCCTTCTAGGACTTTCCGGACCTAGGAGAGATTAACTGAGAGCCTGACATCTTTTAGGTCTGAAAAGAGACATTTGCCATCTATTCTCTCTGAGGCTGCAACCTACAAGGCTTCATCTGCAAAACAAGGGCCTTGGCCCCCACGCCGGTCATCTTAACTCCAGCCTTCCTTCCGACTTCACCTCTGTAGATAAAGCTTCATGCTTTCAACCAACCGTCAACTAAAGAATGGTGGAACTGGCGGGTGCAGTGGCTCACGCCTGTAATCCTAACACTCTGGGAGGCCGAGGCGGGTGGATCACTTGAGGTCAGGAGGTTGAGACCAGCCTGGCCAACATGGTGAAACCCCGTCTCTACTAAAAATACAAAAATTCACCAGGCGTGGTGATGGGCGCCTGTAATCCCAGCTACTCGGGAGGCTGAGGCAGAAGAGTCACTTGAACCCAGGAGGCAGAGGTTACAGTGAGCCGAGATCGCGCCATCGCACTCCAACCTTGGCGACAGAGTGAGACTCAGTCTCAGAAAATAAAGAATCACGGAACCTACCTATGACCTGTAAACCCCACTCCAAGTCAAGATCTCCTGCCTTTCAGGCCAAATCAGTGTGCACCTTCCACGCACTGATTTATGTCTTTGCCTGTAACTTGTGTCTTCCTGAAATGAGTAAAACCAAGCTGTAACCCAGCCGCCTCAGGGCCACTCACTCAAGGCTTCCTGGGTTTGTGTTTTCTCCAGGCCACAGTCACATGTACAGGCTCAGAATAAACCTCTGTGAAATATTTTAGAGTCTGTTTTTTCCCATTAACAGCAGTTATGGAAAGGTGTTAACCACAAAGGGATCCCAATCCAGACTCCAAGACGGTACTTGGACCTCCTTCAAGAAAGAATCTGGGGAGAGTCCATAAGGTGAAAGCAAGTTTATTAAGAAAGTAAAGGAATAAAAAAATGGCTACTCCATAGGCAGAGCAGTATAGGCTGCTGGTTGGCTATTTTTATAGTTATTTATTGATTATATACTAATCAAGGGGCAAATTATTCATGAGCTTTCCAGGAAAGGGGTGGGCAATTCCTGAAACTGAGGGTTCCTCTTTTATTTACTTATTTATTTATTTATTGTTTGAGACAGGTCTCTGTCACCCGGGCTGGAGTGCAGCCATGTGATCTTGGCTCACTGCAACCTCCGAATCCTGGGTTCAAAAGATTCTCATGTCTCAGCCTCCCGAGTAGCTGGGATTACAGATGTGCACCACCACACCTGGCTAATTTTTATATTTTCAGTAGAGATGGGGTTTTGCCATGTTGACCAGGCTGGTCTCAAACTCCTGGTCTCAAGTGACCTGCCCATCTCAGCTTCCCAAAGTGATGGGATTACAGGCATGAGCCACTGCTTCCGGCCATCCTCCTCTTTTTAGACAATATAGGGTAACTTCCTGATGTTGCCATGGCATTTGTAAACTGTCTGGTGCTGGGGAGAGTGTCTCTTAGCATGCTAATACATTATAATCAGCGTATAAAGAGCAGTGAGGTTGGGCCACATGGTGAAACCCCATCTCTACTAAAATACAAAAAATTAGCCAGGCATGGAGGCGTGTGCCTGTAATCCCAGCTGCTTGGGAGGCCGAGGCAGGAGAATTGCTAGAACCCAGGAGGCAGAGGTTGCAGTGAGCTGATAACGTGCCATTGCACTCCAGCCTGGGCAACAAGAGCAAGAGTAGGTCTCAAAAAAAAAAAAAGGCCGGGCGCAGTGGCTCACACCTGTAATCCCAGCACTTTGGGAGGCCGAGGCGGGTGGATCATGAGGTCAGGGGATTGAGACCATCCAGGCTAACACGGTGAAACCCCGTCTCTACTAAAAATACAAAAAATTAGCCAGGCGTTGTGGCACATGGTTGTAGTCCCAGCTACTTGGGAGGCTGAGGCAGGAGAATGGCCTCAGGTGATTGGCCTGCCATGGCCTTCCAAATTGCTGGGATTACAGGTGTGAGCCACTGTGCCCAGCCCAAATTATTTATCTGGATCTTCTGGATCTTTGCATTTCCTGTTGCAAAGTTCCACCTTGACAAATGCTGTTTTGTCCAAACAATCCTCAGGACGAATTGGCCAAGGGCATTTTCCTTAAGTAACAATCCTTTATGTGGGGCCCATAGTTTATTTGCAACATCCATGAATGAATTGTCAGTGTCTTTCTTAGTGACTGTTGAATGACTGTTTCCCGAAGGCCCCACCTGGACACAGACCCCCACATCAGCCTCGGCTTTCTCAAACAGCTGGCCTCACTCCGGGGCTCTCCCCAGGGCAGCCCCTAGAAAGGTGTGTTATATTTTCAAGAAACGGCCCTCAGCTCCTGAACATGTAACTTTTGTTAATTCAATGACAGTGACTCCTTTTGATAAAGGGAATTTCCGTTCGTTTCTTTAAAAAAAAATTTTTTTTAACGGTCTCTATTTTTAACACTCTCAGCTGAAGCCCCAAGGTAGGCTTCGTGAGGCCCAGGACACCTCCTTTCCTGTGAAGCTGTTCTGCTGAAGCACACGGGAGGTGGGGGGCTTTGTATTCATTCATTCATCCCACCTTCACTCACTCATTCATGCAGCCCACATTCACTATTCTGACAGCTATTTATTTATTTGCTTATATTGCTTATGTTTGACGACGATCTTGTTTCATTTATTTCCACGCATTCGGTTTTTTGATTTCATTTTTGAAAGTCGGTCGCATTTTATTTCTTGCTTATTTTATTTTATTTATTTTTATTTTTATTCAATTTTTATTTATTTGTTTTGTTTGTCTTATTTCATTTTCATTTCTTTATTCTTAATGCATTTGTTTTATCTTATCTCGAGATTTCATTACTTTATTCACTTCCATTTGTTTGTTTGTCGACATTTCATTTACTTTATTCTACTTCATTTATTTTGTCTTATTCTATTTTACTTTACTTGTCTATTCTATTTCATTTCAGTTTTATTTCCACGACATTTCTTGTTATTTCATCACACATTCACTAACTCATTCATTCATCCCATATTCACTCATTTGTCACTCATCCCACATTCATTCACAGGCATCCATCCATTCATTCCACATTCATCTGGGCCGAGCAGGTGGTGGGACCTGTTCCAGGAACTGGAGACAGAGGGCAAGCCGCGCAGAAGGCAGGTAAGCAAGACGGTGTTGGAGTGACCTGGGCTCTGGGAGAGAATCAAACAGGGGACTTATCAAACTCTGTGAGTTTAGGGAGGCTTCTGAGGAGGTGATATTTGTCAAACCTATGACCCTGTGTCCTCTATCCTTCCATCCATTCATCCATCCCTCCCTCTCTCCCTCTCTGCCTCCCTCCACCCATCCCTCCCTCCCTTCATCCATCCATCCCTCCTCCTTCCATCCCTCCATCTCTCCATTCCTCTCAGCCACCTATCCTTCCCTCCCCTCCATCCCTCCCTCCCTCCATCATCCCTCCTTCCATCCCTCCATTCCTATATCCCTCCCTCCTTCCCTCCATTCATCCAGCCAGCCAGCCAGCCAGCCATCCATCCTTTTGTTTGCTCCTGTCCTGGGTGCCGAGAATGTGTGGACCGTAGTGTTCACACCCCCTGCTGTGGCACCATGCCTAGCTGGAGAGACAGACACGTGTAAGTCACCAGTCATCTCCCCAAGAGGTGGGTCTGGGGCTGACGGAGAAACCCAGAATGTTCTTCCACAGGGGGTGGGGACGCCAGCTGATCAGTGGACTCTGGAGAGAGGTTGGGGGAGCAGGGCCTGTCCATGCAGAAATCTTACCCATGGTGGGTAGGAACTTCCAAAGGCGAAGGACAGTGGACTTTTCTTCAGGTTGATGGATCACTTTTTAAAATTGTAACATAAGTCAGGCATGGTGGCTTATACTGGTAGTCCCAGCTACTCTGGAGGCAGAGGCAGGAGGATCACATGAGCCCAGGAGTTTGAGACCAGCCTGAGCAATATAGCAAGACCTGGCTCTAAAATAAAATAATAACATCCAGTTGTCCCTCAGTATCCTCTGAGGGTAAGTCCCAGGACCCCTGTGGATACTGAAGTCCCCAGAATAAAATGGCGCAGGGTCTGCCTAGCACCTGTGCCCACCCTCCCGCACGTCTTCCTGCGTCCTGTGAACCATTGCTAGATCACTCATCAGACCGAACACAACGCAATGCTCTGTCAATAGCTATACTGTATTTCTGATTTGTGTTCTCTTTTATTGCTGTATTCTTCTTTTTTTCCTTTTTGCTTTTTCAAATACTTTGCGTCTGGGTTGGTTGCCTCCAGGGACGTGGAACCCTCGGGTCTGGAGGCCAGCTCATCTCTCAGCTGGTGAAAATGTTCCCTTAACCTGGAGAACGCTTGCCACTCTTGCTCGGTCTGCTCCTGGATCCGGTCTGTGTCATTTTGCCTGGATCCTGAGCCCACTCCCAAGGAGGGCTCCCCCAGCTGCAGGGGTGAGGGCCTGTGCTGTGTGGGCCCCTGGCTCATCTGCCAGCGACCCATGATTGTTCCCTGGGGCTCTGCCACCCCCAGCTGACTTCGCTACACAAGCTCCTGATTCCTTGGGCAGGCTGTGTTGGTGGGGTGTGCCCAGAAAGGCACTGTGTGGGGTGCTGGTATTGTCAGGGGCCTGGGGTCCCCAGTGCCCTCTGTGACTTTCATGAGCAGAATGGAGGCACTCTGTCTCCCCTCATGTCACCACGTCCCGCTGTCAGGAAGGGACAGGGTCTCAGGTTCCTAGTGTTCCCAGGGCCTGCCTGCTGGAGGGCTGGAACTGAGCTGCTGTTAGTGTGGGTCATGGCATGGGTGGCTCTGAGTCAATGGCCCATTTTTCTGTGAAGTGTGGAGGGGGGCAGCCTGAGCCTCTCACTCAGGTTGAACAGGAGCTTGGGGAACCCTCTCCCAGACCCTAAGGGGGTCCTGCTCTGTGTCCTGACCATCCCTCATAGGGTCTGCTCTGTGGTCCTGACCTCACTCAGGCCCTGCTCTATAGCAAAGAAACAAGCTAGGCCTTTCTCCTTTGATGTGGAGACAGGAAAAAACAAGTTTTAGAATAACATGCCCAGAATGACCCCACTAGGAACAATCGACTGTAGGACTGGGAGAATTTGAACATGTGTGAGCAAAAAGAGGGCACCAGAGGGCTGTTCAGACGGATAATTGTGCAGGTGGGCATCCGTGCAGGTGGTACAGGTGGGCATCTGTGCAGGTGAGCATCTGTGCAGGTGGGCATCTGTGCATGTGGACCCAGGTGGACATCAGTGCAGGTGGGCATTTGTGTAGGTGGGCATCTGTGCAGGTGGACATCAGTGTAGGTGGGCATCTGTGCAGGTGGGCATTTGTGCAGGTGAGCATTTGTGTAGGTGGGCATCCATGCAGGTGGACATCAGTGCAGGTGGGTATCTATACAGGTGGACATTGGTACAGGTGGGCACTCATGCAGATGGGCATTTGTGGAGGTAGACATCCATTAGCTGTCACCCTTATGCCCACTATCCTCATCCTGAGGATCCAGAGCCTCCTTCCTTGCCATATGTCCCCCACTCTCACCTCCACAAGTAGGGCAGGTCCTTACCACCTGCCTCTGCCTGCCCCTCCAGGTTAGCCTCCCAAGGTTGGGCCTTCTTCTTGCCTCAGCCTCACTCGCCTTCCAGCAATATAGCTATGTTATGGGCCCACATCCAAAATCCATACAGCCCACACCACCTGCAGGACAAGGCCAGCCAGTCCAGCTTGTACAGTCAGTCAGGGCTCACTGCTCCCTCCCTGGCCCTCCCTAACCCTCTGAAAGGCCCTTTTCTTACCCACCCAGGTGTCCATTCACCTGCCCTGAGATCCCCTCCCCTCCTGTACCCTGGCAGTTCCCATGAGCCTCAGCCCCCTCCAAGCCCGTCTCCTCAGCAAAACCTTCCCTGAGACTCCAGCCCTTCCCTTTCCGCTGTGATAGGATCTCACTGCATCTGCAGAAGATTTAGTCTCTCCCGGCCCTGAGGCCCCGATGAATCACCCAGGCCTGGGTTCTTCCTGGGGACGGAAGACACTGACGGAGGCGGCGGCCGCTTCCCTGTGAACACACACATTCACGTCCTCCTCCTTGGAGGCTCCTTCCAACCACAACAAATGTGCAGACCCAGATTGGAGGCTCCTTCCAACCACAACAAATGTGCAGACCGACAAGGACAGGCAGGATGATGATGTGGGGGCAGGGAGGACTGCGAGCAGCTGCCCCCAGAGAGGGAGCAGGTCAGAGAGAGTGAAAGGAGGGACACAGACACAGACACGTCCCCACCATAGCTGGGGCTGGAGAGGGACAACCCAATGTCTCTGGACTTTGTCAAGTGTCCCCTGGGGTTTAAAAGGGCCTGGGGTGCGAAGCTCTGGTCCAGGCAAAGTTGTGTCCCTGGACAATGACTGTGTCCAAATCGCCCCTGCCCCCCCGGGGTCTGAGTCACCCAGTCATGCCACAGTGGTGGCTCTTCTGCATGTGGACCAGAGACACCTGTTCTCCCTGATGCCCAAGACAGTGTTGGAGACGAACAAATGATTTAACAAACGCTGCAGAGGGGAGGCCTCCCTCAGCCTGCGGCTGCTTGCTGACATTCCCCACGCGTCCTCCCGCCCCCAGCCCTGGAGGGAGCCCACGGTCTCACTTCGGAAAACCCCTCCAGAAAGCCCGGGACAGAGCAGGTGTGTGGAGGAAACCGGAAGCGACCATGCACCCACGCCGGGGCAGCCACCTGGAAACGCGGTCAGATGTGACCTCTCCACAGACTCGGGGGTGCTGGGCCCCGAGCAGAAGCGGCCGGGGGGTCCTCCTGGGTGTCTCAGGGTCCCGGGGAGCCTGGGTCAGGGCGAGTGGCTGCTCCCTGGCCTCAGGTGACCTGGGTGCCCGGGGAGTGAGGCATGACAGGCGATACCGGACCCCACCCACCGCATACACCTCTGGAATAGCGATTGCCATGATTGATGTCAGTAGCCCGGGCTGGGGGCCAGCAGATGGGTTTTAGGGGGTAGAAGGAGCTGGTGTGAGAGGAAGTAGGGCAAGTGGGGGCTGGGAACTGGTTTGGGAACAACCGCAGCCTGGTCAGCAGGACCCACAGGGCCTGGAGAGGGGCTGGGGCTGACTGCTGGGTGACTGGCTTCGCTGCAGCCACATTCCTGCAGGGGACACAGACCCACCCACATTAGAAAAGTGACCCCTGCACCCCCAGTCAGCCTCCCGGAACGGCCATCACCACTGTTTCCGGATTCGCTGGGGCACGTCTCCCCCACGGGGCACACATGCGTGGCCTCAGGCCTGAACGGAGCTGCTCACAGCACCCACTTCCCTTTCGGTTTTCAAGCTGCTGTGCTGGGGGGAGGGAAGCCTTCCCCCAAGGGGTGTTCTTATTTATTTTCTTAATCACAGGTAACCAGAACTGAGCAGGTGATTGGGTCACAGCCAAGAGATGGATTTTGTATCCAGAAGTTTCCGTTTCACAATCGCTAAGCTACTCATACTCAAAGATTAGCGTCAACAAGAAATAAAATGACTCCAACACAGATATAAAACGAATGCACGCTCAAGATTTCTGTCAGGTCATTGTTAGTGCAGAAACCCGTACGATGTGCCAGCCGGGTCAAAGGAGAAGGGACAGAGGTACGTGTGTACGCCGGGTAAAGGAGTGCAGGGGCCCTTCCCACAGGAGGACTGGCTCTCCCACCGACGGGCGGGCAGTGGGAACTCGTGGGCAGCCCCAGGCGGAGTCCATCTGCATGCTGTCCAGGCAGTCCAGACTGTCCAGGCTGCTGCAGCAGAGGACCACAGGCGGGGGCTAGAAACCGTGGGTGTTTGTCCTTACACAGTTCTGGAGGCCAGAGTCCAGCGCCAAGGCGTCGGCAGCACTGGCTCCTGGGAACTCGGGGAGAATGCGGTCCAGCCTCAGCCCCTTCTGGCACAGCCGGCAGCCCTCGTGTCCCTGCATCAAGGCTGCGGCGCTCCAATCTCCGACTCCATCCTCCTGTGGTGTGCCTCTGTGGGCCCCAAATCTCCCTCTCATTCTTTCCACACGGGTGCCAGACGCCGGACTCAGGGTCGACCTGCATAACCCTGGATGACCTCATCTCAAGAGCCTTAATTTGTCTGGGCACGGTGGCTCACGCTTGGAATCCCAGCACTTTGGGAGACCAAGGCAGGCAGGTTGCCTGAGGTCAGGAGTTTGAGACCAGCCTGACCAGCATAGTGAAATCCTGTCTCTACTAAAAATACAAAAATTAGCCAGGTGTGGTGGCAGGTGCCTGTAATCCCAGTTACTCGGGAGGCTGAGGCAGGAGAATTGCTTGAACCTGGGAGGCAGAGGTAGCAGTGAGCCGAGATCATGTCACTGCATTCCAGCCTGGGCAACAAGAGCGAGACTCCACCAAAAAAAAAAAAAAAACCAAAAAACAAAAAAACCTTAATTTAATGACACATCTGCAAACACCCTATTTCCAAATAAGCTCACATCATAGGCATGAAGGTTGGGACTCACACATAGCTTTTGGGGGTCACTGTCAACCCACTACACACGGCTATAAGCAAGAATTATCTGCCTTGCTCTCTGTTATCTGTAATGCACAGATTGGAAAATCGCTCAAAGGCAGTGCGAGGCTAAAATCAGAAAACCCAGAAGGGGCATGGCTCCCGCTGTGGGCACACAGTCCTCCTGCAGGCTCGGCTGCGTGTTCCAAACATGCTCACACGTGCTTCTCAGGGTCGTTCCAAGGCCCCCAGAATGGCCGCTGTGTCTTCTTACGCCCACCGGTCCCTGGGGGCTGCAGGCACAGGCCCTGGGGGCCTGGTCAGTGCTGTTTGGGCAGGGGGAATCCTAGGTCTGGAGACTCTGGAGGGGAGGGGTCTGGAGCACGGAGGAGCCAGGTGAGGGAGACTGGGGTAGGGAGGCCTCCAGGTGCAGGCAGGGGTGGTGCATGGGGTGGAGCTCAGGACCCAAAGATGCCAAGAGCCTGCTCCACCCGCCACCCGACAGCTTGTCCCTTTCTCTCCCAGGCCTCCAGCCTTCCCTCTTCCCTGGTCTTCCCTTCAACACCAAGACTGCAGGCGTCACCCCCACCCTAAGAGCCCAGGCAACCACCACCGCCCCAGTCCCCTTTCCCTCCCTCCCTCCCTTTTTCCCATGAGTGCTGGAGCTTGCAGGGCCACCTGTACCCGTGGCTCCCTCTCCAAATGCTTCCCCAACACACACCCTCCTCACTTCCATCGGGCTCTGCTCAGAGAGACCTCCCGACGTCCAGCACCCATGGTCCCAACACTGCGTGAGCTGAGACCCTGTCCTGTCCAGCCCTTGGTTCCAGCGCCTAGAAGGGCACCCACCCTGCAGCCATCCCCATCTGCACCACAGGTGCTCAGCAGACAATGCCTGCAGGTGGGCGAGGGCCCAGCCCTTGGGCCTGGCTGGGGAAGCGTCTGGGGCACAGAGCCCGGCACACTCCTCCACATTTCACAGATGGCAGACAAATGAGGAGGAGGGGAAGGAGGGAGGGAGCAGCCCATTGCCAGAAGCCTGTGGGAAATAGGGATCCTCGGGGAGATCCTGGCTCACGGACACCAGAGGGGCGGGGCCACTGGGGAAGGGTCTGGGGCTGGGGGCAAGCTGCTGCCCATGGAAGGCAGCTGGATGGAGGCACCGGGGTCAGGCAGAACAGGCCTGAAGAGAGGGGCCATGGGGTGGGGACACCAAGGGGAGAGGCAGCGGTTGCCCTGGCCAGGGCCCATGGCAGGTGCGGGCATGTCTGTGGGCTGGCTCATCTGGCCCCCGGGCACCCTCCCTGCAGAGGCCCCTCCCACAGCTGCTCCGCTAACCCCCAACCCCCTACCTCCATGCCCCCCTGCCCCCCTGCCCCCCCGACACCCTGCTCCCCTGCCCCCCCGGCCCCCCTGCCTGCCACAAACGGGCCCTGTGGCCCCACCCAGAAGCAGACTCACTGGCCTGCCAAACTATCCTTGAAAAACCGAGCCTGAGAATTCTGGGGGAGATTGATTTGAGTAATAACTCCGTCTCCCAGGTGGCGTAGCCGGCCTGGTATCTGTTAAACTCTTCACAGCAATGCCTTGGTCCCACTGAAGTGGTTTTGTCTGTGCAGGGGCAGGAAGAGCCCATCAGGCGGTTACACCCGGAGGCCCAGCCCTGCGCCTCCCGCCCTCTCCAGCGTCTGCAGAAGCTGACCAGAGCCTCTGCTTCGGGATTCCTGGTCTGTGGTCAGGGTGGGCCTGGGGGCTCCCGGGCTGCGGAGCTCCTGGTCTGCTCCCCAGAGGCTGTGGGCAGAAGCTGACTGAGACCTCTGAAGAAATCCTAGGGATTTTCAAGAAACCAGTGCATGTTTTCTCTTCTCTAACCTTGCACAGGGGACACAGAAAGCCCCAAACATCGGGGCCACTGGGATTCGTTTTCCAGAGAAGGATGCTCCGAGTTTGCACCCTGACCACACTGAAGGGGCCGCGTTCCTCCAGTGTCCGTGGCTCCCAGCAAAGCACAGCTAGGCCCAGCCCAGCCCCAGCCCCGGCTGCCAAGCTCACCAAGATGAGAGCTAATAGCTCTGGCCATCGGCCTGCAAGCATTTAGTCAGCACCTACTGCATGCTCAGTGCCCACAGACCGAGAGGCAAAGAAGACAAAGTCTCCGTCCTTAGTTCAGAGAAGCCACTCCCAGGCAGGGTTCTAGGAAAGAAGGAGGCCCTGGGCTACACCTGCACTTCTCTGGACCCCAGCAGGATGTGGCTGCATCATCTCCTGGAAGAACGGATTTGCCCGAAGCGCAGGGGACAGAGCGGGCCTGGGAGAAGGAGGTTGCTTCTGCACCTGCCCTCGGGGGAGAGGCTGGTCAGCGGTGATAGTCAGCGGGGAGCTCGGAGGAGGAGCGGACAGGATGTGGGAGAGCTCGGGAGAGACCCAGGCTGGGTGTCACGCAGCTCAGACCCTCGGCCACCCAAGCAGCGTAGCCGGCATCACAGCCCACGACGTGAGGCCACCAAGACAGACAGAGGAGGTGAGGGGACCCAGACCGGGCCCAGCCACACCTGGAGGTCGTGGAGGAAGCAGGCATCTACGTGGAATCTCGGCCACGCAGTCTGCCTTGTCCACAGAGAAGTGCCTGTCCGCTGCTTTGAGCGTGTGCGGAAGTCTCCCGAAAGTGTCCACTTTCTCTTCTTCCTTGGGATTTCCTAATGTCTGACGATCCCAGCTTGCGTTCGCCCCCTGTGCTGTGGCCCCACAACGTTCTGTCCAGTTTGATCAGAGCAGAAAGGGGACCCGGGGGCAGCCCAAGAGGCGGGAACCCTCTGGGTGGATTCCAGCCCAGCCCCAGCCCTGCTGGGGTCTTCGTGCCAAACCCCTGGTCGGCCAGGCTTGGAAGCTGGGCTGTGGAGCGACAGTCCTGGCCTGCAGGCAGGTGTCTTAGTCACTCAGGTCACTACGACACAGTTCCACAGCCTGGGCAGCCTACGTAATAGACACGTACCTCTCACACTTCCAGAGGCTGGACGTCCACGGTGACTGCCAAAGAATAAATTTCTGGTTTGCTTTTTGTTTTTTGAGACAGAGGCTTGCTCTGCCGCCCAGGCTGGAGTACAGTGGTACAATTTCATCTCACTGCAACCTCCGCTCCCCGGGTTCAAGACATCCTTGTGTCTCAGCCTCCCGAGTGGCTGGGATTACAGGCACCCACCACTATACCCGGCTAATTATCTGTATTTTTAGTACAGACAGGGTTTCAACACGTTGGCCAGGCTGGTCTCGAACTCCTGACCTCAGGTGATACGCCCACCTCAGCCTCCCAGAGTGCTGGGATTACAGGGGTGAGCCACCGTGCCCAGCTAATTTCTGTTGTTTTAAGGCCCCCCGACCCTCCACCGCCCTTGTCTTCAGTGTGTGGTATTTTGGGGCAGTCATGGGAAGCTAATACCCCTGACATGATGGGAGGTGGGAAAATCAAAACAGCGCAGGAAAAAAAAAAAGACAGGCATGGCCAGGACAGCTGGGTGCACTGACTCATGCCTGGAATCCCAGCACTTTGGGAGGCCAAGGTGGGAAGATCACCTGGGGTCAGGAGTTTGAGACCAGCCTGGCCAACGTGGTGAAACCCCGTCTCTACTAAAAATACAAAAATCAGCTGAGTGTGGTGGCAGCTGCCTGTAATCCCAGCTACCTGGGAGGCTGAGACAGGAGAACTGCTTGAACCTGGGAGGCAGAGGTTGCAGTGAGCCAAGATCGCGCCATTGCGCTCCAGCCTGGGCAACAAGATCAAAACTCCATCCCCAAAAAAAAGAGTTCCCAGCCCTACAGCGAGAGTAAATAAAAACTGTCTCCATCTGGCAGGCCCAGGAACCTCAGGGCTGTAGGCCAAATCTAAAGCCTGCCTTGGTTTAGCTTCTTAGCCTCAAGAGGCTTTTAAATCTGAGATTCCCATCTGATCAACATGGAGAGAAAAGGTTATGTTTCTAAAGAAAAGCTATAGGCCTGGGCGCGGTGGCTCACACCTGTAATCCCAGCACTTTAGGAGGCTGAAGTGGGAGGATCACTTGAGCCCAGGAGTTTGAGACCAGCCTGGGCAACATAGAAAGACCCTTATCTCTGTACTTTTTGAAAAAGGAAAGAAAAGCTATAATACACCTGTTAGGAGATTGTAGTTCTGGGCATTGTTTCTGAGCTCTTGTATCTACCTACAGACTAGAATAGATCCTGAATTCTTCTAGATTCCCTCAGTCAAAATTTCTTCCATGGAATTACTAAAAATAAAAACTGCTCTGTTCCTAAAGCCTTCTAAACTGAAACTAGATGATTTTTTTTTTTTTTTTTGAGATGGAGTCTCGCTCTGTCACCCAGCCCAGAGTGCAGTGGTGCAATCTCTGCTTACTGCAAGCTCCACCTCCCAGGTTCACGTCATTCTCCTGCCTCAGCCTCCTGAGTAGCTAGGACTACAGGCGCCGCCACCACGCCTGGCTAATTTGTTTTGTATTTTTTTTAGTAGAGACGGGGTTTCACCGTGTTCGCCAGGATGGTCTCGATCTCCTGACCTCGTGATCCGCCCGCCCTGGCCTCCCAAAGTGCTGGGATTACAGGTGTGAACCACCACGCCTGGCCTGAAGCTAGATGAATTTTAAGGAACAAGTCTCATATCTGATGTATGGGCCACACAAGAGATCACCAAACCATCCAATGCCGTAACCACAGACATTTCACCTGCAAACCAGGGAGAGAAGCTGGCGTTTTCACAGTGTAGCCAGTGCTTCCAGTTCATGGGGACGAGACTCTGTGTGAGAGATGCCCTCCCTCTTACCGTCTACCTGCTAACGCCACAGGGTCATGGTCATTTAGTTAATTCAGCTGGCGATCTTAAGCCCAGCTTTGTGGCTCAAAACTGTTACGCAAACTGGGATTGTCATATTACTATCAATTTTACTTTGTATTTTCCCTTTTTAAACTTTGTACCTGTCACGTGTTAAATTCCTGCAGATGTACACCTCCTAACTAAACAATGCTGGCCCAGCTCTTTGAGATGACAGCAAAGACTATGAAACAAACAAAACTGAAATTAATAATGGACTCCAGGTAGACTCAGCTCTAGAGACATTCCTTTCAAATCTCTCTTGTTCAAATGTGGCTAAAGGTTTTAACGCTGACTCTTCGCTGCTAATCACTCCCCTCCACTGTGGGTCAAAGACCAGCAACCCCGGGACACGCCATCCCAGCACCAACAAGGGACAATCACAACCTCGCAATAGAATAATTCGTCAGTGATTCCTCCAAAGAAAGATCTTGGTAAAAAGGGGACAATGAGAAAGTTATCAGAATTAAAATGGAGTCACTTCTGTTAAAAAAAAAAAAAAAAAAAAAAAAAAAAACAACTCTGACAAATAGGCCGGGCGCAGTGGCTCACGCCTGTAATACCAGCACTTTGGGAGGCCGAGGTGGGTGGATCATGAGGTCAGGAGTTTGAGACTAGCCTGGCCAATACGGTGAAACACCATATCTACTAAAAATACAAAAATTAGCCAGGTATGGTGGCACGCACCTGTGGTCCTGACTACTCAGGAGGCTGAGGCAGAAGAATCGCTTGAACCCAGGAGGCAGAGGATGCAACGAGCTGAGATCCTGCCACTGTACTCCAGCCAGGGCGACATGTACTCTGACAAACTGAGCTGGGGGACACCATAAAGGGGGTTCTCCTGCATGAATCACTGATAACAAGAGCTATTGAAATGGCTCCAATGACTGGAGGAACATCAGGGTCCTTGGTCCTCCGCTGATTTAGATAAAATGACATGGACACACGTGGAGTGGTTTTCAGGAGCGAAAAGTTTAATAGGCAAGAAAGAAGGAAGAAAGAAGAAAACAGCTCCCCCATGCAGAGACGCGGTGGGGCTCGGAGCAAAGAGGCCCTGTGTGCAGCAGAAAGGCATTCCACGACAGCGGGAGGCTGGAGGAGGCGGTGTCTGCTTTGCATAGGGTGCAGGGAATTGATTTGACCCGCTGTGTCATTCACGTAGCCCATGAAAAACCTGGCCCCCATCGGAACTTGCAGTGAGCTGAGATCCGGCCACTGCACTCCAGCCTGGGTGACAGAGCGAGACTCCGTCTCAAAAAAAAAAAAAAACAAAAAACAAACACCTGGCCCTCCCACCTTAGCCTTTTAATATGCAAACACGGGTTGCCAGGACGTTTTGAACACATGGTGTTATGGGGGGGTGGCCATAACACCTGCCTCACCTGTCGACAAGGAGAAGACGGTGGGAATCGCCATGTTGGGTAGACCCAGTGTCTATTTGCCAGCGTTTGCATATCTAAGCTTGCTGTCCTGGCTCTTTAAGCCGCCTTTCTGTTAGTTTCCACTTAGAACCTTTACCCTATCTAGCTACCTAAAAATTCTTTCTTTTTTTTTTTTTTTTTTGGAGACAAAGTCTTGCTCTTGTCCCTCAGGCTGGAGTGCAGTGATGTGATCTCAGCTCACTGCAACCTCCACCTCCCGGATTCAAGCGATTCTCCTGCCTCAGCTTCCTGGCAGTTGGGATTACAGGAGCCTGCCACCATGCCCAGCTAATTTTTGTATTTTTAGTAGAGATGGGGTTTCACCATGTTGGCCAGGCTGGTCTCGAACTCCTCACCTCAGGTGATCCGCCTGCCTCGGCTTCCCAAAGTGCTGGGATTACAGGCGTGAGCCACGGCACCAGCCTAAACATTATTTCTTAATAACTCTTGTATTACTGTCACAAAAGACTCCGAGAAACCACAATGCTGCATGAAGTCCACTGCAACCATACACAGAAAATACTGTGAGGACATCTGCCCAGCAACTGCTGTCCAGCCCTGGACTGGCACCACCCCTGCTGATGCTTGTAGACAAGGATAATCGGCTCAAAACAACGGTGTGATCCTCGTTTTCCCTTTAAAAGCCTTTGTCTCCCTTTACCTCCCTGAACACGCACATAGTCTACCACAGCACATGTGTTCCGACTGCAATGCCCTATTTTTGAATAAATGTCGTTTTCTTTCACGGAGCCTCTCTGTCATCTAAGTTGACAAATGTAATCATAGCACAACCCTGGTCTCTGTTGTAGTCCATATTTATTCAATCCCAATGGCATACACACTGTGGAGTAAAAGCCATGACATCGAGGCAGGGCATAGGGCTCACGCCTGTAATCCCAGCACTTTGGGAGGCCGAGATGGGCAGATCACTTGAGGACAGGAGTTCGAGACCAGCCTGGCCAACATGGTGAAACTCCGTCTCTACTAAAAATACAAAAATTAGCTGAGCGTGGTGGCGCACACTTGTAGTCCCAGCTACATGGGAGGCTGAGGCAGGAGAATTGCTTGAAGCCAGAAAGCGGAGATTGCGGTGGGCTGAGATTGTGCCATTTGCAGTCCAGCCTGGGCGACAGAGTGAGACTCCATTTCCAAAAGAAAAATCATGACATTGAGAGGATGGGGGTAAGAAATGTGGTGGTAACAGAGTTAAAACGTAACAACATGTAGCAGGAAGCCAAGGCATAAAGTCTAAAATGATAAACCAAGAAGCTGTGGGTGGACGCCACTTTCCCTTCTGTGGCAATGTCCCCTCCCCTCCCCGAGTCCTCGGAGGGCTGGCAGAAGGGGCTCTGCTGTGGCCAACTCTTGGGGTCCCTGCAGTAAATCCAAGCACCTCCAAGAGCATCCGAGTGACCAGGGACTGGTGAGTTTTCTTGGAGTCGTAGGGCCATGGCGGGCTGCCTAGAGACCCCCGACGTAGGCTCATTCTCCCTCCCTCTTCTCCGCCAAGAGAAGAGCTGTGACCCCCAGGAGGAACCCTGTTTGGAGTGTCTGTTTGGAGTGTCTGTTTGGAGTGTCTGTTTGGAGTTGGATCAGACAGTGATCCAGGGATTTCTTCTTTGAACAGTGATGGCCCAAGGCCAATCCTTTCCTACAGAATGAACCTTCCCAGGGTTGCCACAGTGGACGGCCTGAATTTATCACACATGGTTCTTGTTCATGTCATCGCCACACGTGGGAACTACTGTACATCAGACGCCTGCCCCAGCAGCCCGGCCGGTCTCGGAGTAAGACATGCTGCTCACCGGCCCTCCCGGCACCTCAGGGGCCAGAAGTGGACGAGGGACCCTGTGCCTGGACTGGCCATCCCTGGGTGGCAGGCCGGGGCCTCCTCCACCAGGCCCGCATGCCGCTGGGACCATAGGTGAGGGGAAGGTCCCAGGAGGTGACGCTGTCGGAGCCGATGGCCTTGAGATGGTGCCGGGCTGCAGAGAGAAACGCGTCCTCGGGAGACCTCGTCAGCACTGACACGGGTTCTTCACTGTGGGAGCCTTGGCCACGGCTCTGCCCTAGGTGGTGAATTACAAGAAGACCAATTCTAGGAAATTTGAGGCAGGAACACCAAGTTCTCTTAACTCAACTATGAATGAACTAAAAAAAATCTGTAAGCGGACAGTGTATTCTTCCTTGGACGTTTCTGTGACTCTGAGGGGTGACTACACGGCCTCAAACCAACCCTGAGCCTCTACCCCAGGGCAGAACACAGGGCTCCTGGGTGGCTGCATGAGCTGAAGGACCTGAGAGCAGTCCATTGCCAGGTGGGTCCATTAGGGGTATCTCGCCTGAGCCTGCCGCCAGGGTAAGGCTTTGGCGTCAGGGATGGAGAGTGATGCCACACGTTGGGGGCCCTGGGTTCTATGGGCAGCAAAGTCGTGTGTGCTACAGGTACATGGTCCGGCCAAGAGGTCCCCACCCGCCCGGCGGGACCAGGATCAGCTCATCTGTGCTTCAGGGCAGGACGACCCCACCTGCTCCCTGACTGACTGACTGACAGGTCTGGCTGTGAGTGACAAACCCGTGTAGGCTTCCGAGGCCTCAACAGTGCATGTGTCTTCCTCCTGGAGGGGCCAGAGGAACTGGTGCTCTGCGTCCCCGCGAGTAGGACGTGGACCGTCTCGGACAAACGCTCCTCAAGGCCTGCATCCTCCCACCAGGAAGCCACAGACAAGGCTGAAGCTGGGCCTCTCACCACCAAACGGGAGCTGTCCTGGGACTGAAAAGAGGAAGTAAGCCCAGATCTCCACACCTCCCATCCAGACTCTGGCGTCACTGAGGTGCCTGCCCCCGTGTCGTGGCTGTGGGTGTTGTGCTGATGCAATCTCCACAGCAGAGAAGCACGCACATCCTGCAGGCCCACATGGGCCCCTGACCCGGCAGATGGGGACCTGGGGGACCAGCCCAGGCCCCAGCCACCCGTCTCTTAGCACAGGGCTCTCCTCTCAGCACCAGGGGCGTCTTTGTCCTGGGGCCATCCTGTATGTTTAGGGTATTCAGCTGCACCCTGGCCTCCACCCTCCAGGTGCCCGTGGCACCTCTGCCCCAAGTCGTGACAACCAAACATGTCTCCAGACGCTGCCAGTGTCCCCTGCAGGGTAAAATCACCCCTGGTTGAAAACGACCACTTTAGAGTTGACGTTTACTAACCCATCACCATCAAATCTAAAAGGTTGAAAGGTGTGTGCATAAACACGGGGACCGAAATTCTCAATAAATGCCGTAAGTTGACAAAATCGCAGGTAGTTGAAATTCCTAATTATATCTTTATTACCAGTGGAGAGGAGCAGTCCCCTTGGGAAGTGTCCAATCCCACGGGAACGCCTCACAGTTTCTCATGTCTTGATCACACTCTACATAACCAGCGCTCTGTTTTGCATGGGATTTTAGTGCGATCGGTACATTTTTAGACAAGACCGCTTTTGTTAATGGAAATGTTGGTTCTAAAATTTTATCCTGGAAGCTGGATCTTTCTTGCACTCATTTTTGGAAAATCTGATTTTGTGGGTGTGTGAATGTGTGTTGTACGACTCTTTTATAAGATGGCGTTGAATGTCCCAGATCATAAATAAGGTGTTTATGCCACTTCTGTGAGTGGATCAGGACCACACGGCCAGGTTTTGTTTCTATTTGGCCACCAAGAGCATCCATTCCATGAAAGGCAACTCATGGCTCCTTCTTGACAGAGGGATCTTCTAAAAAAGAAAGAAAGAAAGAAGGAAAGAAAGAAAGAAGGAAAGAAGAGAAAGAAAGGAAGGAAGGAAGGAGAAAGAAAGAAGGAAGGAGAAAGAAAGAGAAAGAAAGAAGGAAAGAAGAAAGGAAAGAAGGAAAGAAAGAAGGAAAGAAAGAAAGAAAGAGAAAGAAAGAAAGAGAGAGAGAGAGAAAGAAAGAAAGAAAGGAAGGCAGGCAGGCTGGCTCAACGATCACTGTTAGACTCGATTAAAAATAAATGTCTAAGAGCAAATCTGCTAGAGGCTCCTGGCATTCCTGGGCAGGGCGGGGGCTTCCCAGCTGGGGCCATCCCACTTCTCAGAGGGGTCTCTGGCTCTCAGACAAGCTCCGGATGTGCACAGGCATTGGTCAGGGCTGGGAAGGCCGTCACTCAAGACAGCGTCTGTCCCAAGAGTACATGCGAGATTTCAGTATTTGTTTTATAGGCCACTGTGGCTTACTCTTGTTTCCTAGGAGGAAACAGCAGGAATGGTAACAATTGAACCAAATCACAAAGAACCGAAAAGAACCACACTCCAAGGGAATCTTGTGTTCTTTAAAAAAAAAAAAAAAAAGTGTAACTTTGGTTTTCCCAGCTCCATCTAGTCAGCAACACTGCTCTTGGTGGGTGTCCAGGACCCATGAAGCCCCTCCTAGCCCTTCCAGCTGTGAGCCAGACGCTGGTCCAGTGGGGAGCACTGACGGCTTCAGCAAGGTGGGCCCACCCTGTCCTTGACGTGCAGCGAGCACAGTCCTTGTGATCCGGGGCGTCCTCCTTGCACTGGGGGTTCCCCACTAGCTCAGCTCAGACTCCAGCTGCGAAGCACCCTGCATGGCTTTTGTCTCCTCTTCTGGGAACCCCTGAACCCCAGTGCGGTGGGCTTCTCCTCCCCACCTGGTACAGATCCCAGCCCGGCCGCCCAGATCCCAGCTCTCAGCCTCTTCCTGGAGCAGCTGCCCTGCCCCACGGGAAGCGGCTTGGAGCCCAGCTACACAGCGTGGACCAGTGTGTTGACTCTGCAGCTGCCAGCAGGGACCTGATGTTGAAACACCCTCCATGACATGATCCAAATGGCCCTCTTACTCTTTTAAGTAGCCAAATAAATACCAGCATCAAGGTTCTGGATGGAGACCACTTCATTTGCTCACATACTTTTGCAAGCTGTTTATTGGGATACTGCTTAAATAGTTACTTCTTGTTTATACTTGGCTTTTCTTAAACATGGTCTTGTTAGGCGAGGTTTCTTTTTTTTTTTTTTTTTTTTTTTTTGAGACGGAGTCTCGCTCTGTCGCCCAGGCTGGAGTGCAGTGGCGCGATCTCGGCTCACTGCAAGCTCCGCCTCCCGGGTTCACGCCATTCTCCCGCCTCAGCCTCCGAGTAGCTGGGACTACAGGCGCCCGCCACCACGCCCGGCTAGTTTTTTGTATTTTTAGTAGAGACGGGGTTTCACCATGTTAGCCAGGATGGTCTCGATCTCCTGACCTTGTGATCCACCCGTGTTAGGCGAGGTTTCATAACCACCACACAACTGTCTTTGTTCTCACGCTGCTGAACATGTTTTATGGGCATTGGGATAACAGCTGTAGTTTCCAGTGGCTGCAGTAGCTGACTAGTCAGTGGCTTCAGGAACACACGTTTATTCTATAGCCCTGGAGGTCAGAAGCTCTGATCCAGGTGTTGGCTGCATCTCACTCCTCCTGGAGGCGCTAGGGGAGCATCCATGTCCCTCTTCCCACTTCTAGGATCCGCTGCACCCCTTGGTTCAGGCCCCTCTTCCATCTTCAAAGTCAGCAGCCTCTCCTCCCCTCTGACCTTGGCTTCCTCTGCCCGACTCTGACCCCTTGCTTTCCTCTTACAAGGACTCCGTGGTGACCTGGCACCCACCCAGCTAATCCAGGGAGGAGAAGGACCCTGTGATGACCTGGCACCCACCCAGCTCATTCAGGGAGGAGAAGGGAATACAGAGCATCTTTTCATTGTAAGCTCTTCAGATTTTTTTGGTTTTTTGTTCTTTTAAACTGAGTGATGTATGGATGTATGGATGGACGGATGAATTGAGGCAGGATCTCGCTCTGTCGTCCCAGCTGGAGTGCAGTGATGTGATCATGGCTCCCAGCAGCCTTGATATCCTGGGCTCAAGTGATCTTCCCATCTTAGCCTCCTGAGTAGTTGGTACCACAGCCCCGTGCCACCACACCATGGCTAATTTTTAAATTCTATAGAGATGGGGTCTTGCTATGTTGCCCAGGCTGGTCTGGAACTCCTGGACTCAAGTTATCCTCTGGCCTTGGCCTCCCAAAGTGCTGGGATTACAGGTATGAGCCACCACACCCAGCTTGCCTGTATTTTTAAAACAGATAATGGTGGCTATCAAATCACTGGGGTTTTGAATATATTTAAAAGAGTGACTTCATGGTTATTTCTCACACATTGATTTTATATCAGAAGTTATATCCTTTGCAACTACCTAAACTTACAATGAGAAATTTTAGCTGTTAGAGACTGAATGTGCACATGGACAGCGGCCAGCCCAGCTATGAAAATGGAACTCCACCTCACATCTGCAGCACCCAGCCCAGGAGGCCGCCCCTCCGCCCCCATAACCAGCCCGGGAGGTCAACCGCATCCCTGGTGAGCAGCCCAGAGGCCGCCTGCGGTGTTGACTCACAGGAAGGGAGACTGCCATCTCCAGAAAGCATCCAGGAAGCTAAACAACAGCTCCTGTTACTATCAGCTCCAAACAGCTGGGACTGGATTAATACATCAAATGACAAATGTAATTAATTCATTAATTAGCTTCCCTAATTTTTGCTCCCACTTTTTTTTTTTTTTTTTTTTTTTTTGAGACAGAATCTTGCTCTGTTGCCCAGGCTGGAGTGCAGTGGCACGATCTCGGCTCACTGCAACCTCTGCCTCACGGATTCAAGCAATTCTCTCACCTCAGCCTCCTGAGTAGCGGGGATTACAGGTGCCTGCCACCATGCATGGCTATTTTTTGTGTATTTTGATTAGAGATGGGGTTTCACCATGTTGGCCAGCCTGTTTTCAAACTCCTGACCTCAAGTGATCCACCGGCCTCGGCCTCCCAGAGTGTTAGGATTACAGGCGTGAACCACCGTGCCCGGCTTCTCTTTAAACTTAGGACCAACTGGAGAAAGGCACTGTGCAGCCCTCACCAATCCCATAGGAAGCCTGCTGTCTGGTGATCCAGCCCCATCCCTGGCCACCTGCCTTCCCAGGGCACACCTGTGCCTCCACTCTCCGACTCCAAAGCTTCCCCTCCCTGCCTGCCTTTGAGTCTCTGCTAAACACAGAGGCCAGCACCAGGGGCCTCTGCCCAGGGCCGCCCCAACCTGCCAGCCCGAGTTGTGGGTCCCTGCCCTCATCCTGTCATGTGATATCCTTGGGTGGGGACCCCCGTGCGCTCACGCGTGGTGGCGGGGGGTGGGGTCTATTGTCAGCTGTGTGTCCAGGGAAGAAGGGTCACCTCCCATTACAAAGACCTGAGGTCCCTCCTTGGCCCCCAGATGTTCAGAGAGAGCCCAGAGCCTGAAGCCCTGAGATGTGAACTGTGTGTCCTGAAGCCACTCGAGGTCACAAGTGAGACTCAGAATGACTCCCCATCAGAGCGGGCAGAGAAAGCCGGCCAGGCAGCCCAGCAGGGAGCAGCCCCAGGCACATGCCCAGGCAGGGAGGCTCACCCTTGGGGTCTAGGGGTACTGGCCAAGTGGTGGTCTCCTGGCCCAGCGGCAGCCCAAGGCCCTACAGAGGACGACTTAGGACAGTGCTGGGAAGCCCCGTCAGACTTTCCAGCTCATCACACCTCGTCCTGAGGGAAGAAGGACAAACCGCATGCAGCCTTTTGAAATAACACCATTGTCCCTCGTCTCTGTCCTGATGCCCCAAATCACAGAGCTTCCTGTGTGCTCTAAAATGGCACCCCCCAGCCTTTTGGGCACCAGGAACGGTTCCACGGAGAACAATTTTTCCCTGGATGCAGGTAGGGGATGGTTTTGGGATGAAACTGTTCTATCTCAGATCATCAGGCATTAGATTCTCACAAGGAGCACACAATTGAGACCCCTCGCCTGCGTCTCATAAGTCTCATAAGACTCTAACGCGGCCGCTGATCTGACAGGAAGGGGCGCTCAGGCTGGAATGTTCGCTGCCCCCCACCCTCACCTCCTGCTGTGTGGCTCTGTTCCTAACAGCCCATGGACCAGTAGTGGTCTGAGGCCCGGGGTTGGGAACCCCTGATGTGTAAGCACCAGGTGGGTGGGGGTCCTCCTGACTTGTAGGTGGCCAGTGTGGGCCAGGCTCAGCTTGACCTGGGTGTATGCAACCCACACCAGCCCCCACCCAGCCCCACCTTGTCTGGGTCCCCAGGGGCCAGTGTGCACCAAGGACATGGAGTGCCCTGTGCCACTGATGGGACAGCAGTGGAATCAGACTAACAGTGGTCCTCTCAGCAGAAACTCTACAAGCCAGTAGAGACTGGGGGCCAATATTCAACATTCTTAAAGAAAATAATTTCCAACCCAGAATTTCACATCCAGCCAAACGAAGCTTCACAAGCAAAGGAGAAATAAGATCCCTCTTACTGGGGTCCTGCGTCCCAACACGGTGGAGGACTGCCTAAGCTCAGGGGAGAGAAGACAGGAAGGGCAACTGAGAGTGCCGCACACACCACGTCACACATGCACTGAAGACCCCCTCACACATGTGAGCATGGGGCGCAAGCATGGCCTGAGTCTATGGACGGAGGGAGGCTCCCAGGCCCAGAGCACACAGCAAGCCAGGTCCCAAGGCCAGCAGACAAGAGGCTCCTGGCCTGGATGATGAACACAGAGACATGCACCCATGTGACGCCATGGGACAGGGCCACCATGGCCAGAGGACAGGAGGGAGAATGGTGCTGCCGGCTGGATGGACAGACAGGCAGAGGGAGACCAGGCAGAAGGAGTTGGTTGGGTAGCCTTTAAACCACTAGGAATGGGTAGAATTCATAAGCAGCAACGATGCAGGATTCATAAAATCCATCCGTCATCCAAGTCAGTATTGAGCCTGCTAGGAGCTGAGGATAAGGCAGCACACAAGATAAGTTCCCAAGGGTCAAATTTCCATCTGTGTGTGGAATTTGTGTTGTTCATAGACTAGATTAATCAAGTGGTTTCAGATGTCTGGGTCTGTCTCTAAGTCTGTTTACTTGCAAATCCAAGCCAAGATTAAACAAATAGCCTTAATTAAATCCTTCATTTGATCTCATGTCCACAGTGTGTTCTGCCAGTAGTTTATAGCCAGAGGCAAAGCAAACCAAGAACACAGAGCCATCTACAGGGAAAAATCCTGGTTAACTACTTCTTCTCGGAAAAGCCCATCATCTCCACACTCAAGAGAATAGTGCTGGACCCCTACCTCACACCATGTACTCAAACTAATTCAGAACAGACCAACAACCTGAAGGTAACAGCAGAAACTGTAGAACTCTCAGACAAAAACCCAGGGCAAAAGCTTGACAATGTTGCTTTTGGCAGTGATTTCTGGGATATGACACCAAAAGCACAAGCAACAACAGAAAAAGACATTAAATTTAAACCATTTGTGTACCAAGGACACTGAACAGTGAAAACACAACCATGAAATGGGAGAAGATAGGTGCAAATTGTGTATCTGATATGGGATGAATATGCAGAATATGATTATTTTATTTTTACTTTTTTTTGAGATAGAGTCTTGCTCTGTCACCCAGGCTAGAGGGCAGTGGCACAATCTTGGCTCACTGCAACCTCTGCCTCCCAGGTTCAAGCGATTCTCATGCCTCAACCTCCCAAGCAGCTGTGACTACAGGTGTGTGCCACCATGCCCAGTTAATTTTTAGTAGTAGAAACAGAGTTTTGCCATGTTGGCCAGGCTGGTCTCAAACTTCTGGCCTCAAGTGATCCACCTGCCTCAGCCTCCCAAAGTGCTGGATTACAGGTGTGAGCCACTGTGCCCAGCCATGATTACTACTATTTTTTAAATATAGAGACTGGATCTTGCTATGTTGCCCAGGTTGGTCTTGAACTCCTGAACTCAAGCAATCCTCCTGCTTTGGCCTCCCAAAGTGCTGAGATTATAGGCATGAACCACCACACCCGGCCCAGAATATGATTTTTTTAAATTGGCAGAGACAAGGTCTTACTCTGTCGCCCAGGCTGGAGTGCAATGGCACGATCTTGGCTCACTGCAACCTCTGCCTCCCAGGTTCAAGTGATTCTTCTGCCTCAGCCTCCTGAGTAGCTAGGATTACAGGCACCTGCCACCATGCCTGGCTAATTTTTGTATTTTTAGTAGAGATGGGGTTTTGCCATATTGGCCAGGCTGGTCTTGAACTCCTGACCTTAGATGATCCACCTGCCTCGGCCTCCCAAAATGCTGGGATTACAGGCGTGAGCCACCGTGCCCAGCCAAAATGTTAAATTATTTACAGATATGTCAAAGTTAGCATTAAACCATACTATATAGAAACAAAGAAAAATTTACTAGAAATAATACAGTGAGCCAACTCTTTGTATCAGTCATTATTTATTATTTATTTATTATTATTATTATTTTGAGACAGGGTCTCATTCCCATTGCCCAGACTGGAGTGCAGTGGTGTGATCACTGCTCACTACAGCCTCAACTTCTTGGGCTCAAGTGATTCTTTCACCTCAGCTTCCCAACTAGCTGAGACTACAGGCACCTGGCTAATTTTTGTATTTTCGGTAGAGACGGGGTTTTACCACGTTGCCCAGGCTGGTCTCAAGTGACCCACCGCCTCGGCCTCCCAAAGTGCATAGGCATTTTTAAAGTAAAGTTTAGGGATAATGTATTATTTCTATTAGAGTTCTGACTTTAAGCTGGGAGATGTTAAGTGATCATGTTTGTGAAGCTATCAGAATGTTTAAGTACATTTGGTTTGCTATGAGCTTCATTTATTAAAAGGATAAGAGTAACTTAAGTGTTTGACAAGCTGGCTGTCTGTTTTGCAAATGTTTCCTGTCAGGTAGTTGAAATGCTTAAAAAGAAAAATGAATACATTAAATTATAATCAAACGTTAAAAACATAAAAAGAATTTAATTTTAATAAAAAGCCTATTAACAATGATACGTCTACAAAGAGGTAGACATTCCAAGTTGGGAAGATGCGGAGGTTACTTATCTGTGCTGCTCCTGAACCGATTAACTAGCAGAGCTTGTTTTCAAACAGTAAGATACAACCTGGTACAGAATATTCTGAAGCAGTGGGGGAGGGATCACATTTGCTGATAAGGATTGCAATATCGGGACTAAAACCGTGTGTGAAGCCTGATGGCCTCAAAATCATCCATTCCCTTCTCATCTCTCCCAGAAGTGTCTGTGACAGTCACTGTCATGGAAGTCACTTCCCAAACACCACAAGGGAGAGCCGTCCTTCCTGCAGGGCAGCCACGTGGCCACCTACACTGGTCCCGGGAAATCTTGGACCTAGGCTGGTGCCTGCCTCAGCTCCTGTCTTGAGACGCAGCTGAAGGTGGGCATCTCACCCAGGCTTGGCAGTAGGGTCCGCCCTGGGACTTTTGGGACTGATGAAGATAGTCAAGTCCATCCCCATGAAAACAGAGAGGGCTGCTTTTCCAGCAGAATAGAAATCACCAAACTCAATCCTAGAAGAACTGGAATATTGGGAAAGTCCAATTTCCACAGGAGAAATTAGAAAGGTGATAGATATTTATCTTTAAGGAAAATGCAGCCCAGCTGAATTTTATTTAACGTCTAAAAAGATAATTCTAACTTTTCCAGGCCACAGAAAAAGATGGGAAACCTCCTATTTGTGAAGGCATACCTTTTGTCAAGGGAGCATACAGGGTCGGGCGTGGTGGGTCACGCCTGTAATCCCAGCACTTTTGGAGGCCGAGGCGGGTGGATCACCTGAGGTCAGGAGTTCGAGACCAGCCTGACCAACATGGAGAAACCCTGTCACTACTAAAAATACAAAGTTAGCCAAGTGTGGTGGCACATGCCTGTAATCCCAGCTCTTCAGGAGGCTGAGGCAGGAGAATTACCTGAACCCAGGAAGTGGAGGTTGCGGTTAGCCAAGATTGTACCACTTCACTCCAGCCTGGGCAACAGGAACGAAACTCCATTTCAAAACAAAAAAAGGTGAGGGGGAGGGAGCATATAAAATGATAAAGCTACGTTGCTTGTACCTATAGATGCAAACAGTTTGAATAAAATATTAGCAAAAATGTACTACCAATGTGTCAAAATCATCACACACCACCCCCAAGCAGGTGGTTTATTTTAGGAATGCAAAGACGGTTCAAGAACAGGACAGTCTATCAGCATGAAAAAGAAATTAGCGGACCAGGAACAGTGGCTCGCACCTGTAATCCCAGCACTTTGGGAGGCCAAGACGGGTAGATCACCTGAGGTCAGGAGTTTGAGACCAGTCTGGCCAACATAGTGAAACCCTGTCTCTACTAAAAATACAAAAATTAGCCAGGCATGTTGGCAGGCGCCTGTAATCCCAGCTACTTGGGAGGCTGAGGCAGGAGAATAGCTTGAACCTGGGAGGCAGAGGTTGCAGTGAGCCGAGATCATGACACTTTACTCCAGCCTGGGTGACACAGTGAGACTCCGTTTCAAAAAAAAAAAAAAAAGAGAGAAAGAAAAGAAAAGAAGTTAGTGAAAGAAGAAAGATGCAGAGAACTCAGACTTAGCAATCCTATGCAGCTGCTCCTGGGTGGCCTGAGGGCAACTGGAAAGAGGGCTGGGCCCAGTCAGCCACAGAATGACCAGGAGCTCGGCCCCAACACGGCCTCACCAAGGTGGGCCTGGCATGCAGCAGGGGCTGCATGAAGGCCTGGGGAGGGGAGGGTCTGTCCGGCCTCCGGAGGGACCATGAGAGTCCTGGGCAATAGAAAGTTCTGGGCACTGAGTTGTTAGAGGGACCAAAATGTGGGGAAAGGGCGTGTCTGTGGTTGGGATGTGTGAGCTGCAGGCCACAGCCAGCAAAGTCCTCCGTGCGGAATCAGACAGGGAGCGTGTCAGCAGGGCGATCTGTGCATCCCAAACCAGGCCAGGAGCAGTGGACCCTGGGCGCCCGCCATCCTCAGACTGTGGCCTGATCTCTCCTCCCTGCTCCTCTTGGGGGCTGGACACTGCCTCCTTCCCCTCTGGCCCCCTCTGATCCAGTCTCCAGGGGTGGGGACCTCAGCCAACTGATGTCCAGGTGTCCTGGAAAGGTGGCCTAGCCACAGATTCACACTTCTGAGGCAGGCTTTGGACGGGCCTGCCTGGGACCCGTGCCCTCCTCAGTAAAAGGTCAGGGCTCGGTGTCCTGTGGACAGGAGGGCAGGTGCAGAGAATACCCTCCCCCCGCCCCTCATCTTTTCTCGGCCCCTCAGCTGAGGCCAGCAGACGTCACTGCCAGGCATGGTGGGTGAGGACCACATCAGCCAAGGCTATGCTCTGGTGGGGCCTAAACGTAAGGGGATGCTTTATGTCTGCTTGGTGGTCACGATCGTTGTGAAACAAAGCCAAGGAGCTCGTGCCTGTGGGGACTCTCCCCTGAGGGTCACGGGTCTGCCCCGATCTTAGTCCTCGCGCAAGCTTGTGGAGGGAGTGTTGACTTCAGATGGGAAACTGAGGCAGGAACAGCTGTGCAGCTCACCCAGGGCCAGGCTTGGGCCATTGCTCCTGTCTGGGGAGAGGCACCATCCTGGGTCTGGCTTACCACGCTGCATTCATCGTGCGTGTCTGTGGCCACATTCATCGTGTCTGTGTGGACACGGCTCCTCCAGGTCCAAGGAGCAGGAGCAGAGCAGGCCCCAGAGGGCAGGAAGCTCCATCCTCACTGCCCCACACACAGTGCAAAGGACCCACGGGTGGCCACAGAGGTCTCCGCCAGTTGAGGCTGGCATGGCTTGTTCTCCTGCAAAGGTCCAGCCCTGAGAGTGGGTGCTTGGGGGCACAGGGGGTGACGACAGCTCTGGAGGATCCGGGGCTTGGCATCTCGGGGCAGGCAGGGGCTTGCAGAAGAGAAGCCAAGGTCACTGCTGGGGAAGTAGCCGGCACCGTGGGCCGTTGCCTGACGCACCATTGTAAGCAGGGTGTGGAGCTGTCCACCACCCCCAAAAGACCGCCAGCGTGTCCCCTGCCTCCAGCACCACCCTCCCCATCCACAGCCTCAGTGCTAGCCCCGGCCGCTGGCCAGGCTGGCGTTGGCCCCCGGAGCTGGTGGGAGAGGGTCCTGCGTCTCATGCTGCCCTCCACTGTCTTCAGGGCTCAGAGGTTGGGATGAGCGGCCTTTGTACCGGGTGCTGAGGGCTGACAGCAATGAGGGCCAGGCTCCAGCATCACCAGGACTCGCCTCTTTGGGTAAAACACTTTCTCCAAAGGGCCCCGTGGCAGACATGGCAGGTGGAGCAGAAGCCCCCACACCTGGGGTGCTGGCAGGGAGGGGCCTCACTGGGGCTTCCCGGACACTGGTGCAGACGAGGCTGCATCAGTGGGAGGTGAGTGACCAAGCAGAAGGAGGGGCGCTGGGATCTGCAGCCCCTAACATGAAAGCTGAGCGACAAGGGGAGGCAGGGCCCCGGCAGGGCACCCAGAGGGCACGGGGGACACAGAGACCACAGAAAGCTGAGGGACAGTTCCTGGCCAGGGCATCCTCCCCCAGGTAGCAAGAGCCTTCCCTGACCTGGCCAGTGGCAGCCCCTGGAGGTGGCAGCTGTGGGTGGGGGGCTGGAAGCCTGGGCAGGGGCCAGGATGAAGTGGGGCCAAGGCCAAGGCCCGCACCAGAGGAGCCTGTTCCCAAAGGGCAGGGCCTGGCCCAGCCCCGCTGTGATGGAGTAAAAGCCATAAAGTCCCCGATGGGGATTCCCGGGGCTGCTTCCACCCCAGTCCCCCCAGGCAGCTGCAAAACCAAGTTGGCAAATACCATCTGGCAAAAGAGCAAGTAGGAATTCAACCACAGGGGAGTGAAAAGGAGGAGAGGCTGGGAAAACCCACTCTCCCTGTTAGATGGGGAAAGTCCCGGCCGAATCACACTCTGATTATTCACGAGGAAGAAACGGAAAACTTGCAGAGCTCTAAAAATATTCCGTTTATCAAACCAGGAAAACACAGTACTCAGACACCCTACAGATTAAAAACACTTTCTGAAGGAAGAAATAATACATTTAGGCTGCTGGTTTCACTGGATAGATTCAGGAAATCATTAAGTGCAGGCACTGGATGCTGAGATGTCAGATGAATAGACAGGGATGGAGCAGGAGGTGGTGAGACCTCAGATGAAATAGATGGGAAATGAACAGGAGTTGGTTAGGGGTCAGATGAAATAGATGGGAATGGAACAGGAGCTGGTGGATGGGCATGAATTAGCTGAGGGCAGGTGTGAGGAGGCGATCTCAAGAGAGACCCCACGGCAGCTTTCAAGGACACTGGGAGCTGAAAGAACAGCACTCATGTGGCACAGAGCCGGACGGGGAGGCTGAGACACAGGCGGCAGCAGTCCCAAGCCCCAAGCCCCACGCCCCACGGCCCACGCCCCAGGGAGGAGGAAGGCAGAGACGAGGAGAGAGAAAGCAGACATGGAGGACGGAAGCCAGATACCCACCGGGCAGAGGAGCAATTTTCCACATAAAGAAACTCGAACAACCGGAACGGCACAGCCACAGGGTACGTAAGAGAAGGAACTTCTAGAACTGAAGACAGATCTAAATCTATTTAATCAAACGACTCATGGGGACAAGCAAAATTAATGAAAATGAATCTGGTGGAAATCTTCCACTTCAAGCATAAAACACCAGACAGGCACAGAGAGAAACTGAGTAGCCCAACGGCGTCCTGTGCCAGTGCCAGGAGACCACGGGGTGACAGCGGAAGCCTCACAGCTGCAAATCCACCGACGCCAGGAGAACATGGGGCGATGGCTGGAGCCTCATAGCTGCAAACCCAGACTTCTGTGCCTGGCCAGGCCACTATAGGGAGATCTGCTGCACAAGTCCAGGCAACAGAAAAAAACATTCTCAGCCACATGGAGGCCAGAAATTGCACCAAGAACATTTCCTTCCCGAAAAAAACAACTCAAAATTGATTATTTGAGGCAAACAGGTGACTCCAAACAAAGACCCACAAACAGGGAAGGGCAGGCAGGCAGTGGTGGCCAGTACACGGAGATGGCTGGAGCTACAATTGAGTCCACGTGAATTTTGTGAATAAAATCTAAGAATTGCAAAATAACAACCACTAAAACTTAAAACCTCCACCTTATCAGGGATGACGGCTCTTTAGGGGTCTTGTAGTGAGGCCAAGATAGACTTCAGGATGGAGTTTCTACCAGTGATTTAAAATTAGGATGTTGAAATTTGGCAGAATGACTTAAGTTTTAGAAAAAAAGGAAATTGGGTCATTCTCTTTCCAAAGGAAAACTGTCCCGTGATGGAATGAGTGGTCTTTTGTGTCTGCAACAATGAGCCTCTGTAACCCTTGGGAACTTCACATTCGCAGCCTCACTTCATCTCAAAAAAGTCGTGGGAAGTGCCAGTCACTCTGGAATGTTCCCAAGCATGCAGAGACTGAGAGGCCTCCCGCCATGCTCACCTGGCCTCCTTCCCCGGCTGCCTCTCTCCCGTCTCACTGCTCTACTGAGCACTGGGGGCTTCCAGACCTCCCTCCAGCCTCTGAGCTGCTGCCAGTCCCATTGGAGCAGGGCATGGGCAGCGTCGTGGCTGTCCTGGGTGCCGTGAAAGGCGGTCTGGTGAAGCTGTTGGTAACAAAACCCAAATGCCAGGATGGAAGGAGCGATGTGGTGTTGCCAGACGGCAAGGCAGACCCCAGGCAAGCCGGCCCCAGCCCGCCCGTCACCGTGGGCACTGGCAGAGTCACCCTGAGAGTGAAGGGAGACAATTCCCTGTCCGGCTCTGGAGCCGGGCTGCCCAGACTGCTGGGCTTAGTTTCCTCCCTGCGGAGAGGGTGACAACACGCCAACCCACACGCGAGGGAGCAGGACACATGAGCCGGTGGAGGCATTCGCTCATGAATGCTCACCAAGGCCTCCTCCATTCTAGGCACCTGCCCAAACACGGCCCTTGCACACCTCCCGGGACCCCACATCCACACTCAGTGACGGTCCTATCCTTATGCTCCAGATGAGGAAACTGAGGCACAGAGCTGGAACCCAGAGCCTTCTAGTTTGGGCTCCACAAAAGGCCTTTTGATCGAATTATGCTTTGGAAGGCAGGTTTCTCCATCAAGGACGAGTGGGAACCACACCCAGTCTGAGGCTTCATGCCTTGCAGCTGCCCGTGGTCCTGCAGCTGCCTGGTGCCTCCACCCGGGGCCACGGCTCCTCCAGGGCCCACTTCTTCCTCTGTTCAGGAGGTCACTCTCTTCACGTTAGTGTGTGAATCCCATCCTGGGTCATGGAGCCAGCGTGGCTAGAGCTCACAGCCCAAACCCAGCTGAAGACAAGATGGCTCAGGTGGGAGGCCCGCAGAGCCATCCCCATCCATCCAGGCTACAGTGGGGGTTGGGTGGGGACATTCCTAGGGGGTGGGTCCGAGAGAAGCATGAGGACCTGCAACCCAGCGACCCCCAGAAACCAAACTGGCTCTCTCGGTACAGTGCTAGTCTGCAGAGTGGGCCCATTCCCATGGTGTAAACACTCCCACTGATGCTGGCTTCCAGCTGCTGACATGCTGTCACTGAATGAAGAGTTCTTTTTGCATTTCGAGACATGCCAGGCCCAGTGGACCGCTTCAGGCTGCAACACACACAGGGCAAGGTGTGGGCCAGGGTGTGGCCTGAGTCTTCAGTGCCAGGGCACTGGAACACCTGGGAGTCCCTTGAGGATAAAAAAGGAGACCCGAGCCAATGAGAAGGACACACAGCCCCTGCAACCTGAAGGTCCATCTTCATGAACTTGATGATCATCTGTGGAGGTGGGTGATGTTTTTTTGTTTGTTTTTGTTTTGTTTTGTTTGTTTGTTTGAGATAGTCTCACTCTGTCGCCCAGGTTGGAGTGCAGTGGCATGATCTCGGCTCACTGCAACCTCCACCTCCTGGTTCAAGCAATTCTCCTGCCTCAGCCTCCCAAGTAGCTTGGATTACAGGGGCATGCCACCATACCAGCTAATTCTTTAATAGTTTTTGGTAGAGATGGGGTTTCACCATATTGGCCAGGCTGGTCTCAAACTCCTGACCTCAATTGATCCACCTGCCTCAGCCTCCCAAAGTGCTGGGATTACAGGTATGAGCCACCGTGCCCAGCCTGGGTAATCTATTTCTATTTAAAAACCAGCCCAACAATGCATGACTTTAAACAGTAATAGCCGTTTCTTTAACTCATGCATGTGCAGTTTGGGCAGGGCTCAGCAGGGCCGGTTCATCTCCTCTCCATGGAGGCCTGGGTCTGGGAGCCCTGCAGGCTCAGCTCGGATTCATGGGGATGCAGGATCCACCAGGAACCTTAACCTTATCAGTGAAGACTGAGTTCACCTCTGAAAAGAGGGAGCCACATGGCTGGAGTTTGACCACCAGACATTCCCGGGCAGAGCTTTGGGTCTGGAGCAAGTGACCCAGAAGCAGGGACAGTCTGGGCTGTACCAGCAGCGGCCTCACAGCCAGGCTGCCCTTTTGGCCTCCCTGGACCTGCCTATGCCTAGCCCTCATTCTCCAGCCTTTTGGCTGGTTCCCAGAGCCCCAAGAGCCCTCTGAGAAAGTTGTTTAGCATTGGTTTCCATTCACTGCAACCAAGATCCTAAGTGCTTGTATGATACAGCAGATATGGTTAAAGAAAAAAAAAAAAGAAAAAAGCAGAGAGAGGTGTTTGTGCAACAGGACCGTGCTGCAGAAAAGTTGCATGGAGCAGCTCTGGCACAGTGGGCAGGCAGGAGCTGCTGGGAGGGGCCTCCAGCTCTGTGGCTGAGCAGACCATGAGGAGTCTGGCTCCCCCGGGGCTAGCCAGCAGGCCGTTCTCGGCTCCTCTGTCTCCACTCAGGGGAGGGTGGGCAGGCGAATGGGCAGATGGGGAACCACGGCTCCACTGGCTCCTTGGGGCAGCCCCTGCTGGGTCCTGTCCTTACCCTCAGAGAACATGCTGCCTGCACCACCCCATGAAGGGGGGTCCACAGGGTTAGAACTACAATGCACTTGGTGACATCAGGACCATGGCGAGGCATGGAAGGGGTGGACTCTGATCTGAATGCCATCGAGCTCATCCCAGGGCCCCAGCCTCAGGGAGGGGCTGGAGAACATCTACTGGGGCATGGTGTGGACCTGGATGGTAGCTTGGGCACTGGAATCCTGGCCCTTCCCAGACCTGCTGAGCCAGCGTCAGCATCCTAACCCCAGGAACCCCAGGGATGCCTGTGTGCAGTCGCTCGGAGAAGCCCCAAGCAAACTCAACTCTATTGAAACGACTGTTGTAAGCAGACCTTGCAGGTCACCCGTGGTCTCTGTCTCCAGTGTTACTCCCAAGATGGCTGCGTTGTGTGGCAGAGGGATTCTGAAGGCATGGTGAAGTTCACCAACCCACTGACCTTAAAACAGGGAGGTGCCCTGGGCCTGACCTCATCACACCAACGCTTTAGAAGCGGAGCTTCCTCTGGCGGGTACAGAAGGGATGGCCAGAGAGAGCCACTCATGGGAGGACTCCACCAGCCCCTGTAGCTTGAAGATGGAGGGTCCACCAGGGACCACCAGGCAGGGACTTGAGAGCAAGCCCTAGGAGCTGAGGGCAGTCCCTGACCAACAGCTGCAAGAAAACAGGGACCCCAGTCCCACACCCACAAGGACCTGGATTCTGAACCAGCCTGGGAGGAGGCTTGAGCCCCAGATGAGGCCCCAACAGGGGACCCAGGCCGGCTCCTGACCTGCAAATGTGAGCTACAAGATGGTGCAGGCTTGTCTACTTGCTTATTTATATGGTAGTAAAACATGCATAACATAACATTGTCCATCTGAACTGTTTTAAAGAGTCAAATTCAGCAGCATTCGTGCATTCACACTGTTGTGCAAACACCACCTCAAGCAAGCTCCAGAACTCGTTCATCTTCCCAGATGGAGACCCATCAGCACCAGTCCATTCCCTCCACCTTCAGACCCTGGAAGCCACCAATCCACTTCATCTCCTGGATTTCCCTGCTCTAGACACTTTACACCAGTGCAAGCTTTTTATATATATGCAGTCACTTAGCGCCATGTTTCTGAGGCTCACCCATGCCATAATGTGTAAGGGAGCTCCACCCTTTTTCCGGCTGCACAGTATTCCATCGCACTGGCACCGCGGCCTGTCGACCTGTTCCTCGGTCCAAGGACACTTGGGTTTTTCCACCTTCTAGCTCCTGTGAATAACGCTGCTGTGAACACTCATGTCCGAGTTTTTGCTCGGACCCCTGACTTCATTTCTGGCGGTGCATCCTCAGGTGTGGAACGACACAGTGCTATGGCAACCATTTAGCTTTGCAAGGAATCACCAGACCATTTCCCACAGCAGCTGCACCACTTCACACTCCCACCAGGAATGTGTGCCAAGCAGGTGCTGTTTCAAGCTTCTAAGTTTCTGGTAAGTAGAAAACAGAAAACGAACACAGAGACTGGCCAGAGGGCTGCAAACAGGAGGCAGGGTGGCGGCAGGGTGGCAGCAGGGTGGCGGCAGGGGAGCGGTGCGGGGGTGGCAGGAGGGCGGCAAGCTGGCGGCAGGGCTCTCCTCCCTGGCCTCTCAGCCCAGCTCCCAAACTCTAAGTAGCCTCAACCCCTCCTCCCAGCCTCAGCCCCAACTCCTGGCCTCAGTCCCAGCTCCTGGCCTCAGCTCCCAGCCTCAGCCCCAGCTCCCTGCTTTAGCTCAAGTGGCCTCAGCCCTACCTCCTGGCCTCAGCTCCAGTGGCCTCAGTCCCAGCTCCTGGCCTCTGCTCCAGCTCCTGGCCTCAGCTCCCAGCCTCAGCTCCAGCTCCTGGCCTCAGCTCCAGTAGCCTCAGTCCCAGCTCCTGGCCTCAGCTCCAGCTCCTGGCCTCAGCTCCCAGCCTCAGCTCCGGCTCCTGGCCTCAGCTCCAGTGGCCTCAGCCTCAGCTCCCAACCTCAGCTCCTGCTCCCAGCTCCAGCTCCAGTGGCCTCAGCTCTTGCTCTCAGCCTCAGCTCCCAACCTCAGCTCCAGCTTGCAGATAGATTCAGAAAGGCCCCAGGGCCCAACAGCAATGCCCCCAAACCATGCAGCTGTAGGGGGTCTGATTGGCAGGCCCCAGGAGGACTACAGGTGAGGTGGAGGCCTAAGCCCCCCACTCAGCTAAGTGGGGCATACCCCAGGGCAGGAAGGACACCTGGACGCCCACATCCAGGCATTGAGAAGGGCAGAAGCCTGGAAAATGTGAGCGAGAGGGTGTGCAGGCACCAGATGTCTGATGAAGCCAAGGGCCTGCTGTACCCCTGTGCTGGGGGAACAGCGCCTCCCAAATTCAGGTCCCCTGGAACCCAGGAAGGCAACTTTATTTGGAAATAACTCTTTGCAGCTGTGATTAGTGAAGAATGAGATGAAGTCATCCTGGAATAGAGGCCCTCGCCCTAGCAGGTGTCCTTCGAGAAGAGAAGGGGAGACAGCCTCATGACAGAGGCAGGGCTGGCACAATGCGCCCACAAGCCAAGGAACCCCAAGGAGTGCCCGTGACACGAGCAGCCGGGCAGGGAGGGCTTAGGACCAAGAGCAACCACAGCCCTCACAGGCTGACCTGACTTCCAGCCCCCAGCACTCCTGCAGCTTTAAGCCCCCTTGTCTGTGGGACACTCATCCCCCTCTAAAGGCCCGGCCGTGATGGGAGGGGAGTGTGAGGCTGTAGCCCTGGGGAAAGCTGTCCTTGTTCTTCCAGAGACGAGGAGCTGGGGACCCCCTTGCGGGACACTCGGCTCCGCCTAGACCACCTGGGCTTGTCCATTTCCTCTTGGCAAGTCCCTCGGTGTTTACTTTCTCCCAGTCCAGGGAAACTCCACAGTCAGAACCTCGGGACTCAGGTCAGGAGAATATTCCCCCCGTGGCCAACCGCGGGCACGGGGAGGAAGTGAACCTGACCTTTCTCAGATCCAAGGGTCCCTGAGCTTCATGCAGCCCAGCAGGGGAAGGGAGGAAGGTGGCTCTGCCTTGCTCCTGACCTGAGACACCAAGGCCACAGATCACCTGCCCTGGGGCCTTCCCAGGCCTCGCGGCCCTGGGCTTCAGGGCTGCCCTTGGTTTGTACTTGGCCGGTCTTTGGTTGGGTTGGGGATATTGGTAGGAGGTGTGGGGGGGGGGGGATCCCAGGCAGAAACCTACAAGAAACCTGTGGTCACCAGACCTTGGCACCTGTCATCAGGTCACATCTGATTTGCTCGGCCCCATGGCAGAGTCCAGATGAAAATGTCGGCTGGGCATGGTGGCTCATGCCTGTAATCCCAGCACTTTGGGAGAACGAGGCAGAAGTATCACTTAAGGCCAGGAGTTCGAAATCAGCCTGGCCATCATGGTGAAACCCCATCTCTACTGAAAATACAAAGATTAGCTGGGCATGGTGGTGCGTACCTGTAGTCCCAGGTACTCAGGAGGCTGAGGCACGAGAATTGCTTGAACCTGGGAGGTGGAGGTTGCAGCGAGCTGAGATTGCGCAACTGCACTCCAGCCTGGGCGATAGAGCAAGACTCTGTCTCAAAAAACAGAAAGAAAAGGAAGAGAAGAGAAGAGAAGAGAAGAGAAGAGAAGACAAGAGAAGAGGAGAAAAGAAAATGCCTCCCTCCTGGGACAGAGTCTCTGTGAAATGCAGCCTCTTCCCTAAACTACACACACGCACGCGTGCACAGACACACACATACACACACACAGCAATGGCCGCCCTGCAGACAGCCAGGCCTTGGAAGTCTGGACGTCCGCGGGGCAGAGAGGTGGGGGCGGGCCAGTGCCCCATGCACAGCCCCCACCTGTATTTCCCCTTTCCCAGAACCAGATGGAGCAGGGGAAGTGGGGTGGGGGTTTCAGTTCCTCTTGACCTCATCAAGACACTGTTGTCTAGAACCTTCTTTCTGCCCATCATGGTAATCGGAGATGCCGCTAACCAGCTCCCACCTCTGCCTGCCCACTTCATGCCTGCCATCCTTGGCATCCTTACTTAAAAAAAAAAGCTCTCCATTTTTGCAGGAAACCCAAATGAAGCCTGAGTCCCCCATGAGGGACCCGGGGTCTGACACAGACAGACTGTTCTGGCTGGAGTCCAGCTCCTGGACCGCCTGGGTCTCCCTGTTCTGCGTTGGTTCGCATGGTGAGACGGCGCCGATCAGAACCCCGAAACACCTGACCCCGAACACCATCGTCCCAAATCCTGAACTCCTGAAAGATCAAAATCTAATATTTTGGTGTCTTGACCAGTTTCTCTGCAAATGGTTCATCTGCGTGTAACTCATATCCACGTGACTAAGTGAGCACACCTGTGTCTTTGTGCTGGAGAAAATGTTAGGATTGCCGACTTTATTGGGTAAAGTGGCCTATGAAGGGTTCTGCCGTGTTTTTCATTTTCTCAAATAAATCTCCCTTAAAAATGTAAATAAATAAGTGCCTTTTATTTATTTATTTATTGAGATGGAGTCTCACTCTGTCACCCAGGCTGGAGTGCAATGGCGTGATCTCAGCTTACTGCAACCTCCACCTCCCAGGTTCAAGCGATTCTCCTGCCTCAGCTTCCCTAGTAACTGGGACTACAGGTGCCCGCCACCACTCCCAGCTGATTTTTTGTATTTTTAGTAGAGACGGGGTTTCACCATGTTAGCCAGCATTGTCTCGATCTCCTGACCTCGTGATCTGCCCGCCTCGGCTGGGATTACAGGCGTGAGCCACCACGCCCAGCCAAATAAATGTTTTTTACAGAATGTTTTTGAATTACTTTTTCCAGAATTACAGTTTTGGGATTTTGATCTTTCAGGACGTCAGCAGTCAGAACTGTGTCCTGGGATCGTGGCCCAGACCCACAGGGCGGGGGGCGTGCACTTTCCAGGGTTCTGAAGATGACTCAACGGGGTGCCCGACCTGCTGGTAAGGACTCAGGAGACCTTGCCTGTCCTCGTCACACTTGTGGAAGGGGACTCTGGATCCCTGGTGTAGCCGGTCTGGGAACTGGGGAGGGATGGGCAGTGCCCAGTGTAGGGTGCAAGCTCCAGCACCCACATTAGCACGTCTGTTGCTGTGAGATTTTATCCCGTGGACATCTGTGCTGTGACACACACCTTCCCACTACTGTCACAGGAGTGATATCCTTCTGATTCTAACATCAGTGTGCGCACATTTTGGGAAAACCAGCAAGTACAGAAGAAGAATTTAGGCCGGGCCCAGTGGCTCCCACCTGTAATCCCAGCACTTTGGGAAGTCAAGGCAGGAGGATCGCTTGAGACCAGGAGTTTGAGGTCAGCCTGGGCAACACAGTGAGACCTCGTCTCTATTTAAGAAAGAAGAAGACCACTGGTCCTCCCAGTGTTTAAAAGATTTTTCCATTAGAATGGGAGGGATCATAATGAGCGGCCTAACAAAGACATTTAAATGCACTCCAAGAAGGGGCGCGGTCTGGAGTCCTGAGATGTGGTAAAATAGGAACCCGCGCTTGTTTTCCCACCCTGGGCACCCCGCGTGGACAGGCTGGCCGGTGCTAGGGTGAGCAGGGCAGGCTGAGGTCTCCGGTGGGTGGGGACAGGTGAGGGGATAGCAATTCAGTGACCTTGTCCAGGACTGGGTCCCTGGCAGAAGGTGGAGTCAGCCAGGGGTGGGGGTGGTGGCTGTGGATTCCATTATCCGGTCTATAGGGGGTCCCCCTACCGAAGCCCTAACCCTCCCCCCTTCACCACCCCTGCAATGATCTCCTGGCCCAGGCTGCTGCCTCCAGCAGCTCCCCAGCCCCCAGGACGGTCCTTCAGGACCTTAGGGGGAGTCCCGTCTACAAGGACGGCTCACCAGTCTCCCGCCACAGCCGGTGAGGATGGGGTCCTGCATCCGAAGTGGTGTGTGCCCAGTGTGGTGTCCCTGGCAGGCTGGGAGGGTGCCCCTGGCTGCCAGTTAGTGAGGTTGGGTTAGCGCAAGGGCGACGTGCTTGGATTCCGGGGGTGAATGCCTAACCCCAGCGTCCCATCTTGTTGGGGCTCTTCCACCTGGAGGCAGCTCCTCCACCTGGCTCTGCCTCCGTCTCTGCAGCCCTGAGGCGGGGGCCACGGCTGACCCAGCTGGAGAACGTCCCACTGGCCCAGTCAGTGTGGTGTCCTCTGCCTGATAGCTTCTCTTGTCAGGGAGGGCTCCCCCGCGCCCGGGCTCTGTGCCAGCCAGAGGTTCTGCGGGAGCTGCTCACTTCCTCCCGCCGGCCGAGGCAGCCTGGGGGCAGCTCCGACCTGCAGAAACCAAAATCAGGGCAAGTCCCCGGCTGCTTCCCTGGAAAGCCCCAGCGGAGTCCCCGCTCCTTCCCGCAGGTTCTCAGGGTGCTTTAGTTCAGAAGGGGATTTCTTCCTCCTGAGAATCTGATGGCCACACGGTGTCCGTCACATGTCCACGTCGGGCCCTCCTGGCTGTCACCAACTTGTCCAACTGTCAGAGGGTGTCTGAACCAGAGCGACTCTGTCTTGAATAGGCGCTGGGTGGAATGAGGCTGGGGCCTGCTGGGCTGTGTTCCCAGAAGGTTGAGGCATCCTTAGTCACAAGACAGGAGGTCGGCATAAGATACAAGTCACAAAGACCTTGCTGATAAAGCAGGTTGCAGGAAAGAAGCTGGTCAAATTCCACCAAAACCAAGATGGTGACTAGAGCGACCTCTCGTCATCCTTTCTACTCATTATACACGAATTCTAATGCATTCACTGCTAAGAGACACTCCCACCAGCGCCATGACCGTCCAAAAATGCCATGGCAACGTCCAAAAGTTACCCTACGTGGTCTAAAAAGGAGAGGAAGCCTCAGTTCCGAGAACTGCCCAACCCTCTCCCAGAAAACCCGTAAATAATCCATTCATTGTTTACCACATAATCAAGAAATGACCAAAATAAGCATAAAGATACTCCGTTGAGCAGCCCAGGCCTCCATGCCGCCTGGGGAGTAGCCATTCTTTATGCCTTTACTTTATTAATAAACTTCTCACTTGACTTTCCAGACTCGCCCTGAACGCCTTCCTGTGCGAGGTGCAAGAACCCTCTCTTGGCATCTGGATCAGGACTCCTTTCTGGTAACACAACCACACAGAGACGTCTCCAGGGAGTGGGCGGGTCCACTGAGCAGGATGTACATGCAGAGGCCGAGTCCCACGCCACACACTCACCACCAGGGGCCGGGCCACCCACACCACCCTGGCAGCTCCCTCACACCCCCATGCTCCAGCACAGAAGGCTGCCCTGGTCCAGCTCTCTATGCTGCCTCGATTTCCCCCTTTCTAGGTCTTGCTTGGGATGAAGGTCACGGCACACCAGATGTCTGCACACACCAGAGCAGAGCGGGGCCGCCTGGAGCCGCTTCCCACCAACCAGGGCTGCAGCCAGGCAGGGTGGGAATGCAGGCTGTGGGGAGATGGAGGTCAAGTCCCAGAACACGGCCGTGTCCCGGGCTCCTGGCTGGTGGGGCCTGGTCCCTGGCTGGGAGAGGCAGGACCCAGGGCTGTCTGCAGGGAACAGCCGGGTGGCCTTGGGGGCCACAGGGTCCCCCAGGCCTCAGCTGTGGTCTCTGCTCTGTCTTCCTCAGAAGAAGCCTGCTGTTGGCCACTTCGCTTTCATTCCACGAGCACAGAAGGAACACCCGCTCTCGGGCAGTCCCTGCCCCCTGGTGCTAAGGTTCTGGAGAGAGACGAGACCGGGAGGCAGGCAGTGCCCGTGTGTGCGGGGGCAGGAAGCCTCAGCGAGCATATGGCCGAGCAGATCTCGGGAAGAGCTTTCCAGGCAGAACTGTCCGTGCAAAGGCCCTGGGGCAGAAGTGCTCAGACACACCAGGGGGCTGAGGGCAGAGGTCTGGGGTCAAGCTGGGGCTGGAGGGTGGGAGGGGCCCCTGGGAGGGGGTGTCCTGGCTCCTGGCGGCTCTTCCAGGGCAGGGACCTGGGCTGCTCCACTTTCACACGTCCGGGGTTTCCCCAGGAACCTTCTCTGTGGCAAGAAGCCTGTCCTGGAAAGTCCCAGACCACAGGTCAACGAGGAAAAGTCAGCTCCGGGCTGCGGCCGGGCCAGGCCTGTGCCCTGTGGTGCTCTCAAGGCCGGGACCAGCGACCCTGCGTCCTGCTCCAGCCCCTCTGTGGGTGCAGGAGGTTGGGGGCTGCCCTCCCAGGAAGCACCACTGAGGCCTGGGCTCTCAGGCTGCCCACAGGCCTCTCCCGCTGAGGCAGCGGGGACAGCAGCGCCACAGCCGCAGCCCCCGTTCACCCCTTTCCCAAGCCCTCTGCCCTTAGGCGTGCAGCCACCCCCAAGAGTGCCAGGCTTGGGGTCCTCAGTGTGGAGCCAAGGGGCCCGGGCAGGGCAGACGTGGGAAACTGGAGTCCAGGGAGGAGCAGGCTGGGAGGGTGAGAGGTGGCCTGGGCACTAGTGGCCCTCTGGGAAGTGACCTTTACTCTGAGGGTGAGAGGAGAGGCTGGGAACAGACAGGGCAGCGAGCAGGGAGGCAGAGGCGGCAGAGACGCGCAGGAGCAGGATAACCGGGCAGAGCACCTGACCCGCTCCATTCCCTCCTGGCACAGCCTGCCTTCCTCCTCCAGGCACAAGACAGTTGACCAACACCTCCCGGGGCAAAGTCCCCAGGTGAAGAGCGGCTGCTCTAAGCTTTAACCTCCAGGTTATCACAAACCCAGGGAGGGGAAGGAGGGACAAGCGGTTATAAAAGACGCTGGGGCCGTGGGATCGGACAATCCTCGCTGGCAGGACACCCTCCCAGCAGTCAGTGCCACTCGAACAAGCTGGGGCACGATTCCAGAAAGGCGAGGTGGGAACTGAGTGAGGGCACCTGGGACATCCAAACGCGAGAGGGAGGCTAGATGCCGTGTGGAATTTTCCGAAGGCGTTGATGTTATTGCAGCTACGCGGGGAGCGTCCGCATTCCCAGAAGGTCCCAGCTGGGCTGATGGATGTTTTTAGGGCCAGTGTTCAAATGTCTGCAACTTGTGTTCAAAAATGGTGCATGAAAAAATAATGCGAATGGAACATGGATCCTGAAAGAGGTTGGGTGACTTTCACGTGTCTCCTGAGGGGACGGGCTGGGTGTCCACACTCTTATTCTTTACACTTTTCTACGTACGTCACAGTTTTCACAACACACACACATCGGGACGGCTATTATCAAAATACAGAAAATCACAAGTGCCGGCAAGGATGTGGAGAAACCAGACCCCTTGTGTACTGCTGGCAGGAATGTAGAACAGTGCTGCCACCGTGGGAAGCAGGAAGGCAGTCCCTAAAACAATTAAAATAGAATTGCCAGGCCAGGGGCAGTGGCTGACACCTGTTATCCCAGCACTTTGCGGGGACCGAGGCAGGAGGATCACTTGAAGTCAGGGGTTCACAACCAGCCAGGGCAAAATGGCAAGACTCTGTCTCTACAAAAAAATGAAAAACATAACCAGCCATGGTGATGGCCACCGGTAGTCCCAGCTACTTGGGAGGCTGAGCTGGGAGGCTTGCTTGAGCCCAGGAGACGGAGGTTCCCATGAGCTATGATCATGCCGCCGCACTTTAGCTGAATTCTTCAATAGAAATAAAAACTTCGGCCGGGCGCGGTGGCTCAAGCCTGTAATCCCAGCACTTTGGGAGGCCGAGGTGGGCGGATCACGAGGTCAGGAGATCGAGACCATGCTGGCTAACACGGTGAAACCCCGTCTCTACTAAAAAATACAAAAAATTAGTCGGGCGAGGTGGCGGGCGCCTGTGGTCCCAGCTACTCGGGAGGCTGAGGCGGGAGAATGGCGTAAACCCGGGAGGCGGAGCTTGCAGTGAGCTGAGATCCGGCCACTGCACTCCAGCCTGGGCGAGACTCTGTCTCAAAAAAAAAAAAAAAAAAAAACTTCGGTCACATTGGTGTATACTGTCTTATCCTGTGCCCCTTAAGAAAGGTTTGATTCCCTAATTCCTTTTTATACACTAGGGTTTTTTCAAAAGTGTTTGCAGGGTTAGATCCCCTCCCTCATCTCCACACCGTGGGTAACTGGGTACAATTCTGCCCTCATGCATCAGACACGCTCCTGGTTCTCTGGAATCAGATCTGTCACTGCGGACAGACCAAGCTTCCCGGATGCCAGTGGTGGTGGCAGAGCTGACAGCACTCCCTGCAGCAGGACGACTGAGGAGACAGCCTGCTCCATAACGTCAAAGTGGCCTCTGGGTCCTCGTCCCAGGGCAGAAACAGACTCTTAGGTGTGAACGGAAAACAGAGGATTATTAAAATTGTCACCTAATGCAGAAGCTCTGCTATACCTTAGGTGGCCAAGGCTGATTTCTCACCCATCCACGACTGCAAAGGGAATCATTCTTTGTTGGGGTCGAAGAGCATGAACCCTCTTTACAATGGATAGTGTTGGCCGGGCACAGTGGCTCATGCCTATAATCCCAGCACTTTGGGAGGCCGAGGCAGGCAGATCACCTGAGGTCAGGGGTTCAAGATCAGCCTGGCCAATATAGTGAAACCCCGTCTCTACTACAAATACAAAAATTAGCCAGGCGTGGTGGCATGTGACTGTACTCCCAGCTACTCAGGAGGCTGAGACAGGAGAATTGCTTGAACCTGGGAGGAGGAGCTTGCAGTGAGCCAAGATCGCACCACTGAACTCCAGCCTGGGTGTCAAAGCGAGACATCGTCTCAAAAACAAAACAAAACAAACAAAACAAGATGAATCGCGTCCACGTCTGCACCACCACACATCCATCAATCAAACAGGTGGAACCGTGCAGACCTCCCCACACTCAACGTCCTCTTTCCAATGTCGCCGTTCGCTATCTGTGGATGTCCCTAAATGGCCTGAGAAGTTTCCATTAGAAGAAATTAGAGATACTGTAGTTTTAAGTCATTGAGCAATCACTTACTTATTATTACTAATTACAAGTCACTGATTTCTTAGACAGAAATGAACATTTTACGTGCACAAAGATAGTATCATAAGGGGTGTGGCGTCTTGCCATTGGAAACTGGGCATAAGGTCATTTGTCCTACAGTTTCTCGTTTACTGAAAGACGGTGTGGATCCTAGTTTCTTGTTTACTGAAAGGCGGTGTGGATCCCACAGTTTCTCGTTTACTGAAAGGCGGTGTGGAGCAGCACAAGGAGCTTGCGCATTGCAATGAGAAGACATGACTGTGAATCCCAACCCCGTCGCATTTTGAATGTTGGGCAAATTAATTAATCGTTTTATCCACTTACTAGGCAATTTATAGTTTGTATACTTCATGCCAGTCATTTTTGTAGACTCTTAGGATGCAAAGATAAATAAGACAGTTGCTCTGGGCAAAGAGTGAGATCTTGTTTCTTTTTTTTTTTGAGACGGAGTCTCGCTGTGCTCCCAGACTGGAGTGCAGTGGCGTGATCTCGGCTCACTGCAAGCTCCACCTCCCGGGTTCCATGTTCTCCCGCCTCAGCCTCCCAAGTAGCTGAGACTGACCCGCCACCCACGTGACTGGTTTGTATTTTTAGTAGAGGCGGGGTTTCACCATGTTAGCCAGGATGGTCTCGATCTCCTGACCTCGTGATCCCACCCTTCTCGGCCTCCCAAAAGTGCTGGGATTATGAAGCTGACCACAGCCCGCTGAGATCTTGTTTCTTAAAAAAATTGCTACATGATGAGCACTTCCGCTTCTGGACGCCCACCCGGTGCTCTGAGGCACAGTGCCTAGCGTTCGAGCCAGCTTCTCAGTCGGGCCTAGCGTTCGAGCCAGCTTCTCAGTCGGGCCTAGCGTTCGAGCCAGCTTCTCAGTCGGGCCTAGCGTTCGAGCCAGCTTCTCAGTCAGACCCCAGGATCCTTTCTAAGGAGAAAGCCCATCCACATCGCCCTCCTAACTTGCACAGCTGCAGGCGCGGGTGTTGTGGCAGCGGGAAGGCGAGGACGGGCTTGGTGAAAGGGGACTGGAGCCCTCCTCGCTCCTGGGCTGCCAGCTCCCTTGTCCTGAAACCAGACCCGTGTCCGCCCCGCACTTCCCGAGTGTTTCCTGAGACCGAGGGATCAGAGCTTCGGCTGTGAGGGGCGGTGCTGTGGCCTGGGACACGCAGAGCCACCGCCTCCGCTTCCAGGGTGCCCTGGGGCCTCTTTCCACATCTCCCTGGGGGCAGCCGCCGCACCTACTCTGCGTCTGTGTCCTGTGCCCTCTGTCCGACCCCTCTGCCTCACAGCTTGTCCCAAGCCTGGGGGGCTCTGGGGGCCAGGGCAGGTGGAGGCCATGTGACCAGGAGAACCTGCTGGTGTCTCCGGCCACCACGGGGTGCCCCAGGACTGTGGTCAGCAGGGTGGAGCCCCTGATGCAGCTTCACTGCCTGCTGCAGCCAAAGGGAGCCTCGAAGATGGGCCTCACCCACGGCCCCTCCTCCAGAGCCCCCAGCTCCCACCTCCTAATCTCTCCACCCACCGCTCCCCTGAGCGTGAGGGCACTGGGGTCTCCTCCTAGAAGTGGGGGTCCCGCCTGGCCCCTGAGGCCCTAGGGAAGGGTTTCCATGGAGCCGCTCTTTGTCCCTGCCTGTCCTGCCCCTTGGCCCAGGGCCTGGCTCCGCTGCCCCCCGCATGCCATTCCTGGGGGTGGGGGCGGCACCAGGGAGGAGTCAGACTCTGGCTGGGCTGGCAACAAGGGTCGGATCAGAGGAGCCCTGAGGTGCTGTTGAGGGTGAGCGGGTGCCAGGGGCCCGCGAGCTGCAGGGTTTGGGGCTGAGGCGTAGGATGAGGCCAACGCAGGGGTCCTGGGCATGGGCGGTCTGAGCCATCCCCTCACCGCCCAGCCTCTAGGGGCCCGCTGTGGGCCGGCTGCAGCAGGGGCTGGGGACCAGTGTCTCACACCTGCCTCCTGCTGAGTCTCTGGGGCCCAGGGACAGGCATCCTCACTCAGGACACACAGCGCTGGTCTGGCCGTGGGGTCAGGGCAGGAGGCATCCCCTTTGCAACTCCTCACACCCCTGCGGGGAGGGGAGGACCCTGGGAACCCACAGACGCCTGCCCCACAGCAGCTGAGGTCCCTCAGCCGCCGGCAGGGCTGGGCCAGTTGAGGCCTCTGGCTCTGATCGCCAGGAGGGCGCACGGGGCTTGGTGCAGCCTCTGATGGGCACAAGGCAGCTGCACGGGATGAGTGCAGTGGGCGTCCCTTCCCCATGGCCAGGACTTCAGGCCGGAATGTGGAAGTTCCCGAAACCCACACTTGAAGGGACCCCATGGATATGCTGGGGGCTGGGGCCGAGGAGAGGGCACTGCAGGCACGCGGTGGGGTGGCCTCCCAATGCCCAACTCTCTTGCACACCCCAGCCCCTCCCACAGGCCTGGGCATGGAAGTGAGCCTTGGGCGGGTTCAGGCAGCAGGGCCCTTGTTTCAGTGCTGTAGGCCGGCCAAGTTCAACATCCAGGGGCATAAACAAAGGTCCTGCACACGGCCTGCACTGGGGGAGCAGCTCCGGAGAACCTGCCTGGGCCAGGGCTGCCCACAGCGCGGGGGCAGCATCTGTGGGCACACCTGGACTCTGGGTGACCAGCGTGGGGGCCTCTCCTCATGCTCAGGCAGGCTCAGACAAGGCCGTGGCCTGGGCAGTCATCTGCCTGTCACTGCGTCTCAATGACTTGTGCCACAATTCTGTGCTGACAAAAAACAATCTCCAGGCTCCGGTCACCGCCCGCCCCACAGGCCCTTCAGGCTCCGGCCACTCGCCCGCCCCACAGGCCCCTCCACCTAAGGCCAGCAAAGGAGGCTGAGATGAGAAAGCTCCGGGCCAGCTTCCCGGCTGCCGCTTCCTCTGTGCCAGTTGAACTCCTGAGGTTTCAGGGTCCTGCCTCTCTGCAACCTGGGCTGCACCCTGCCTTCCCTGTGCCTTCAGATTCCTCCGCCCGCTCTGGATGGGGTGCGGAGAGGGCCCCTCCCTCTGCAGCTCAACAGCCATGTGAAGCCCTCGCGGCTCCAGGAAACCGGGCACAGAAGGCCGGCCCGTGGAGGTGGAGGCAGGCACCCACCATCTTCAGTGCCAGGACCACGGGTTCCATCCTGGCTGCACACCGCGCTCCCTGGGGAGCTGTAATGTGTCCAGATGCCCAGGCCACCGCCTCGCCAGTCCACCCTGGACGGCGGGGAGGGGGTCGCCCGGGCCACCGCCTCGCCGGTCCACCCTGGACGGTGGGGAGGGGGTCGCCCAGGTCACCGCCTCGCCGGTCCACCCTGGACGGTGGGGAGGGGGTCGCCCAGGTCACCGCCTCGCCGGTCCACCCTGGACAGTGGGGAGGGGGGGTGTCTGCATCAGCACTTCCGAAGGTTCCTGGGTGACCTCAAGGTGCAGCGGGAGAGACACTCACCACTCATGGGTGGTCCTCGGCCCAGTGCTCCCTGGAGCTGGGGAGGGGCTCCGTCTCAGCCACCCAGACCGAGGGACCCGCGTCTGCACCCACAGGACCCCAGGAGCTCCCTGTGCTTGCCAGGTGCAGCCACACTGTGCAGCGAGGACTCAGCGAGGGACGGGTGGTGGTATAGCAGGACGAGCCACAGAGAAAACTCCTCAGACAGCGGATTAAAGAGGGAAGTGGTTTATTTGGCCGGGAGCCTCGGCAGATTCGCGTCTTAAGAGCCGAGCTCCCTGAAAAAGAAATTCTTGGCCTTTTTAAAGGTCGTGATAAATCGAGCAAGCGTGGGAAACGTGACTGGGGGCTACATGCATCAGCTAACAGAACAGAAAGTTTTACAATGCTGTTTTCCTCCAGTGTCTGGAATGTACAGATAACACAAATAGTTTAGGTCAGGGGTTGATGTTATTATTACTTTTTTTAACTCCTAGGGCCGGGTGGTGGTGCCAAGATTGCCTGGCTATTTATCTTACTTTTGTTTTTTTCCAACTTTTTGCTTTTTCTCTCCTCCTGTCTTGTGAACTAGGCAAGGTGGCGGGGAGGAGGGCAGCAGGAGTAGTAGTGGTCTCCCTCCTTATCCCCCGCTTTGAGAATTTTCAGTAATTAGTGGGAGTTCTTTTGTTTTTACTTTTTGAGTCTTTTTGTGAGACAGAGTGATAGTGTTTTACCTATTACACTTGTGTTGAAGTTTTCTGAGGAACCATGGTAGCTACAAAACCTTTTATCATTTGAAGGAGCAAGCGTAATACACAGGGGAGCAGCAAGCAAGTTTCTATTACTAGTAATACACTCACTGTGAGGGTTTTACATTTTCTTATAGCTGGAAAATATTTTCTAAATGGAAACCTAGGATCAAACCTGAGTTAAACCTGCACAGGCACATGTGCCAACTTTGTCATGTCTTAAGCAGGTAAGTTTTGTTACTGGATCTTAAAAGCTTTTTCTTAGTGAGTAACACAGTATTTTTTAATAATAGAAGTTTTTAAGAGCCAGACGCTTGCACTTGGGGCGTCTGTTTGGGGAAAGAGTTAGTTAAAGTTATCATGAGGCATTAACTCTTTTGCTTCTCAAGGCCGTCGGTCTCTTATGTGAGCCTTTTTATAAACATAACGTGAAGAAACATTCAAGCTGCTAGCAGTGTTCTCAGCCAGCTGAGCAAATAGGTTTTTTCTGTTTTTGCTAAGGAGGAGGTTCTGGTAACTTCTGGTTTCTATGTTTAAAGAATGACTGCAAGACTCAGAATTGTTGCTGGGCTGGACAGGTCTGGGTTTCCTAGCAGTATGTGTACAGTGGGGACACCTTACATAGGTGTTTCTTCTAGCACGGTAATGGGGGGGTAACAATAGCAAAACAATGTACAGTATATTCATATCCAGCAAGGACAAAAGAGGTCCTTACCTGGGAAAAAGGTTGAATACAGCGACAGAACAACAGGAAAACAGCTAGTATTACAGGAAAACTATTAGTCCTAAGATTTTAAACTACATTTACTTGCTTGACGAGTCCTCAAGCTTCGGCCGTGCGTAGACTAGTCAGCTGCCGGTGCGTGACTAGAGCAGGGCTTGTTGTCTCCTCAAGCTTCAGCCGTGTGTAGACGGGTCAGTCTCCGGAGTGACCAGAGCAGGGCTGGCGTCCTCAGCAGCAGCTTGGTCTCATCTCAGGATCAGCCGGGTTGGATGATCTGCTTTTCGATTTTTTTTTTTTTTTTACAGTTACTCTTTCTTTTTCTTTTGCTCTTTCTTAGTTTTGTTCCTTGGTCACAGTTAACATACACCTTGGTGGCCACTTTTATGGGCTAGGTGGTATTCATGCTTGCTTTACAAATAAAATATTTACTATATACTGATTTTCAGCAGCCTCAGGGTTAAATGGGGTGTAAAGCCAGAATGCTTTATAGAGACTCTTATAAAACTGACTCAGACTCTTGTCAGCTCCTTGAAGCATTTCTGAAATCTTTTTTATATTATTTGCTTTTTTCTACCAACTCTCAGCCTCTGCAGAAGTGCTTCTCAGTACCTCTGCAAACACTGAAGCTGAGTTGCATTCTCTGGGTGTTTTTTTCCCCTTTTCCTAGAGTTTAACAGGCTCTTTTCTTTATATAATTCTCCAAGCACTTGGAGGGTTAAACAGGCATTATAATGAAAGTCAGTGTAAATGTTTACAGTCCTACCTTCACTGAGTTCTAAGGCCCGAATTAAAGCAATGAGCTCAGCTTAACGACAGTGTCCAGGGTTATCCCCACATACTCTGCACATCTCTCTCCTTGTGGGTTGATGAAGCTGTTCCCGCCCACGTATAGCTCCTAGTCTATTGATGCCCAAGGCTGGTCCCGGAGGTCAGGTCTGCTAGAGTAAACTTGAGTCCAACACCTCTACACAGTCATGCTCGACAGGGCTTTAGTTGCCGGGAGCAAGGTGGCAGGTTCAGGGTGTTTCCAGTTTAGTAGATCAATGGTTGAAAAGGGCTGATAGATAAAAGTCTGTTGCCCCACCGGATGTGGGCCTCGTCATTATAATAGACAGGTCCTCGCATCTCCCTGAGAGGTATTTGCATAGCTTGAGCAAGACCAGACCCTAGACGGCCCACTTGGCTATCCTGACTTCCTTCCTTGGCCTCTCGAGGCTTTGATCCTCCCCTTCGAGGGGAGACCTGGGGTGTGTTAGCTCCTGAATCTTGTTTCTGAGAGGGCTGTTGGCCTCGGTAAAGCGGGGTAGGCTGGGACATATGGAGAAAGAATTTTTGTTCTCTCTGGCAGCTCCTGCAAAACTGGCTTCTCTTGCTGTTTCTGGGACTCCTTTTTTAACTCTGTGTTTGCTGGCAAAGCTGCTCTTACTTTTCCTTTTGGCTTTTTTGCAATAAGCTGTTAAACAGGGCTAAATTTATGCCGGTTTTGTCTATATTATATTTAACCACAAGTCAATATAAAGGAATTGATCTAGGTACACTGGCTGTCCCCCGACCTGTCACCACCTTAAATACATGGCTAATTGTTCTCGGTCTATAGTTCCTTCGGTGGGCCATCCAACACCAAAAGAGGGCAGTTCTAATTCACACAAAGATCTTAACCTCTAAGGGGTTAACTTAACTCTATAATCTCCTGCAAAACCTTTCTTAAGGCTCCGTAACATGCATTTTAATAGAGTAAGTCTTGATGATTTGATGACTTTCCTTTTATTTTTCTTTTTGAAACTTTTTTTAACACACTTCCTAGCAGAGTGGGCTTACTTTGTGTCTGACCTATTTTTCTCTTGAGACAAAACAACATTCACACTACAAGAAGGAGAGGCTAAAAGGTCACTCACTCATCTAATTTACACTAAATCAGAATCAAAACTAAAACCAAAGTGCTGTTAAAGGCACACCTGTTTGTCAAGCAATTTAAGCCAAGTCAAAATCAGAACGAAAACCAAAGTGTCAATAAAGGCACACCTGTTTATCAAGCAATTCAAGTCAAGTCAACATCGAAACTAAAACCAAAGTATCAAGCAATTAATTCAAGTCAAGTCAAAAACAAAAACCAAAGTGCAGGTACAGGCCCGCTGTGAGTGATCAGGCCACGCTTCCACTCAAATGGAGCGGGCAAGTTCCCAAGACCAGTCTTACCAAGTTTCAGACGTTGGGACTTAAAGTGCCAGTTCCTTCCCGGTGTTCAGCCTCTGTGTGGATCCTCCGCGGGGGCCTGCTGTGCACTGCTCTGACGAGGCGTCCCACCGGGGCAAATGCCTACCCGGGAGCGCTCTCAGGATCCGCGAGGCTCCAGCTGGCCAGAGGTCCCCGCAGGGATGTTCTACAGGGCCGGCATAAACTGCCTAAGGGGTTGCCTCGACCATCCATTAACCACCTCGATTCCCGGTCAGGGAACCAAGAAATGTAGCAGGACGAGATGCAGACAAAACTCCTCAGACACTGGATTAAAGAAGGAAGTGGTTTATTTGGCCGGGAGCCTCAGCAGATTTGTGTCTTAAGAGCCGAGCTCCCTGAAAAAGAAATTCTTGGCCTTTTAAAAGGCTTACAACTTCAAGGGGTCCACGTGAAAAGGTCGTGATAAATCGAGCAAGCGTGGGAAACGTGACTGGGGGCTACATGCATCAGCTAACAGAACAGAAAGTTTTACAATGCTGTTTTCCTCCAGTGTCTGGAATGTACAGGTAACACAAGTAGTTTAGGTCAGGGGTTGATGTTATTATTACTTTTTTTAACTCCTAGGGTCGGGTGGCGGTGCCAAGATTGCCTGGCTATTTATCTTACTTTTGTTTTTTTCCAACTTTTTGCTTTTTTTCTCTGCCTGTCTTTTTTTTTTTTTTTTGAGACGGAGTCTCGCTTTGTCACCCAGGCTGGAGTGCAGTGGCGCGATCTCGGCTCGCTGCAAGCTCCGCCTCCCGGGTTCCCGCCATTCTCCTGCCTCAGCCTCCCGAGTAGCTGGGACTACAGGCGCCCGCCACCACGCCCGGCTAATTTTTTGTATTTTTAGTAGAGACGGGGTTTCACTGGGTTAGCCAGGATGGTCTCGATCTCCTGACCTCGTGATCCGCCCGTCTCGGCCTCCCAAAGTGCTGGGATTACAGGCTTGAGCCACCGCGCCCGGCCTTCTCTGCCTGTCTTGTGAACTAGGCAAGGCTGGGGGAGGAGGGCAGCAGGAGTAGTAGTGGTCTCCTTCCTTAGCGGCAGGGCCAGCTTTAACCCGAAGGGGCCTGGCCCAAGCTGCCAGGTGTCTGGGTCCCCGATCAGGGTCTGTATCAGCTCCCATTGCTGGCGCTGCCAATTATCACACAGCAGGGGCTTAAAAGGACAGTTTGTTCCCTCATAGTTCCGGGGCCAGGAGCCTGAGGTCAAGTGTGGGGAGGTGGTGGCTCCAGGGAGCAGCCTCGCGCCTCCCTCCTGTCATAGTCCTGCCCGTCTCAGCCCATAGAACGCGCCCTCCACCTCTGGTGGCCTCCTGCCAGGACACGCCATTGGACTCAGGGCCCACACAGGCAACTTGGAGTGACCTTACCTTGAATCTTGAGATCCTTAACTCGATCACATCTGCAAAGGCCTTCCCGAGGTTCCAGGTGGACGCGCCCCTTCCCAAGGTTCCAGGCGGGCGCGCCCCTTCCCGAGGTTCCAGGAGGGAATGCCTTTCCGAGGGTTCCAGGCTGACTCGCCCGCTTCGAGGAGTTCCAGGCCCGGTGGCATACTTCGGAGAAGGTTCCAGGCGGCAGCGCCCCTTTCGAGGTTCAGGCGGGAATGCGCCGAGGGTTCCAGTGACCGCCAGGTTCAGGCGGTGGCTGACCCTTCCGGATTGGCCCGGTGGCCTTCCAGGTTCAAAGGCGTACCGCTTCGAGGGTTCAGGCGACGTGATACCGGAAGGTTCAAGTACTTCCAGTTTCCAGGCGACGGCGCCCCTTCGAGGTTCCAGGCGCGGCCTTCGAGGAAGGTTCCAGGCGGCCGCGGCCCTTCCGGAGGTTCCAGGCGGGCGCGCCCCTTCCCGAGGTTCCAGGCGGCCGCGCCCCTTCCCGAGGTTCCAGGCGGCCGCGCCCCTTCCGGAGGTTCCAGGCGGGCGCGGCCCTTCCCGAGGTTCCAGGCGGCCGCGCCCCTTCCCGAGGTTCCAGGCGGGCGCGCCCCTTCCCGAGGTTCCAGGCGGGCGCGCCCCTTCCCGAGGTTCCAGGCGGGCGTGGCCCTTCCCGAGGTTCCAGGCGGGAGCGCCCCTTCCCGAGGTTCCCGGTGGGCGTGTCTTTCGAGAGGGCCTCAGGTGAACCCACTACTGTGTCTGAATCTGTCCCTTCCCCAAGCAGCAGCTCTGTGTCCCGGCATGGCCACTGTGGGGCAGACACACAGAAGGTCCCACATCCCTGTGCCCTGCAGACCGGATGCTGGTCTGGGACGGACCCCTAGGCATCACACAGCCGAGAGGGAGGTCAGCTTTAAGACGCTGATACCGCTAGTTCAGCTCCTGGAGCAGCATTCTCAGAGTGGGTTTCCAGGAACGTCTTCTGGGCGGATCAGCGGGGGCTGGGGTCAGTGGGGTGGGCTCCGGGAGGTTTGCCTGTGTCAGGCCTGTGCTGCTTCTGGCGGAGGTGCTTGTCCAGCCTCATCCAGTCTGGTGTCTCCAGTGCCACGTGCTAACACCTTCAGTGCACACTCGGGAACATGCCTGGAAGGCCCTGCCCTGCCCCAGGCTCCAGCCAGATTCTGCCAGCACCCGGGCCCCAGGCCGTGCCAGCCCCACAGGACTTGGGTGAAACTGAGTCCCAGAGGTAGGGCAGAGGGGGCCCCTGTCTGGGGGTGCATGCTGGGTACCTGATCGATGCCCGGAAGCCCATGGGGAGCAGGGTCCACAGGGCCGGCGATGACTCTCCCAGGAAGCCTTTGTGGGCTCCGACACAGGACCCAGCAGCCCTGCCGCCGCGCCTGGGGCCAGACCCTCCCAGATCCTTCTGTGGGGTGAGACTGCAGGTCAGGCCGAGGGGTGTCAACCAGGGTGGCGTGACGGCACCTCCAGAGCCAGCAGCAATGGCCAGGCTCAGATACAACATTTAGAAAGAACTCTGGCAGGCAACCGTGGGTGGCAGTGTCACAGCTAATTCACAATTTATAGCCGCGACTGTCCCTGATCCAGTCTAGAGAGAACCTGTTAAAGAAGAATTATCCTGGTGCTTATTACAATGGCAAGGAAAACTTCATTCCGGACTCCTGCAGTGGGGGAGAGACGGGCTCTGTGTTGGGTGCAGCAGGACAAGGAGGGTTCACAGCTGAGGAGCGACGGGGTCCATGGCTGGAAAATCGCCAGGAGGGTGCGGCGGGGCCAGGATGTTCTGTTGAGGGCACCGAGGACTGAGGTCTGATCAGCTCCTGGTGCTCAGACATCGGGGTGGGTTCATGCTCCGCTGGACTTGGTGGGGTTGAACATGGAAGCTCCGTTGGACTCGGCGGGGTTGCACGTGGAAGCCCGAGGTTGAGGCCCCCTCGAGAAGAGGCTCCAGGAGTCTCTGCCACGCCCATACCATTTGGCCGCAAGCACAGCCGTGTGAGCCGGTGCTGGGGAGATCCACCCCTGCTCAAAGAGCGGGCAGGGGCGGAAGCCAGGAGGTGGGCCCTGTGAAGGGGTAGTGCCCACGAAAATAGAGCGAGGAGGCACACGTAGGCTGAAGCATCCAGGAGCCAGGGCCTCAGGAGGGGGTAACACAGGGAGCCAGGGCGGACAGCGGCCACCTGGACCCCAGAGAGCCACCATGAAGTGTCCCAAAGCTTTAGGCATTGAAGAAGCCTGATCAAGGAAACCCGAGAGAACCGGACATCATCAGAAGCAGGCTGGCTGGGCTGGCAGTGGTTGAGGGTCTGGGAGTGGGGCCCCTGCCGCATGGCCACCACAGGCTGAGCAGAGCCCCGCAGGGAAGGGCCCACCAGCTCCCCCTGGAGATCCTTTCCGCCTCTGGCTCTCCGGACCAACCGTACAACCAACGTGCTGCCCTCCCCAGGGGCCAGGCCACCTCCCTGTCCCTCCCTCCCCAGGGGACCGGGCCACCTCCCTGTCCCTCCCTCCCCAGGGGTCCAGGCCACTTCCCTGTCCCTGGGCCCTGGGAGTGGAGGAAACGGCTTCCTTTTTCTCCCCCAGCCCAAGATCCAGAAAAGTGGGGCTCAGCCGGGCGTGGTGGCTCACACCTGTAATCCCAGCACTTTGGGAGGCCGAGGCGGGTGGACCTCCTGAGGTTAGGAGTTCAAGACCAGCCTGGCCAACATGGTGAAACCCCATCTATACTAAAAATACAAAAATTAGCTGGGTGTGGGAGCAGGCACCTGTAATCCCAGCTACTTGGGAGGCTGAGGCAGGAGAATCGCTTGAACCCAGGAGGTGGAGGTTGCAGTGAGCCAAGATCGCATCATTGCACTCCAGTCTGGGCAACGAGAGCAAAACTCTGTCTCAAAAAAAAAAAAGAAAAAAAGCAAAGCAGGGCTCATACCATATGCCATAGGCACCTGACACACAGGCCCCCTGCCTGCCCAGACCCGCCACATGTATCCAGGCCCCCTGAGTGTCCAGCTCCCCGCCACGTGTCCAGCCCCCCAAGCTGCGTGTCCAGTCTGAAGAATCCCACAGAAGGGCAGCCCACACGTGGGAACCCACATGCCTTTCTCTAATGCAACATGGCTACAAAATGTTCCCAGCCCTTGAATCCATGTCATTTCTCAGAAAATACCCGAGGGAAAAGGCCTCAGAGGCCAAAATGTTCTTCTCAACATTATTTTAATCAGGAAATACTGCAAACTATCCCGAAGCCAACTAACATGGTGGGGCGGAGGGAAGTTTTCTGTAAATGCCACTGGAGAAAGCATCACGCGGCCCTCGGCAGTCCCGGGGCTAGGACAGGGCAGGCCGTGGCCTCCCGGGGAGTTTCACAGATGCTGGATCACAGGGGTGGGCCCATGAGAAGCGAGCAGCGGGCTCCTCCGCCCTCAGACTTGTATGTATGGACCGCGGCCGCCTAGGCTGGCAAGACCGTGATCATGCTTTTTCATGTCTCAGGGTTTGGTAATCTGCCTACGTCTCTTCTCCAGCAGCAGCTGCACGTTACACCGCAGGGCACCAGCTCCGAGGAGCGCTTGGCACGCGCCTTCCTGCTCCCAGCCTGGAACCATTGCCCGGGCCCTTCCCTCTCAGGGCAGGGACCTCTCTAGGGCAAGGAAGGGCTTTCCAGGGCAGCCCCTCCAACCTGCATCCCCTGGGAGGGCCCCAGAGAGGGCACTGGACAGTTTCACTTCAAATCAGGGGCATCGGGGCTCAGCCCCGAAGCAGGAGGGCAGCAAGGGTCCTGATGTTGTGGACTTGGCCAGGGAGGGGCCGGGTCTCTCTCAGCCACCCACAGCCATCTGTCCCGAGAGTGTGAGGATTTGGGTCTTTGGTGGGGTCAGGGCAGGGAGAGGGGCAGGGATGCAGGGCAGGACAGGGGCAGGGAAGCAGGGCAGGACAGGTACAGGACACGGGGCAGGACAGGGACACGGGGCAGGACAGGCACAGAGGCAGGGCAGGGATGCGGGGCAGGGCAGGGACAGGGATGCAGGGATAGTACAGGGGCAGGGCAGGGAGAGGGGCAGGGATGCAGGGCAGGACAGGGGCAGGGACAGGGACAGGGACAGCAGGGCAGGACAGGGACAGAGGCAGGGCAGGGACGAGGCAGGGATGCAGGGGCAGGACAGGGACGTGTAGCCTCCACTGCTGCCCTCTCAGGGAACCTGGCTCCCACCCTCCGCCAGCTGAAGGGGAACTGGAGGCTGCAGCGTTCCTCTCTCTGTCCCCCTCTCTGGTGACTCATGTGATAAAGAACCGACCTTTCGGAGACATTCTGTGCCCTCAATAAAAACGGTCCCTGTCTGGAAACCCCCCTGAGGAGACGGACTTCCTCCCCTGCTGCCTGGGCTGCACCTGCTCTTTGGGCACCTGCCCTGTGCTGGCCCCTCCTGCAGGAACCGCCGGGTAGGCAAGGGGACCCAGGACCACAGAGAGGCTCCAGGGAGTCCTGTGGGCGCCTCCAGCAGCCGCCGGGGGTCTCTGTCACCCACACCTCATCTGTGAGGGTCCCTTGGCAAGGCAGCCCCTCCCGCTTCCCCAGGGTGGCAGGCCCGCTGCCCGCATGCAGAGCCTGCTGGGAGGGTCCCCTCATGTTCTCCCCTTCCCGTCCCCTGCCTGCCCAGCCAGGGGTCTGGCTCCTAGCAGCCAACAGTACAGCCCACCTGGGCCTCTGGGCTGCTAGATACACTCTGCCTGGAGCCCAGGTACTGGAAGCTCTGTGCCAGGACCATGGGGGGCGGGTTAAGGGAGGCCCTGCCCCGCCCCTCACCTGGCCCCTCACCTGCACACTGCACATCCCTCCTCCGTGTCATCTGCACAGGAGCTCTCATCTCAGTCGGCGCTGCAGAACCAGCCCAGGAGGGCAGCTGGCCTGTCGTCTGCTGAGGAGTGGAGGCGCACAGGGACCGGAGGGGAAGGGGTCTGGATTGCTCCCGGGAAGACCCTCAGGGACTGCCCTGCCGCTGGCAGCGCCTGGGTCCAGAGCGGATGGCGGCGTCTCCTGGCCCCCAGGGCTGTGCCCAGGAATGCAATGGCCCCCACACTACCTCACTACCCTGGTCCGAGCTTGCTGACAGATGAAGAAACTGAGGCATGGGCCCCGGTCTCACGGCCATTGGTGCAGAGCTGAGATCCAAGACTGGGTGGGCTCTTTGTCATTACTTCTTCCTCTGAGGACAAGCCCAGGTTCTCCAGGGTGCGGAGTCCATGTGCGGCCACAGCGGGCCTTAGAGACAGACAGGCCTGGGCTGGGGAGGCGGGGGCCGGGCCTGTTCGCTGGCGGTGGTGGCACCTCGGGGCTTTTGGGGACACCAAGTGAGCTCTTTAAAGTGGCTGAAGTGGTAAACCTTGTGTTCCCTGTAGATTCTACCAATTAAAACAAGGAAATACAGGCTGGTGTGGTGGCTCACGCCTGTGATCCCAGCACTCTGGGAGGCCGAGGTCAGGAGTTAGAGACCAGCCTGGCCAACATGGTGAAATTCCATCTCTACCAAAACAAAACAAAACAAAAAAAAATGAAAGAATTCACCAGGCATGGTGGTGGGCACCTGTAGTCCCATCTACTTGGAGGCTGAGGCAGAAGAATCACATAAACCCAGGAGGTGGAGGTTCCAATGAGCTGGGATCGGCCACTGCACTCCAGCCTGGGCGACAGAGTGAGACTCGGTCTCAAAAAAAAAGAAAAAGAAAACCAGTGACCATTCACATATACCCCTGAAAACCTCCGGGCTTGGGGACAGCAAGAGCCTTCCTGGGGGGCATCCTGGACCATGTGAGGGCCCCCAAGCCCTCTGGAATGTCAGCCTTGCTCAGCTTCCTCGCTGTCCTTCTGCCCGAGAACAAGCTCTGTTCTGCCCACGGTGCTGTCTACACAACACAGCTAACGGCTTTGCCGTCAGCCTTCAGACAGATTCTCTCTCTCTCACACACACACACACACACACACACACACACACACACACACACACACGATAAGGTTATGGGCTGCACTGCGTCCCCCAAATTCACAGGGTGAAGTCCCAACTTCAGGATCTGCCTGTCTTTATAGAGGTGACGAAGGTGAAACAAGGTCACCAGGGTAGGCTCTGACCCGAGCTGCTGGCGTCCTTAAACGAGGAGGACACGGACGCGCAGGAGGGATGGCCACGCAAGGACACGGGGAGCTGGCGCCGCCTGCCTGCTGAGAAGCGGCCTCGTAACCGCTACACTGAACCTTGACCGGGGACTGGAGAGAACCTGCACCTGCTGTGGAGTGCCTGGCCATGGTGTGTGCGATGCGGCCCCAGCAAAGTCACGCAGACGGGGCCAAGCTCCCCAAGGTTATCTTTCAATGGGAGGGGGTGACCCAGTGTTTTCCCAAAACCCAGCACAGTCCCCGGGACGCGTTCTCCACTAGGGTGGGCTGGGCAGGATCGCAGCCCAGGCTCCCAGAGACTTCCGGTGACACATCTCACAGAGCTTCCTGTTTCGGCCCAGATCAGAAACACCACGAGACGCTCGAGGAGGAATATTTTAATACTTCTGCTATTTGGCCTCACCCAAAACCAGGAAGTGCAGGGAGTCGTGAAAATGAAGAAAATGATCAAAAGCTGAGGACCAGGCCGTGCCATCCGAAGACAATCCTGAAATCTCTCTCCAGGCCCTGCCCTGTCCCTCCCTCTCTGCCCCTAGCAGGAGCCCCCTTTTCCCTTGGGGCCAAGAACCCAGGCCACCCAGGGTGCACGAGACCCACCAGGGAGGCTGCAGCAGGGGACAGAAAAGGCTGGCATGAGGGGTGGTTTCCATGTAGGGAAACTGAGTCAGCAGCCATTCCAGATCAGAGGTCCTAACTGGGTCAGGTGTGCGGGTGCTGCACTGTCAGCCAAGACCACGGCCCACCTCCTCAACAGCTGGGCCCACGCCGTCGGGGGGCGTTCCACGAGACTTAAAAAACCGTAACCCAACCCCGAGGAGGTGCCCTCTGAGGTGGGGTGTCCCACGCTAGAGTCAGGGTGACCTGAGGACAGGCTGGGCACATGGGGCCACCCTGAGTAAAGACGGGGGGACCCAGGAGGGGCTGGGACTGGCTAGGATGGTGGCTGCTGTGTGAGAGGGCATCTGGGACCCCAGCCTGCAGCCCCTCCTTGTCTCCTTGTGAGCCATGGGGCCTCAGGAAGTGCACCCCATTCTGTGCCTCAGTTTCCCTCCTGGGCTGAACTGTGTCCCCCACAGCCATGTGTCGAGGTCCTGAGCCCCGGACCTGTGAGTATGACCTTAGTTGACCCCAGTATCTGTGAGTGTGACCTTATTTGACCCCAGGACCTGTGAATGTGACCTTATTTGGAGGCAGGGTCTGCACAGAGGTAATGAGGTTAAAGCGAGGTCAGCCGGGTGGGCCCTGACCCACCCAGACACACAGAGCGAGAGCAGGCCACACGACATGGGGCCGAGGCCGCGGCAGCGCTTCCACCAGCCAAGGAGCACCAAAGACCTCAGGCCACAAGACCAGGAGCGGCCTGGGACAGACCCCTCTCACGGCCTCGGGGGGCCAGCCCTGCCCACACCTTGATCTTGGGCTTCTGGCACCAGAACCGGGGAGGGGGACTCTCTGCTGGTTTGGGGGTGTGGTGATTTGCCACAGCAGCGCTGGGTTGCCAATACGGCTACGATGCACGTCTGCAGCGACGACGGCTAAATGAGGTAAAATGGGTACAGAGTCAGCACGTGGTGGGCACGCCCTCAGAAGAAGTGGTGGGAGTAACAGGGCCCTGGAAGGTTCCAGAAAGCCTAAAAGACGGGAGAAGAATGTGAGTTGAGCTCTGGGATGGACAAAAGAATTCCAGAAGGGGTTGGGGCACCAAGCCTGACCCGGGGGCTCCTCTGAGCAACCCCAAACCTCCCAGACACCCACGAGCCGCCCTGGCTCTGGGCCAGCACTGAGCCCTGACTGCTGACGAATTGAGGGCCCGCAAGCCCTGTGCACTCACTTGGAGCTGCACAAGTTTACAGCGCGGTCCTGTGTGTGACCGCACTTGGTCCTCAGGAAAATTCAGTGTGTGTGTCCCAGCCACAGCCTGAGGACTGGCAGTGTGGGCCCCCCACAAGCCAGATGCCACATGGCAGGAGCAAACTGCCAATCCTCCCCTCTGCCCACCAGGCCGAGGCGGGAACCGGGACAGCCAGAGTGCCTGGTGGCCCTGGACTGCCACCACCACAGGAGCGGGAGCACCCGGCCAGCTCCAGGCTTAGAGACGACGCCCTCCCAGCTCCTGCCAGCCACAGGCTCTGCATTTGCCACCGAAAGGCTCTGCTGCACTCAGCACCCAGCCTGTGTCTCTAAATGACTGGCTGCTGTTTGTTTTTCTTGTGGCTGCGGTGGTTTCTAAGAAGGTAACTCACACTGCAAGGCAATAAAAATAGTTACCAGTCATGCCACACCTGCAGGCTGGGACCTACCGGACCTGGTCCCAGTGGCTTACACATGTGCACAGAAACACACATCACACATGCCTATGTGCACACGCGTGCACACACACCTGCCTGCCCACAGGTGCGCTGTGCACCTGCACACACGCATGCACGGATACACACATCATACATGCCTATGTGCACATATGTACAAACACACCTGCCTGCCCACAGGTGCGCTGCACACACGTGCACGGACACACACATCACACATGCCTATGTGCACACCTGCGCACACACGCAGTTCAAGTCCTCGCAAGCCCCATGAGCAGGTGTCCTCTGCCCCTTTCTCTGGAGTTGCAGTGGGCACGTGATTTGTCTGAGGTCCCACCGCAGGAGAGGCAGCTGCTGAGCTGGAATCAGGTACTGGGCCTGGCTGGTCAACACTGCTTGTCTGGGCAGTGAAACTCCTTCCTCATGAGGCCCTCCAGGCAACTCAGTGGCCGTGGGAAGAAGGCCCTGCCCCGCCTTCCCCTTGCCCCTCCCGCAGCACCAGCTGCTGCACTCCTCTGGCTGGAGGCCTGCCAAGTCATCATCAGAGATGGAATCTGCCCTGTCAGACGTCAAACCACGCCCTCAGGGCCCTGAGATCAGGTCCCCAGGAGGGGCGGGGCAGGGACTGGCTGGAGTCCTGGTAGCCCTGAGCTCCAGGAGAGCAGGGTCTGCCCACTCTGGGATGTCTGACCTTTCAAGGCCAGGCACCTAGTCCTGGTCGTCTGGGTCCACCTGGGATGACCCTGCTCTGTTCCTGCTTCTCCCAAGCACCCATGACCCTGGGAAGCCCGTCACAATCACCTCCCTGGACAACCCACACTACAGAGGGCACCGCCCCGTTCCCACCACAGCCTCAGGCAGCACTGGCACCCACAGCAGGGGCCGCCCTCACAATCTCACACCGCAGGAGCCTGGGTGTGACGCTAGGCAGGCTCCCCAGAGGCGGCTGTGCCGGCCCAGGCAGCCCCATCTCTCCAGGACCCCACTGCTCCCCGGGTCCAGCCCAGGCCCTGCATTCGGCAGCTGCTCCATGAAGTAGTAAAATGAGAATATGCACAGGGCCCACACTTAGGGGACTCCTGTCATGTGGTGTCCAGCATGGCTCGTGGGTGAGGACAGCAAAACCACCAAGAAATGACCCAAGAGGCCAACAGCAGCTCCCTGGGAAGGCCCAGCAAGAAATCCCCACAACCACCTCACATCCATTATTAACAAAAATAGCGACAAGTGTTGGCAAGGATGTGGGGAAACCGGAACCCTTGTGTAGCGCTGCTGGGATGGAAGATGGTGCAGCTGTGGGGAGGACAGGAAGGCAGTTCCTCAAGTCAGAACGACCGCATGACGCGGCAATTCCACTTCCAGGCGGGTACCCAGAAGAACCGAAAGTGAGTCTCAGAGAGACACCTGGCACCCACGTTCACGGCAGCATTATTCATACCGGCTACAACATGGAACCAGCCCCGGTGTCCGTCGCCAGAAGAAGGAACACACAAAACGTGGCCCCCCCACACAGTGGAATATTTTTCAGCCACAAGAAGGGAATTCTGACACATGCTACAACATGGACGGGCCCCGAGGACATGACGCTGAGTGAAATGGAGACATTTTGCTAGTGGCTTGAAACAACCACCACTGTATTTGCTCACAATCCTGTGAGTCAGCCGCTTGGTTTGGGCTGGTCTCCTGGCCTGGTCTACCCAGGCTGCCCCCGCCCCTGAAGCCACTTGGTGGTTGGTGCCAGCCAAAGACCCCGTGGTGCACACCTGACCGACTTCCTAAGTTCCAGCTCCTCCCCTCTAGGGCAGCCTCTGGGCCTCAGCGTCGGGGTGACTGAGGCTGACGGAGATGGCACCGTCTCCTCCACGGCTGTGCCCAAGGAGGCTGCCAGGCACCCATCTACACAGCAGCACAGTCCGAAGCCAGCCAGCCCCTCCCTCAGCCCCCACCCACACCTTTCTCACCATGGCTGGAGGCCCCAGGAAAACAACACAGACACAGGGGTGGGGGGCACTTCCAGACCCAGCAGCAGCCTGGAAGGATTTCCGCAGCCACACTGCATTCCTGCAGGGAAACGCTCGCAGCAGCCAGGGTGAGTCCTGGAACCGTCTGCCCTGCTGGGTGCCTGTCCCAGCACCAAGTCCTCCTTGTGTTTTAGAGCAGGTTAAAAGTGATATCATGCCCAATCCACACCTAGGCATTTGGTATTCCAACTGCAGAAAGTTAAAGAAACAATCTTGAAAGAAGCCAGCAGAGGGTTGGGGCGGGGTGGGGAGGAACACCTAAGCTATAGAATAAGAATACATTTGGGCTGGCGCGGTGGCTCGTGCCTGTAGCACTTTGAGAGGCTGAGGTGGGCGGATCACAAGGTCAGAAGATTGAGACCATCCTGGCTAACAGGGTGAAACCCCATCTCTACTAAAAATACAAAAACTAGCCGGGCGTGGTGGCGGGCGCCTGTAGTCCCAGCTACTCGGGAGAATGGCGTGAACCTGGGAGGTGGAGCTTGCAGTGAGCCAAGATCACGCCACTGCACTCCAGCCTGGGCGACAGAACAAGACTCTGATCCGTCTCCAAAAAAAAAAAAAGAATACATTCATTTCTTATAGGATTAGTTTTGACTTTTCAGAAACTGTACAAGTAAAGACAGTGGACTGAAATATTTAAAGTGTTGAGAAAAAATCCACAAGCCTAGAATTCTGTATCCAGCGAAATTATCCTTCAAAAGTCAAGGAAAAACAAAGACTTAGACAAAAATGGAGAATTTGTTACTAGTAGACCTGCTTTGCAAAAGGTGTTAACAGTTCTTTAGAGAGGGAAAAAAATGTACAAGTCAGAAACTTGGATTTACATAAAGAAAGGGACGAGTGCTGGAGAAGAAATAAGAAGGGTAATAAAACCTTTTTATTTTTCTTATTCTTTCTTTTTTTGAGACAGGGTCTTGTCCTGTCACCCAGGCTGGAGTGCAATGGTGTAATCACTGCAATCTTGATCACCTGGGCTCAAGCGCTCTTCCCACCTCAGCCTCCCAAGTAGCTGGGACCACAGGTGCACACTACCATGCCCAGCTAGTTTTTTAATTTTTGGAGCAATGGGGTCTCACTATGTTGCTCAAGCTGGTCTTGAACTCCTGGCCTCAAACGATCCTCCCACCTCAGCCTCCCAAAGTGCTGGGATTATAGGTATGAGCCACCATGCCTGGCCGTTAATCTTAATTGAACAGACAGAAGTTTGTTAAAGTTATAACAACGTACTTGATTGTATATGCTTGGGTATAAGTGAAACTAGTAATAGCAGTGATACAGGGGGCCAGAGTGAAGAACTGGGAACATGCTGTTATTTTTTTTTTTTTTTTTTTTTGAGACGGAGTCTCGCTCTGTCGCCCAGGCTGGAGTGCAGTGGCCGGATCTCAGCTCACTGCAAGCTCCGCCTCCCGGGTTCCCACCATTCTCCTGCCTCAGCCTCCCGAGTAGCTGGGACTACAGGCGCCCACAACCGCGCCCGGCTAATTTTTTGTATTTTTAGTAGAGACGAGGTTTCACCATGGTCTCGATCTCCTGACCTTGTGATCCGCCCGCCTCGGCCTCCCAAAGTGCTGGGATTACAGGCGTGAGCCACCGCGCCCGGCGAACATGCTGTTATTAAAAGATACTTTTGGTGGGACACAGAGGCTCACGCCTATAATCCCAGCACTTTGGGAGGCCCAGGTAGGTGGATCGCTTGAGCCCAGGAGTTTGAGGCCAGCCTGGGCAATGTGCCAAAACCCCATCTCTATAAAAAATATAAAAATTAGCCAGGTGCTGTGGCATGCTCCTGTGGTCCCAGCAACTCGGGAGGCTGAGGTGGGAGGACTGACTGAGCCAAGAGTTCCAGGCTGCAGTGAGCCGTGATCACACCACTGCACTCCAGCCTGGGCGACTGAGCAAGACCCTGTCTCATAAAACAACAAAAGAAAAAGATGCTTGTGCTACCCATTAGCAAGCAGTTCAGTGTTATTTGAAAGTGGGCTTCAAATAGTTGGAATTGTGTATCACAAAATCTAGGGTCACCACTGAAAACGTGAAAAAGTATGTCTAAGAAAGAATAGAAAACAAAATCATAAAATGGTCAATTAAAACCACAAAAGGCAGAAAAAATAAAAAAACAAAAACAAAAAATAGAAAATAGGAACAAATACGGTAGATATTAATCCAACTATATCAATAGTGACTTTGAATGTCAGTGGTATAAATGCACCAATTAAAAGACAGAGATTGTCAGAATGGATCAAAAAATAAAACCTAACTATATGTTATCTACACAAAACCCACTTTAAAAACAAAAACAGTGGTTGAGCACAGTGGCTCACGCCTGTAACCCCAGCACTTCGGGAGGCAGAGGTGGGCAGATCACTTGAGGTCAGGAGTTCGAGACCAGCCTGGCCAACATGGCAAAACCCCATCTCTACCAAAAATACAAAAATTAGCAGAGTGTGGTGGCGTGTGCCTGTAGTACCAGCTACTCAGGATGCTGAGGCAGGAGAATTGCTTGAACCCAGGACGCGAAGGCTGCAATGAGCTGAGATCTCATCACTGTAGAGATGGGTGGCAGAGCAAGACTCTGTCTCTAAATAAATAAATAAAAAGACACATGTAGATTAAAAGTAAATGAACAGAGGAAGAAATACCATACCACATTAATCACAAGAAAGCTGGAATAGCTATATTAATTTCAGAGCAGACTTCAGAGCAAAGAAACTTATCAGGGATAAAGGGGGGTATGCATAATAACGGGTGTGGAGTATCTTTCCATTTTACTTCTTTGACTTATTAAGGTTTTATAATTTTCCTCATAGATCTTGTACACACCTTGTTAGATTTCTACCTAAGTTGTGTATTTCAGAGTTGCTATGTCTTCCTGGAGAGTGTGGCCTTCCCAGGGAGCTGCTGTTGGCCTCTCGGGTCATTTCTTGGTGGTTTTGCTGTCCTCACCTGTGAGCCATGCTGGACACCATGGGACAGGAGTCCCCTAAGTGTGGGCCTCGTGCATATTCTCATTTTACTTCTTTATGGAGTCGCTGCTGAATCAGGGCCTGGGCTGGACCTGGGGAGCAGTGGGGTCCTGGAGAGATGCAGCTGCCTGGGCCGGCAAAGCCTCCTCTGGGGATCCTGGCTAGCATCACACCCGGGCTCCTGCGATGTGAGATTGTGAGGGCGGCCCCTGCTGTGAGTGCCAGTGCTGCCTGAGGCTGTGGTGGGAACGGAGTGGTGCACTCTACAGCATGGGTCCAGGGAGGTGTTTGTGATGGGCTTCCCAGGGTCACGGGTGCTTGGGAGAAGCAGGAACAGGGCAGGGTCATACCAGGTGGACCAGGACAACCAGGGCTGGGTGTCCGGCCTCGTGAGGACAGACCTCCCAGAGTGGGCAGACCCTGCTCTCCTGGCGCTCAGGGCTATAGGGACTCCAGCCAGGCCCTCCTGGGGACCTGATCTCAGGGTCCTGGGGACACAGTTTGGACATCTGATAGGGGCAGATTCCAACTCTGAAGACTTGGCAGGCTCCGGACTTACTATAAAGCTACATTACTCATGACAGGTGCTGGCAAAACAGACCAATGAAAGCGGAGAGCGAGCCCAGAAACAAACCTGCATGGAGAGTGAACTGGTCTGTGACAAAGCAGCAAAAGCAATGCAATGGTGCACAGTCTCCACCAAATGGAGCCAAACAATGGGGCGTTCACATTCCAAAAATGAATCCCAACACATGCGTTCCACCCCTACAACAATTCACTCAGAATGATCACAGACCTAAATGTGAAATGCAAAACTATCAAACTCCTAGAAGATAACACAGGAGAAATTCTAGATGACCGAGGGTTTGGTGATGAGTTTTAAAAACACAAGACTGAACCCAGTGGCTCCCACCTGGAATCCCAGCACTTTGGAAGACTGAGGCAGGAGGATCACTTGAGCTCAGGAGTTTGGGATCAGCCTGGGCAACACAGTGAGACCCCGTTTCGTTTCTTTTCTTTTCTTTTTTCTTTTCTTTCTCTTTCTCTCTCTCTCTCTCCCTCCCTCCCTCCCTCTCTCTCTCTTTCATAAGGGGAGAAAAATAACAATCCAAGAAGAAACCAGTGATAAACTTGATTTCATTAAAATTAAAAACTGCTCTGTGAAGGCACTGTCAAGAGAATAAGAAGACAAGCCCCAAACCTGGAGAAAATAACTAGAAACGAGATATCATTAAAGGATTATGATCCAAAATTTACAAAGAACTCTTACAACTCAGCAAAAAGAAAATGAACAACCAATTTAAAAATGGGCAAAAATTCTGAGCCAATACCTCACCAAAGAAGATATGCAGATAGTAAATAAGCCATGAAAAGGGGCTCAGCATCATATGTCACTAGGAAATAGCAAATTAAAACAATATATCACTACACACCTATCAGCTGGCCAAAATCCAAAACACAAACACTACCAAATGCTGGTGAGGATGTGGAGCAACAGGAACGCCCATTCATTGCTGGTGGGAATGCAAAATGGTGCAGCCACTTGGGAAGACAGTTTGGCAGCTTCTTGTAAAACTTTCACCATATGATCCAGCAATCACAAAGGAGCTGATAATGTATGTCCACACAAAAACCTCCACACAGGTGTTTATAGCAACTTTATTCATCAATGCCCCAAACTGGGACAAACCTAAGATGCTCTTGAGAGGGTAAATGGATAAACTGTGACACAGTCAGACAATGGGATATGATTCAGCTTAAAAAGAAATAAGCTGTCAAGCCATGAAGACACATAGAGGAAATTTAAATGTCTATTACCAGGCGAAAGGAGACAATCAGAAAAGGCCACATAGTGCATGAGTCCAACCACGTGACATTGTGGAAAAGGCAAAACTGTGGGGACAGTAAAAACCATCAGTGGTTATGGGGGTGGAGGGTGGGGGAGGAATGGGCAGAGCCGAGGGTTTTCAGGGCAATGAAACCATTTTGCATTCTCTGTAAATGGCGGATCCATGTCCTGTATTTGTCCGAATCTACAGAATGGCTAACACCGACAGTGAATCCTAACGGATGCCGCAGACTCGGGGTGATGACGCGTCCGCGTGGGTTGGTTGCCTATAATTAATGTGTGCTCTGCCGGGGTGGGGCGGGGGTGATGGTGAGGGAGGCTGTGCATGCGCGGGGGCAGGGAGTGTGTGGGACTCTCTGTACCTTCCGCTTCATTTTGCCATGAACCTAAGACTGTGCTAGAAAATAAAGTCTATTTAAAACAAAACAGAAAAGGTGATGTTAAGGGAGTCCTAGAGGAAGACGCTGGCCAGCAGTAGGTGGAAGGGGCCTGGGGGCGGGCGGACGCCAAGGTGGCACGTCAGGTCCGTGAGCCTTGAGCCTCACAGCACATACTGGCCAGCTCATGCCAAGAGCCCATCACCCTCAGGGCCCAGGCCTGGCCAGGGAAGATGGAGGGGCACCCATGAGGCCCCCATCCTCTCTCCTGACGCTCCCAGTGCAGTGGGGAGATAGATGGTAAACCATTGCTGCGTGTGTACTCACAGACCTCGAGATCTGCGAGACGAGTGGCCCAGGGGCCCCTCCTCAGCCAGGGCATGCGGGGAAGTCCTATCTGCAGAGTGACGCTGACAGCTGAGAGACAAGGGGAGCCAGTAATACAAAGACGGGGGCTGGTCGTCCCAGGAGGGAGGGATGGAGGGTGTCAGGACCAGACATGGGGAGGAGGCATGAACCTGGTCTAGGCACAGGAGAGGAAGGGGGTGGCTTGGACAATGTTTGGAGGCAAAACCCATAGCGGGGTAGAGGGAGGGGCAGGGAGACATAGGCGGCTGGGACCAGTTTCGGGTGGGGAGTTGGCACGCACAATGGCCTCCCAAGATGTATAAAGAAGCGTGTGGGGGCCTGGTTCGGGACATGCTGGAGGCGTGTCGGACGGGGTGAAAATGGAGGAAGGGCTGGAGTCTGAGGCCTCCTTAAGGTGGAATCAGACAGTGAGGAATGGGGAGGAAAGGAAGGGAGGAAATATTCAAGAGGAGCCTGGAAGGACAAATTCATCCCCAGGTGGATGGACTGGAGGGACAGACCAGGTCTGGGGAGAAGACCAGGAAGGAAGAACAGGTGGAATGGAGGAAGGGTGGAATGGAGAATGGAGTGGAATGGAGGATGGAGTGGAATGGAGGAATGGAAATGGAGGGGAGTGGAGGGAATGGAGTAGAGTGGAGGTGAATGGAGGGGATGGAGTGGACCGGAGTGGAGGAAGGGATCCGAGTTGAGTTGATCCGAGGATGGATATTGATCCGAGATTGAGCGACCGAGGAGGATAATTCGGCTTCAATTTTTCCCACCAATAATCACCAATAACCAGCGTGCCGGGAGCGTGGGGGAGCTGGGACCGAGTGGAGGAGCTGGGAGGGGACTGAGTGTGGAGGAGCTGGGAGTGGTGGGGGAGCTGGGGACTGAGTGTGGAGGAGCTGGGAGTGGTGGGGGAGCTGGGGACTGAGTGTGGAGCAGCTGGGAGTGGTGGGGGAGCTGGGGACTGAGTGTGGAGGAGCTGGGAGTGGTGGGGGAACTGGGAGTGGTGGGGGAACTGGGAGTGGTGGAGAAACAGAGAATGAAGACAAGATTATTGGGGAATGGGGCATGTCCACAGCTTGAGCTCTGGTGAACCTGGACAGGAGGTAACGAGGTACCCTGGAAAGAAACCAGAGGGACAGAGCAAAGGGGCGGGGTATGTGGAGAGGCTTCAGGAGAGGATAGCCCAGACTCTGATGGCACCAACAGGAAGTAGCTTGGTGGGGGGCCGCCCGCCCAGGGTCAGCCCCAAAGACAGTTCTGCCACGCCCCCTGGTGGCAGCATCTGAAGTCACAACCACGTTCCAGGGCGCACAGGCCGTGGGAGAGGCCTCTGGGATGGCAGGAGGGCCTGGTCCCTGGAACCATGCATGTCACCAGCACCCCTCCCTCCCCACGGCCTGACCTTGAACCCTTGGTTAGCTCCTGTTCCCACTGGGCCTCTTGTCCCCTTCCTTGATCACTTTATGCATGCTTGGCACTGCCATCCTGCTTCCCAGCATGTCCACACCCCTCCCACTGCTGGGGGGACTCCACGGCTCACCGGGCCACGTACTGGCTGCCTCCACTCCACCTGAGCTCCAGGACGAGGGCATGCTCATGACAATGCCCTTGGTACCTGAAGGTGCCTGGCACGCAGCAGCCACGGAGTCACTGTCCAGTGAACCCGGGACCGAGCTCTCCTCCAGTGAACCCGGGAGCAAGCTCTCCGGTTCTGTCACGGCCCCTCTGTGGGCTTCCCAACGTACCGAGATCTATTTCTAGGGCTCGGGTTCTGGTGCCACACTGCTCAGAGCTGAGTTCCAGTCAAGCCCTACAAGCTGCAGGGCCCTGGGAGGAGCAAAGCCTCATCTGCAAGTGGGGACACTGAGGACTCCCAGGGCCGCCTGGGCTAAGGGCAGACGCAGGTGAGGACAGGCCTGGCCCAGCAGAAGCACCTGAGTGTGGGGCGCCACACTAGATCACCTCAGACAGAGAGAGAGACAGCACGCGTGCGCGAAGGCGAGTACACAAGCGTGCAGCCGGAGCCTGCACGGGGCTGGGAGGTTCTGGGGACAGTGCCGCCGTTCCAAGCCCAAGGGATGGTTTTGCACGTTTTCTTGGTGGAAACCCCAAAGTGCATGCTTGTGATTGTGCACGTTTCATGCACTCACGCACACGTGAATACACATGTGTGGTATATGGTGCACGTTTCATGCACTCACGCACATGTGAATACACGTGTGGTATATGGTGCACGTTTCACACACTCACGCACATGTGAATATACATGTGTGGTATATGGGTACCCCCACCACACAAAATGTGTCCACACCAGCCTATGAGAAAGGGGAGGAGCCTCACCTTACCCCGGACGTGGGAGGCTCCTCTGCTGCCCGGGCCAGGGTAATCCTGGCCCCAAGGCAAGTGCTGTGGGCGTGGACACCCGTGAGGACTTCCTGAGGCCTGGCCTCGGTGGGAGGAAGGCCACTGGTGAACCCAGCTCCCACGGAGGAAGAACCAGAAGCATCAGGCCAAGACCTGATGCGGGGTGCACCGGGGCCTTCCTGCCTTACCCATGGGTCCCCCGCGCCCTCTCAAGGTGGTGGAATGAATCTGCTGATTCCACGTGGTGGGTGGGGAGGCCAAGGGTGTGTGGTGGGTACAGTGCAATTGAGAGTTCGAGTCTTGCGGGACCAGGGGCCCCGTTCCAGGCCCAGCAGCCAACACACAGGGAGGTGCAAACCAGACCACACAGAACAGCCGTGCCAGCAGCCAGAACGGGCATTTCCCACACCCCCACCCCAACGCTGGGCAGTTCCTGCCACTCACCCAGCGTGGGGCCTCTCAGGCTGGCCTGGCCCTGGCTGCTCAGGCAGAGACAGATCCAAAAGGCAACAGATATGTGACACTGAGTGAAGTGTGCAGACACCTGACTCCCATCCCAAGTGCTTTCTCCCCCAAACCATCCTGCATACACAGATGAACGCAGCACAGTCGAACGCCAACACACTTTATTTCCCTTCGGATGCGTCTGCAAGCTTCTGCCACACCTGAACCCACGGCCTGGCACCAACGCTACCATCACTCCCCAGAGGTCAATCTCGGAGGCTGAGGTGCTGCAATTTCCCTTTCTTCCTGAAAATTAAGAGAACTGAGACTAATTGAAGAAACCTCACTGCCATTCCTCACTCAGCAGTCTCAGCAGGCCTGAAACGTGGCTGTGAGAAGTTGCCACTTTGGGAAGGCATTTATTCTCTGCGGCTACAGGGACTGCCTGCTTTAGAAACCCCCTTACGCCGATTAACTCAAAAGTCCCTTCAGAGTAGAGAACCAACCTTTCACGGTCCATAAATGTGGTATTTCTGGTTTCCTCATCAGGAGGCTTGCAAACCTAAAAATGTTCTTCCTTCCAAAAACTAACCTGAAGTATAAAACCTCGGACGGCAGAATTTTCTGTTTCTGGAAAAGCTGGCTGCGATTTGTTTTTGGGACGCAGTGAGGCAAGTCCCTGTGGCAGAGAACGAATCGGCCGCTCGGCCTCTGTATATGACAGCAGCCCAGCCAAGCCCAGGAAGAAACACCCGCCCAGGCACTGCAGCCACCCTCCCTACAGAGAACGCCTGCAGGGTTCAGCAAAAAAAAAAAAAAAGGGCCTGCCAGACCCCCAGCTGGAGGGAAAGCAGCTGACAGCGCCTCAGCCAGAGCGTGAGGCCAAGTCCTGGCACCGAGCTGGGACCCCGTCCGTGCGCGTCACTTTCCAGTGAGTTCCAGCACCTTCTGCACCATGGCCCCGATCCCGTCGTGGATGTGGTGGAGTGCCGCCTGGCACATGAAGGCTGGGGTCGTGACCACCTTGTTTTTCTGGTCCACGTGAGCTTCGTGTGCAGAGTTATGGAAAAGCCACCGTGCAGGGACCCCAGGGACTTTCAGGTGTGCAGCCCGGCCCCTGCCCCACCCTCACCGCTCGTCCTAACTTTGTTCTCAGGTAACTTGGAACAGGAGAACTTGCTCCTGGTGCAGTCTGTGCTGGCAGGACCCCGCTTTCTGTATGATTGATGCTGCTGAACAACATAGGAAGGTACCTGTTCCCAACTGACATGCATTCTAGAGGAAGGAGGCAGCGGGGAAATTCCAGGGAACGGGGCAATGCCCTCAGGGCACCTTTCATGCCAGCATCACACAGGCCCAACATCCACACATGGCCACGAGCTGCCCCGCCATGGGGGCGCACACATGCCTGGGTCCTCACAACCACCACGGGAGGCAGTAGCAGTGCCTCCACTTTTCAGAGGAAGAACTGGCAGTGAAGGAGCCGGTCCTCATGCTGCAGGGAAACTGGCAACAGGGCAGCAGGCGCACAACCAGAGCCGGCCGGCCAGACCTGAGCCTCCCCAACGCCACGCACCAGTGGCCAGGCCTCCACACCAACCAAGACATGTGCCCCCACCTTCCTGCAAGCAGTCAGCGACCTGGGGCCAGCCTTGCCCCGTGCTCCTGCCCGGCAGGAAAGCCGCAGGGGCAGACGGGCCTGACGTCGGAAGCTGCCTGTGAGTAAAACGCTGCCCCACTGAGAGGAACTGCACCCTCCAGAACAACAGCTGCAGGGGACCGGGTCCATGCTGTACTCATTCTAGCACCTTCCGGCACCCCGGACTGTTCTGTTCTCTCAACTGGGCCCACATGGACATTCTTCCAGATCCAGGCAGTGCCTCCCAGGAGCCTTCCTCCAAATCTCCCTGGGAACAGCCCCACTGGTGCTCTCGGTCCATCGTCTCAGAATCCAGGGGACACACCTCAACAGGAGGGGCCGGGGGCTGTGAGGCCGGCTAGAATCACCTGGCTATTCAAACTGGCCTGAGAACTTCCACCCAAATAAAGCCAGGAAGCGCCTGCCTCCTGCATGCCCAGCTGCTCTCCCCCATTATCTCAGGAAGCCCCTCCCTCCTGCACACCTGGCCGCTCTCCCTCCACACTTCGCACACACTCTTTCCTCACCCTCCCCTGGGCTGGAGCATCCTGAGGTCCCACAGCTTCCCCTGCAGGGTGCTGTCCCCTCCCCCCAGGCAGGCCCCAAGTGTGGCTGTCTGGGGGTTGCTGAGCAGACTCAATAGTCAGGCTAGGGACCTGGACCACCTGCCAACCACGCACCAGCTGGGCCGTCACAGCCATCTGCTTGACCCCCGCAGACACATGGCCACGGTGCCCACCAGGGGAGGCCCCACAGGGAGAGCAGCAGGTGCAGCTCCCAGTGAAGAGGCCGCCCAGAGGCGGGGCGTCCTTATGCACGGCTTAGTGACAAGCGCAACTGCGGGCCGGGCCTGGCTACCAGGAAGGATATGGCCACTTCCTTCACGAAGTGCTTGGCACCCAGGGCCTTGATGGCTTCCGCGGTCCCAGCGTAAGGCCACTTGCCACCTTCCTCCTGCTCATGGCCCACGGTGACCTCGACTCCTCTGAGCACCTTGGCTGCGAGGACAGGCGCGATGCAGCACAAGCTGAAAGGCGAGAAGAACACGGGTCAGGCGGGTGCGGGACCCCAGGCTGCACGGCCTGCAGAACAGAAATGACCCTTGCCATGACCCCAGGCTGCCCTGCCATGGGGGCCCTGCTGTCCCTGCCTGCTGTGAGCCTGGGCTGCCCGGAGGCTGTGGCCCATGGGATGTGGTGGAGGCGGCACCAGGTGACTCAAGGCTGAGTGAGGTGTCCTCAGTCCCACTCCCCACCCAGCATTCCCTGCAGGCACTCAGGCACCAGGCCATGGAACCCCGAGGGGAGCCCCCAACAGTCACGGATGAGCCCCAAGCCCCAGGACACCCCAGACTGGTGGGAGTCCCGGGCTGCAGAAGTCCACTCACAGAGCAGGTAAAGGCATGCGGCTGCCCCAGCCCTGAGTTGTGGGATGCTCTGTGACCCAGGAACAGGTATCACAGCCACACTGACCAGCCACACCAGACCCCCTTCACAGCGGAGGCACAGCGGGCCAGGAGCAGCCTCACCAGCCTCCGACCTGCGGCGCAAGTCTCAGCAAGTGCAGGCTGGTGGTGCACGCCCGACCCTGACACGCAGGCCACAACAGCTCCACCCGGGCCCTGAAGCTGAGGGTCCCGCCATGCCCACCCCTGGGTCCTGCTTCTGCTTCACCAGGAACCCCTTCCTGCCCAGCCAACAGAGGCCCCTCTGTGTGCCAGGCACTGTGCTCACAGCAGCGCCTTCAGCGACCTGTGTTGTCCACACCTCATGGCCACCCAGGGGTGACAGTGGAAAGGGCACAGCCTCATCAAACAGCAGCCCCATCCCCTGGCAACCTGTGGTGTGGCCCACAGCTGTCAGGCCCCATCCTGCCCCCAACACCCCACACCTTGGCCTGTCTTCCTACATCCCTCCTCCCGCCGTCTATAGTCCTACCCACTCCCAACAGGCCCAGGTGGAAACTGCTACCATGGGCTATAACAAAACACTGTTAACAACACATGTCACAGCCAGACACAGTGGCTCACACCTGTAATCCCAGCACTCTGGGCAGCTGAGGCAGGCAGATCACCTGAGGTCGGGAGTTCGAGACCAGCCTAACACGGCGAAAACTCATCTCTATTAAAATTACAAAAATTAGGCCTGGTGGCAGGTGCCTGCAATCCCAGCTACTTGGGAGGCTGAGGCAGGAGAATGGCTTGACCCTGGAGGGGGGGGGGGGGGGGCTGCAGTGAGCCGAGATCACTCCAGCCTGGGCAACAGAGACTTTCTCAAAACAAACCCACCCCTCAAAACTGCATGTCCTAAAGCTGAAGCAACTTCCGGCTGCCTATGAGACGAAGGCCCCCTGCTGCCCTCCGAGCAGGCAGGAAGTCTGGGAAGCAGGGTCTCAGGAGCTCCTGATGCTGTGTGCAGCCGCCTGGCCATCAAGTGCCAGCTACAGATACCACAGCGTCTCCTGGCACAGCCGAGCACCCACCTTGACTACCGCATTCAAGGAAAGGGTCCCAGCACTAAGCAGCCGGGCCGCCTAACAGCCCCTGGCCGGCCACGCAGGCCTCTGGCACCAGGCTGAGGGGTGGGTGGGGCCGGCTGCAGGAGGGACCTCAAGGCAAGCTGACATGGAAACTGTGTGCCCAGCCACAGAACCACTACCACGTCCCTCTCCTCTTAGGAAGGGAACGCTGCAGCGGGAAAGGATTTAGGTTTCCTCAGGCAAGAGAAAAAGAGCCTGTGGGTCACCGTGCACGGGAGCCCCATGGCCGGACCGGGGAGCAGACGGGCTTGCGCCCCACGCCGTTTCCAGGGGAGCCCCGTGGCCGGACCGGGGAGCAGACGGGCTTGCGCCCCACGCCGTTTTCAGGGGAGCCCCGTGGCCGGACCGGGGAGGAGACGGGCTTGCGCCCCGTGCTGTTTCCGGGGGAGCCTCATGGCCGGACCGGGGAGGAGACGGGCTTGCGTCCTGTGCTGTTTCTAGGGGAGCCTCATGGCCAGACCGGGGAGGAGATGGGCTTGCACCTCACGCCGTTTTCAGGGGAGCCCGTGGCTGGACTGGGGAGGAGACGGGCTTGTGCCCTGTGCTGTTTCTAGGGGAGCCTCATGGCCGGACTGGGGAGGAGATGGGCTTGCACCCCACGCCGTTTTCAGGGGAGCCCGTGGCTGGACAGGGGAGGAGACGGGCTTGCGCCCTGTGCTGTTTCTAGGGGAGCCTCATGGCCGGACCGGAAAGGAGATGGGCTTGCACCCCACGCCGTTTTCAGGGGAGCCCCGTGGCTGGACCGGGGAGGAGACAGGCTTGCGCCCCACACTGTTTTCAGGGGAGGCATGTTCACCTGCCGGGGGGCTATCTTGTTTCACCGAGATTTTGAACCAGCCACAAAAGAAAGGGCCATGGGCTCCTCCCTCTGGGCGCTCATCCCAGGAACGTTTCTCTGACAAGGACGGGATCCCAAGGTGGGGACCGTCGGCGGCATCTTCACCTGGGCTGTGTGCGCCTGTAGCAGGGACCTCCTTCGGGAGCTCTGAGCCTGCACCTCTTCCTGTGGCTCCGCCATGTCACCCGGGACGGTGACCAGGCGGGTCCTTAAGTGAGTGATTGTGGGTGGGGAGGGTTTTTTTTTCCAGCCCCGCTCAGACAGAGGATTCTGGTAGAGCCTTATCCTTGTTTGGCTGACAGAACCCGGTAGTGAGCAGCCATTGCACGTGCCTCACAGACGTTCATCAACACAAGTGCGGCTCTCGCCCTGCTCCAGGGATTTCCCCAACTGGGGACAGATGCCAGCACCAGATGCAGCTGAGACCCGGACAGCGCAGCACCGGGTTCCGGGACCACCAAGGAGCCAGTGTGGGGAGGCTTGTGGAAGCATCACACCTGCCACGGCGGAACCCGGCCTTGCTGGGTCACCGTCACTCATCTAAGGGTGACTTCCCGGCTGCACACGGCTAAGAGCACACAATCCCTGCAGGGCCGTGACCTGCCACAGAAGCCAAGGCGCTGATGATGGAGTGGGCACCCACCTCGTGCTGCCAGCCTCAGGACCCAGGCTTTGTCTGAGCAGGGGCAAAGGGGCATGGTCGGCTGTGGTTCCCCAGGAGAGAGGCTGCTGGGAGTGGACGGCATCAGGGACGGTGCACGTGCTGTAGTGACTGGCCAGAAGTCAGCGGGGTTGGGGATACTGTGGCTAAGGTGCTTGGGAGAAGGGGTCTGGTAAAGGCTAGGGGTCCTGAGGGACTGCCTACGGATGCCTCTGGGAGCCGAGAGAATTCCAGGTGTCCGCTAGGGAAGTGGAGCGTGCCCTTTCCTTCCTGTTAAGTCACCAGTGACATCGCGTGAAATCCCCTCAGCTAAAACAAGAAAACCAGCTGTGAGTTTTCAGGATCAGTGGCAGCTCCTGGCTGGGTATGGAGGCCACAGGCCCATGCACCCTCCTCCCTCACTGCGCGAGGCCTGAGCGGCGGTACATACCCGATGGGCTTCCCGGCCTGGTGGAACTCCTTCAGGACACGCTCCACTTCTTTATTAACTTTGCAATCTTTCCCGTCCACGGCAAACGTGCTCCTACCGGGAGAGAAAAGGCCTCCTCAGACACCCTCACAACCAGGGTCTACTCCTGGGGGGCTTCCTAGGCACAGCTCCAGACCTTCAGTCAGCTGCAGCAAGAGACATGGGAATGGCTGCACATACGCGCGTTTGATGTGAACACCTTTTCCTGTTTTTTAAACAGAAAGCAGCACAGAAAGCAGGAAGATCAGGAAGGGTGGAGCAGGAGGCCACCAGGCCCAGAGGGCTCACGCCCTGGAACCTTCTGGAGCAGCTGGCGGAACCCGGGCTGCGGTGCTGAGACTCAGACACCGGTATCCGGCTCCTGACTCCCATGGCGCTTGTCAGCTTTCTGTTATGATGTTGGCTGTGTTGGGCCTCGGACAGCCTCTGACCTCCTGCCTGCCTTTCACCTGCCCCGAAGCAGGACTGTAATGTTCCCCGCCTTTCTCCTGAGAGGGTCCCCCATTCCCTGGGGGAGAATGCTGACGTCATGTTTCCCTGAGCACTGTAAGCCACTCCAGCAAACGGGGTTGTGGGAACCCCAACTTCAGTGAGGTTAATCGGTCAGTTCCAGAGGCTCAAGCTGGTCACCGGTGTGTGTCGGAGGGCAGTCTTGGGGACGGAGCCCTCAACCCATGGGGTCGGACGCTGCCCCGGGTCCATACTGTCAGAACTGAATTAGAAGGCAGCAGCGACCCCTGCGTGGTGCGTGGGGAAGACCCTTCAAAGCCGCTCACAGGAGCCTTCTGTGTAGACGGCTGTTGTGGTGGGAGGAGGAGAAACACGGTGTGTGAGTTTTTCCTCAAAACAAAGGGGCCACAAGAAACTCCAGAGCTTCCGGAAAAAGAAACGCAATCAGCCCCCAGGCATAACAAGCACTCTCGCCCCAGTGACCATGAAACAAACGCAGGTTTACCCAAGACACCAGCATCCACACCTAGGCCGAGGAGCAGGAGCTGTGGAGGGCACGCAGGGCGGGGAAGGTCTCTCCACACTGCCCATGGGGCGTGTGTTTGGCAATGCCACCATATCTACAAGTGGACACACCTTCCCACGAACGCCACCCCCGGGCACTACGCCACCGCTCACGCACCTCAGTCCTCCACCCCAGCATTTTCCACACGGCTTTGCTGGCAGAGTACTGGGAATCTTCTGGAGGCAGCGGGTGTTCACCGTCCCCACGGGTGACTGTCTCAGAGGGTGGGGAGCGGCCACGGCTGCAGCTCGTCAGAGCACACCGCACTGTGAACACGCAGGACAGGCTCTCCCAGAACGCGCTGGACAGGTCAGTGAAAAGGGGAGCTTCACCCAGGAGACGTGGGCTCAGACCCATGGGCACATCGGTCCAGGGCCCATCAACACCTTGAAAGCCAAAGGCAAGACCCACTGACCCCGAGAACCTCCACGCACCTCACGCCGCGCGCCTCACGCCGCGCGCCTCACCCCGCGCGCCTCACCCCGCGCGCCTCCGCCTCACCCCGCGCGCCTCCGCCTCACGCCGCGCGCCTCCGCCTCACCCCGCGCGCCTCCGCCTCACCCCGCGCGCCTCCACCTCACGCCGGGCGCCTCACTCCGCGCACCTCCGCCT